>NW_024104694.1:0-326833 GCF_003945595.2 Pipra filicauda | reverse complement strand
TTCCCAAACCTTCCCTTCCCAAACCTTCCGAAGCCTTCCCAAGCCTTCCCAAACCTTCCCAAACCTTCCCTTCCCAAACCTTCCCTTCTCATGTTTCACATTTGCTTGCTTCTCCTTCCCCCCTTACATATTCTTTCTCTCTATTCCTTTATTTTTTGTCTTTTCCCCCCTCTTCTTTTTTTCTTACTTTTTCTTTTTTTTTCCCCTCAAAATACTGGAAGCCCATGCAGATCTTATTTTCAGTGGGCAGGAAAAAGAGGGAGGAAGGGAGAAAAAAAGTTGAGCAAGTTTGGGTAAAAGTCAACCTTTGCTGAGGCATGTGGTTATCCTCCTGTGTTATTAAATGTCATAGATGTGTTAATGTGTTTCTGCATGGAAGCCAAGCATAATTATAATATTTTAATCTGTCATAACACATCTATAATTGGCATGAATTCCCCTAAATGAATTTTTTTCCAGCATAGGTTTTTCGTACTCAAAGAGAGGTACCCAGAAAGGCTGCTTTTGGCACAGCTCTGAGCTAACTGCCTGGGTGAGAGCCAGCTGAAGCACACTGGGCCACTTGAAACCTGCTGTCTGGTTGTTCACGCCCTTCAAGTTGACAGTATGACAGTAGATTAAGTGCTACTAATTTAATAAAGCCACTACTACAGTGATGTTGATATACCAAGAATGAGCAAGGGGTGGTAAGAAGAGAGAGTGATAAAAGGTACATTAGTTTGCCTGAAATGATACTAGGGAAAAAAACCCACCTTCTATTGATTTTATGTGAGGTGTAGTTATTTTCAAGTCACCTGACTCATGCTTATCCAATCATTACCCGTATTCATCAGAGACAGTATAATGAACAGATATTGATTAACTGGAGTAGCTGGAGATATTTCCCAACAGTGCTAGTTCACATTGATAGGTCTCCAATGGGAATACATGGAAGTATAGCCCTGAACATAACTTATTGTGTTCTAGGTTCCTCAATTGATTTTATTTGAAGAAAAAATATACAGTGGCTCTCCTGTGACCTTTAGCTGAAACCTTTCTGTAAAGAAGAACACAAAATGACAGTCAGACCAAATAAGCATTGCTGCTTACAGTCCTGTCTGTTGTGGCAGAGCCAACACAGCTATGTGCTGCGTGGTATGCTATGGTCTCCATAGGACCCCAGTACACAGAACAGCCCTTCTTTCAGGTGGCAACTTCCAGCCATTAGCCAAAAAAAAAAAGAAAATCCTATTACAGCCTTTATGATGCTCCAGTGTTTCAGCTAGATTTCAATTCTCCCAGCAATACACTGCTTATCCTCCTACAACAACCAACACAGAGTGTAGCAAAATATCCCATGAATGTAGGGCCACTGAACAAATAATGTGTCCTGTGGAGCACTAGTCCCAAATGCTGGCTTGCCAAGAAGCTTAAGCATCCTGAGCATTATGCCACATGGAAGTCATCGAATGCCCCTTTTGGAGTTTCCTGCACTTCTTAGGATTGTTTTGTCATATCAGGTCCTCAAGAGCAGTGTGCTATTGATGTGGGATCCAAATCCCCATTTTAGGTCCATTCCTAAACACTGTAGCAGTGATATATTGCCTACTAGTATGTGTTAAAAGGAATGCTAGTAGTAAGAAAAAAAGCCTAAAAGGAATTTACAAAATTGTCAAGCCCAAAATGCATGTTTTAGAAGTCTTAGGAACTTGCCAGAAGTCAAACTAATTCAAGCTTTGCAAAATTAAAGCAAATAACAAAATCTTCTTTCACTGGATAAATAAAGTAAGAACAAGCAGCAACATAAAGATATTTTCTGATGAAGTACAGAGGCTTTCGAGATCAAACGTGATTCCAGGATTTATCAGATAAGTCATTTCCATGGGAGTCTGGACAGCACTAGCACTACTTCCCCAAATGCAGTTAGAGCACTCTATGTATTTCTGTTGCCCATGGATGAAAAAGACAAATTCAAAGAAAACTGTGTGTGCTTGCAGAGAATGAAATAAACGCTGTTATGATGGTAGCTTAAGAGAACTTGTTTTCCGTAGCCAAGCAAATGAGAGCTGAAAGGGAGGCATGATTGTGCTGCAAAATAGATGACAATGGAGCAGGGTTTTTTATTTTACATATATATATATATGTATATAAAAAATTATATATAATTTTTGAGGGAAAGTGGAAACAAGTTAAAGTGCTGAAGCACAGACATTCTAGATCAGCCCTCCAGTATCAGCAGAAGAGGCCAAAATGAGAACTATGTAGATGATAGAGACTGAATCAGTTTATGAGGATATTTAAAATATGGTTGTCTGCAAAAGCAGGGACTGGACTTCTGTGCTGGTTTAAAAGTTAACCAGCAGGGGAAATGAACTCAACTCAAAAGAGAGATTATAAGTCAGAATAACAATTTAATAAAATAATACAATAAGTACAATTATACAGACAAGCAATTGGTTTTAACCCACAAAACCCAAATGTATAACCCAGCACCCTGGGGCATGAACAAAGTGGTGTTCTTTGGGTCCCCTGAGTCCAAAGGAAAAAAAAGCAAGGGGAAAACCTGTTGGTGAGAGTGCTGTTGCAGTCTGGTCAAGAGTGGTGATTGCAGTCCAGTTGAGTGTGGTGGTCTCGGTCTGGTTGAGAGCGGTGAGCTGCAGTCTTCCTCTGGATCCCATGAGTGGTAGAAAGGTTCTGAAACTCCAGGTTTATGTATTCTCCAGTTCAGGCAGGAATGGTCAGTCCTTCCCTCAGAGCGGGGAATTCCATAAAAGGATGCTCAGTCCTCCCCTCAGAGCGGGGAATTCCATAAAAGGATATGAGGACAGGAACATCCCCCCACCTCACAGGCCCCCCCCCCCAGCAACAGTTTCTGGGAAATGGCATGGAGGGCCATAGAATACACAGTTTTGGGCTACACCCATCCAGTGATGAATCGGTCCCAGCTGTTCTAACTAGGACATTATCCACCCCTTATTCTATGCCATCCATGTCATGCCCAAATTAACCCCCTTTAAAAACTATATCCCTTTAAAACTATATACATCTATATATATATACAATTAAACATTACAGACCATTCTCACTCAGAATTAGGTTCCCTTGTGGTACACAACGTGTCTCCCTATCTTTTTGCATTACCCACCAGGTGAAACCCAGCCCTTGGGCAAAAACAATCCCTCGGATGGGTTTACCTTTGCTTGAGGTGGGACTAATCCAAACAGTCTTCCCTAACATTCCTCTCATATGTACCACGGGGACTTTATCTCCATCTACAGTATGCAAAGGTTCTGATTGGGCAGGGTCAGCTCGATTGATGGAGCCTCGGGTGTTGACCAACCAGGTGGCCTTTGCTAAATGCAGCTCCCAGTGTTTGAGAGTCTCCCCACACAGTGCCTTCAGGGTGGTTTTCAGCAGTCCGTTGCACCGCTCAACTTTTCCAGCAGCTGGTGCATGGTAGGGGATATGATACACCCACTCAATGCCGTGCTCTTTGGCCCAGGTGTCTACGAGGCCATTCTTGAAATGGGTCCCATTATCAGACTCAATTCTCTCTGGAGTGCCGTGTCGCCACAGGACTTGTTTTTCAAGGCCCAGGATGGTATTCCGGGCAGTGGCATGAGGCACGGGGTATGTCTCCAGCCATCCAGTACTTCCTTCTACCATGGTCAGTACGTAGTGCTTGCCTTGGCGGGTTTTGGGGAGCGTGATGTAGTCAACTTGCCAGGCTTCCCCATACCTGTACTTTGACCACCGTCCACCATACCATAGAGGCTTCACCCGCTTGGCCTGCTTGATGGCAGCACACGTCTCGCAGTCATGGATGACCTGTGAGACAATGTCCTTGGTTAAGTCCACCCCTCAGTCACGAGCCCATCTGTATGTTGCATCTCTCCCCTGGTGACCGGCGGCGTCATGGGCCCATCGAGCCAGAAATAATTCTCCTTTGTGCTGCCAATCCAGATCTACCTGAGAGACTTTAATCCTGGCAGCTCGGTCCGCCTGCTCGTTGTTACAATGCTCCTCATTAGCCCGTTTCTTGCCTACATGAGCGTCTACGTGACGGACCTTCACACTCAGCTTCTCTACCCGGCCAGCGATGTCCTGCCACATCTCCGCCGCCCAGATGGGTTTCCCTTGGCACTGCCAGTTGGCCTTTTTCCATCGCTCCAGCCATCCCCACAGAGCATTGGCCACCATCCATGAGTCAGTGTAGAGATAGAGTCTTGGCCACTTCTCTCGTTCAGCTATATCCAAAGCCAACTGAACGGCTTTAAGCTCTGCAAACTGACTCGACCCACCTTGTCCTTCAGTCGCTTCTGCAACTCGCCGTGTGGGACTCCATACAGCTGCCTTCCATTTTCGGTTTGTCCCTACAATGCGGCAGGAGCCATCCGTGAAGAGCACATATCGCCTTTCATCTGCTGGTAGCTTGCCATATGGTGGGGCCTCCTCAGCCCATGTCACCTGCTCCTCTTCTTCTTCAGAGGATAGTCCAAAACTCTCACCTTCGGGCCAATTGGTGATAATTTCCAGAATCCCGGGGCGATTAGGATTCCCTATCCGGGTTCGCTGCGTGATCAGAGCGATCCACTTACTCCACGTGGCATTGGTGGTATGATATGTAGAAGGAAGTCTTCCCTTGAACATCCAGCCCAGCACTGGTAGTCGGGGTGCCAGGAGGAGCTGCGCTTCGGTGCCGATTACTTCTGAGGCAACTCGAACTCCTTCATAGGCAGCCAGGATCTCTTTCTCAGTTGGTGTATAGCTGGCTTCAGATCCTTTGTATCCCCGACTCCAGAATCCCAGCAGTCGTCCTTGGGTCTCCCCAGGCACCTTCTGCCAGAGGCTCCAGGAAGGACCATTCTTCCCGGCTGCAGTGTAGAGCACGTTCTTCACGTCCTGTCCTGTCCTTACTGGCCCAAGGGCTACCTCATGGGCAATCTCCTGTTTAATTTGTTCAAAGGCTTGTTGTTGTTCAGGGCCCCACTGGAAATCATTTTTCTACCGTGTCACAAGGTAGAGAGGGCTTACAATCTGACTGTACTCAGGGATATGCATCCTCCAAAAGCCCACAGCGCCTAGGAAAGCCTGTGTTTCCTTCTTGCTGGTTGGTGGGGACATGGCTGCTATTTTGTTAATCACCTCCATGGGAATTAGGCGGCGTCCATCTTGCCACTTCACTCCTAGGAACTGAATTTCCTGAACAGGTCCCTTGACCTTACTTTGTTTAATGGCAAAACCGGCTCTTAGGAGAATCTGGATTATCTTCTCTCCTTTCTCGAAGACTTCGCCCACTGTGTTCCCCCATACAATGATGTCGTCAATGTACTGTAGATGTTCTGGAGCCTCACCCTTTTCCAGTGCAGTCTGAATCAGTCCATGCCAAATGCTGGGACTGTGTTTCCACCCCTGAGGCAGTCGATTCCAGGTGTACTGCACACCTCTCCAAGTGAAAGCAAATTGTGGCCTGCACTCCGCTGCCAAAGGAATGGAGAAAAAGGCATTGGCAATGTCAGTGGTGGCATACCACTTGGCTGCCTTGGACTCCAGCTCGTACTGGAGCTCCAGCATGTCCGGCACAGCAGCACTCAGGGGTGGTGTGACTTCATTGAGTCCACGGTAATCCACCGTCAGCCTCCACTCTCCGCTGGACTTACGCACTGGCCATATAGGGCTATTAAAGGGTGAGCGAGTCTTGCTGACCACCCCCTGGGTCTCCAGTTCACGGATCATCTTATGTATAGGGGTCACAGAGTCTCGGTCGGTGCGGTATTGCCGACGGTGCACTGTTGCTGTGGCTATCGGTACCAATTGTTCTTCAACCTTCAGCAGTCCCACAGCAGAGGGGTCCTCTGAGAGACCAGGCAAGGTGTTCAACTGTCTAATTTCCTCCGTCTCCACAGCAGCTATGCCAAAAGCCCAACGAAGTCCTTTTGGGTCTTTGAAATACCCACTCCTCAGGTAATCTATGCCAAGGATGCACGGGGCCTCTGGGCCAGTCACGATGGGGTGTCTGTGCCATTCCTTCCCAGTCAGGCTCACTTCAGCTTCCAGTACAGTCAGCTGTTGGGATCCCCCTGTCACCCCAGAAATGGAGATGGATTCTGCCCCTACGTATCTTGATGGCATTAAAGTACATTGTGCGCCGGTGTCCACTAAGGCCTTATATCTTTGTGGCTCAGATGTGCCAGGCCACCGAATCCACACTGTCCAATAGACTCAATTGTCCCTCTCCTCTACCTGGCTAGAGGCAGGGCACTCCTAGTCCTGGTCATGGTACTCATTGTGCTCTTCTTGTGAGTATGACCTGGAGGTCCCTTCAAGAGGATCAGACGTATCGTCATTCCTGTACTGTCTGGAGTCTTGCCCATGAGAGACTGGAGCAGCGTTTACCCTTGAAGAGTTCCTTGTGGTACTTGTTCCTCTTTTCAGTTCACGTACCCGGGCTACTAAGGAAGAGGTGGGTTTCCCATCCCACTTCCTCATATCTTCTCCGTGCTCATGGAGGTAAAACCATAGATCGCCACGTGGAGTGTACCTTCTCTCCTTAGCTGGGGGACGCTGGCTCCTAATAGCAGAGACTCTTGTTTGTCCTGGCGAGATATGGAAAATCCCTTCCTTAATTTCTTCTCTTAGCTTCTGGGGTCCCTCTTCAGTCTTCTCTTCCAGGCTTCGGACATGTTCAGCCAGTTTGGTTTCCACAGATGAGACGTGGGCTCGTAATGGGGCGGTGACAGTGTCTTCATACATCCTGAGTTTACTGACCAATGCTCCCACCTTGTCCTCTCCCTCCCTCCATTGCAGCGTTGCTAAGTAGCGGGAATACATTTCTGGCCCGAGTCGTGCAAACTTTAACCACATCTGGGAGGTGCACTGTACGCCATCTGGACTTTTAGGGAATCTTTCATCGTCTGAAAAGATTATCTCCAATACAGCTAATTCTCTTAAGCACCGGATACCTTGTTCCATCGTGTTCCACTGTCCTTGCTGTGCGTGGAGGTCCTCCTTACAAAGGTACCTCTCCCTCACACTGGACAACAGTCGCCACCAGAGGCTGAGAGTTTCCTACCTCCTTCCAATCCCCTGATCAATGACTACATCTCGAGACAGGGATCCCAGCTGTCTGACTTCACTCCCATCTAGAATTGTATCCATAAAAGGGTATGAGGACAGGAACATCCCCCCACCTTGCAGCCCCCCCCCTCACCCCCCCCCGGCAACAGTTTCTGGGAAATGGCATGGAGGGCCATAGAATACACAGTTTTGGGCTACACCCATCCAGTGATGAATCGGTCCCAGCTGTTCTAACTAGGACAACTTCCTTTCCATCTTATTTCATCTATATATACCCAGTGGTGTTTGACTAACTAACCAGACTGTTACGAGGATAAGTTCAAGGTCCTTTGGTATTCCCATCTGTAGCATAGTGCACAGTAAATGCATTCATCTTGCTAACTTATTTTCTCATGTCTTAAAGAAATATCTACACTTTTGCCATGTCTGAGGGTAATTTCTGCTTCTTATCAGCCCTTTCTTGGGTCAATAAAAGTATCTTTGCTATAGGAAATCTTTTTTTCTTTCTTTCCAAGATGGTATTTTTAAGCAGCTCCCTCTCCTTCTTATTTTTACCTTTTTTAATCATACGTTTAATCATATGTTTTAAGATCACCTTAAGATTTCTTGATTAGAGCATTTGATTTGACTGGTCCAATATATTTTGATACTCTGTAACAGAGTTTGAATTCTTTTCCATATGCCAGGACTCACAGAGAAACCTGAAGTGCTGCCATAATTGTGTGTCACATACTCTATGTTGCAATGAGTGGCTTCACATTATTGGAATGTGTGAAGGAAAAACTTATAACCAGTTGAATGTGGAGGTTGTCAGAGCCCTGGGCATGTGTATTATGAAGGGGTTTGAAATTATTTTATCACTTACAAGCTTTTAGCTTCGGTCTTTCAAATTCAACTGATATTGAAAATTCAAAGCACTCTCACAATTTCACTTTTTTGTGTCCTGCAATTCCAATTTTCCTTTTTCATTTGTGTGTATGCCTACATTTCAAAATAAAGAATTTTGCAGCATCATAATTTTGTGGAATTTTGGAATTAAAATACCTAAGACAAAGAACCTCCACAAAGACTGTACTCCTCTATAAGTCCTATCCTAAGTGGAGGAGGTATCTTACGAATATAATCTTAGGAATATACTTCAGATATTCTCATTCTCTCATTGGGGTTGAATAATAGCAACATACATTTGTCAAAAATTTGGGAAAACAACTGGGAAGTATCAAACATGCAGGTTGTCTGATATATCTTCTATGACTTGAGAAAAGACAAACTTTGACATTTGGATTTTAAAAAATTATTTTCTAGCTGCTATGTTATTTTACAATATGTAAAACACTGCAGTTGCTGTGTAAAATTTTCCGTCCTGTTCCCATAGCCTCTGGCATCCATTCACATAACTTTACACTCACTGAGCTCCATTTTGGCTTGGATGTGTTCAAACCAGCCTGGTGAAGGAAGTTTGACATGCCTGGGAGCTAGTAGGAAACTGAACTCTTTATCCTAGAGCCGGTCTTGTAATTAAGATTAGACAGTGTTTCAAGTTTTGCTACAAATCCACTAAATTCTATTCTGAAAACTTCATGTTTTCAAAGTTTCAAGTTCCTTAAACTGGTCACAGCCCAATAAAACCTTTGCAATGATTTTTTTCTTTTTTTTTTTACTTTAAGCTACCATAACTTTCAAAGTAAATAGGAGGAACAGAGAGCAGGAAGGCCTAAAAAAGTAGACTGCTGTTTTATTTCTAGCCTAGTTTCCTAAGGAAATGAGTGTTATGCCCTCTGACTGCATACATATAGGTCTGCCTATGTGCACTTCTTCTCCCCAGTAATGTGAATGCAGAGACCTACTTCAACTAAATTTAGCCAAAGGCAAGAAACACCAAGATGGTAGCTGTGAGTAGGGATAGGCAAAGAAAAAGAGGTATTGACCCTGGGAATCACTGCAGGGAGGGGAACAACTTCCCTCTGTACTGCTCTCCAGCACAAGACCCACACCTTGGGGAAAACAGACTTCAAGTTAATTATCCCAGAGCTACTTGCCTGATGCAAACCATGCCCTGCATGACTGTGTCAAGAAAAATTATTTTCCTGAGTCGTTTTTTTTTTCCTGTGTTAAGGCTCAGCCCTCCCCATCTGAGAGGTGGTGTAGTGCAGTTACTCGCTCAGCAACCACCTACAGATCCGGAAAGCCCTGGGAGCTCTGGGCACCATCAATTAAGCACAGTGGACATCTGAGGCCAGCCACATCAGAGTCATTCAGCTGGTCTGGAATGGGGGTCCTCACCTTTCTCAAGAAGGTGAGGTAGCTTCTGAGGCTATCCTGGCCCAGCAGCTAAAGTGGTAGCTATGGGAAGTGTTTTGGTCCCTGCTTATCATCCAACAGTGGAGGACAGCACTCTGCACTCACCCCCAAAACCCACTGCCATGGGCTGGGGCAAGCAGGAGACAGAGCAGGAAGGGATGCCCTCCTGTCCTGCCACCACCTCCCTCTAAACTCCACAGCTCTCTGGGAAGACCTGGGCCACCAAAATCCTGCTCTGTTGAGCTCTGGTGTAGGAGCACATTGCCATTCACCAAGCCTGACCCTTTCAAGGTTTCCCAACTAGCAGGTCACCCAGCCCAGGATCCTGCTGCAGCCTGTGGTTGACAGGCTGCCACCAGGGAAGACTGGCAGTTTCCCAACATTGGCTGACAGCAATTGTTGCTAATGCTCCCCCAGAGGTTTTGTTGTTGTTAGGTTGGGTTTCTTTTCCACTCATTATTGAGTCCATTATTGATGCTGCTTGCTGTTACTGAATTTGTAAGGCCACAGTTTTGCACAGAGAGCAGGGCCCACAAAGGAGTACTAACTAATAACCAGAAAACCAACAAAATGTTGGTCCGCCTTCCCTCATCATTCATGTATGATATTGTAGCAGCAGGCAACTTGTTTACTATTGCATCCTTATGCAAGCCACACAGTCCCAGCAACAATTTCAAGAGTTAAGGCTTGTATATGCTAAGTCATTAAAGCCAAACATATTTTAATCCATAATTGTGCAAGATTTATTTAATTTAAGGTTTTGTATTTATAGTTGAATTGACATTGCAATGTATTTTCAGCTCCCCATACAGAGATTTGTCAATTTCCACTGCATCTTTTAACTGTGCTCTTCCACTCCAAGCGCCAGTAGTTTTCCAAAGTGTGTTGCTTGCAAAATGTCTTTTTCTTCATTAAGGTGGTGGAAAAACAGAATTATTTGCAGCTTTTAACTGAACTACCTGAAAAAATGGCTGATTCTTTTACAGATGGGAAGGTAATAGGTGTATAATCCAAACACGTGGCATTGCTGAAGCTGTCCCCACTGAACCATGACTGCACCAATCCTTGCATCATCTTCTTTAAAAGGAAGGTTGTTTTTTGCAACCTAGCACTGCTACAGCAGCTTAGCCCTCTCTTGGCCCTGCCTATGGCCCAGAGGTCCCTCTCTCAGCTGCTCTTCACTCTAGCTCTGCAAAAAATGCCATCACAAACAAAACAAAACAAAAAATTAAAATTTGATGTTGACCGCCACAGGAACAATGTGTTATTAAATGTTAGCATGCAGCCTCTGTGTGAAGGAGTGAGCTCTGAGGGACTGACTGGCTCAGCAGCTTCACTGTGTGTATCCAGTAGTTCAGAAAGTAATGGAGTGAGCATCCTTTTCTCATAACTTTTAATAAGACAGCTCATCAGCTGCGTTCACTGCATCCAGAGCAGGAAATTTGACGAGGTGCTTTGTACCAGGAAAGCACAACCAGTAAGCCTAGTGTTAGGTCCCAGTAAAGGCAGCTGTGAAGTATTATACAGATTTACCTTCTGTGTAGTTAAGAGGGCAAGCTGGGAATTCCAGGGGACAGAAAAAGCCACCCCAACTGAATAGCTGTCAAAGTGATAATCCTTTTAAAAGAATATGTTTGCTGTGTGCTGCTTATTTATACAGAGCCTGTGTGCCTGGTGAAACTTTTCAGTCCTTGTGAATTCAAGGGGGTAAAATTTCCATTAACACAAATGAGGATGTTACATACCAAGATCCTGGGGCTCTCAGAGTAGAATATTCCCTGGAATCACTATAAATGGTGGAATCTTTACAAAACTGAACTGTTGGTTTTTCTTTTAATTTAATAAACCTTTTAAATTAATATTACAGTATTAATATTCTGCAGCAAAATTCCCATTAAAAACCAAACAAATAAACAAACAAATGAAAAACCCAAAACCACCACCACGCTTATGTTTAGAATCTTAGTTTTCTTCATGCAGCAACAAAAAAGACAATCGCAAAAGACACAGATCCCGGACTAATTTTTCCCACATAGGTAGTTTGATTGGGTCTCATTTTTGACAGACAACATTACTGGAACTTGGAGGTGAATTCTGCCACTGAGGAACTAGCTCAATATTGATGTGCACTTGACACTCCTGTGGATGAAGAACTTGTCTGGTCTGTGCATGCTGCTGTAGGTCTTCACTTTGACTGAAACCCATAGTTACTACTATAACATTAAAAACTTAGAACAGTGTCTCCCCCCGATGAAATCAGTAGGGAGTGTGTGTGTCTCTGTATGTACCTAAGAGGGATAAAAAGAGAAGAACTTTAGTAGGGTGACCGCCTGATGCCAGTGACTGTATTGAGTGAGAGTCTACCACTGCCCAGGAGGTAAGTAGGTTTGTCACACCAAACTGTGGTGTGTAAGTATCGCAGACTGATTGGCAAGCATCAAATCTTTCGTGGCAGTGGCAGAAAAGCCTGAATCAAACTTTCTCTTCCTCTCCTCATGTCCAGTTTGTGAAGATCCCTTTCTGATTGGGTCCTTTAATTTCCTCTGATTCTGTTGTTAATTCGAACAGGCACTTAATCTCTTTCAAGATTTTTTTTATTTTTTTTTAATGAATATTTCCTAGCTATTTCATTCCAACAAAGTGGGATGGGAGTAGTCAACATGCCCATTTTCCCATAAACAAACAAGCTACTTACCTCCAAAATGCAATTATTTTCTTTTACCTGTTTAGGAAATAACACTGCTGAAGTATCTCTGATGTAGGTGGATGCTGCTTGCAAAAAAAATGGGTGAGGCATGGGCCTATTAATCTGCTCATGCTGCACTAATGATTTCACTAATGCTTTACCTTCACATGATTGAACAGGGTTTCCCTCAGATGACTGGACAAATGAGAACAGATGATCAGTAGAGTTCATAAAAGTGAAATATCTGATAGCTGCGCCCGTGTTGGTCTCATGTTATGGGTGAATTTGCATGCAGAGGGGTGAGCAGAAAGAGAAAGGGAGTTGATTGTAAAACAGCTCCATAATTGCCACATAGATAAAGCTATGCACCAGTGAGAAACTTGTTTTAAGATGTGTACATTGCCATAGGCATGACTGCCAAAGTCTGCTTTCACTTATGCTGATAGAAACCTGGAACAACTTTATTTTCAGTCAAGTGACTTCAATTTGCACAAGTAGAAGTGAGAGCTGAATCTACTCCTTCAGTAAAAAACAAAAGAGATGGTGAGAAAACCATATGCAACCTAGTCAGACAAAGGGCATAAATCCCTGCATCCTGGTCCCTATATTAATCTTATTTCCTAGTGACACAGCTTCACTTCCACATTGCAGTATTAATGCTCTATAGCAACTCTTTAGACCTTCCTAGGAAAAATGTGGGCCTTGTTTGCAGAGTCCGGTCTTTATTATTCTCTTATCCTGAAGGATTATTTCACTCTTACCAGCTTAACCTGCAGTGCTAACAAAACAAGAAGTAATAAATCTTCATCAAGACTTCTTGGTGTGGAGTGAATAACCACTGCTGATGCTGATTCCTTAAAAAAACTCATTTCTTGTACTGTAAGCTCTGCTGAAGATGGTCATGTCAACTGATTAGACTCTTTGCTTGGTCATATTGATTCTGTTCTACACCAATGCGGCCCATAATGCTGGCTAATGTTATCGACGAGCCATCAGTCCTGCAGAGATGTGTGGGGCTTGCAGCTCTCTCTGAACCACAAAAACCTATCCATAGACAATGATTGAGAGGAAGAGGAAGATGCAAGCAAAGCACTCAGGCTGGCTTCATTCAGCCTGTAATACATTAATGAAAGACATACATTCTGTGGGAAGAGACAAATGTGGCTCTCCAGAAGCCATTTATTTATAAAATAATTATGAATGCACGGTCAAGTCATGGATTTTCATTACAGTGTGCATGTCTAACATTCTTTCTTTGCTCACGTTGTGCTCTAAATGAAATATAAAAGGAGAGTGATAGCAGCAAGAGGCCTGAGAGAGGTTACTCTCTCCTTCCCTTTACTATCTATTTTGAAGCCTCAAGGACAGATGATATGTGACTTTGTCAAAATAATGCAAAGCTGCTTCTGGAAGGCACACTTCAGCGGCAGCCAGAGAGGCTGCCTCTACAGGAGCGCAGCAGAAGGCAGGATCCCAGCTCACTATATGCTGGAACTTGTTTGAACGATGCAAGATCATTGATACCAGCTGCTCTGTGGAGAGGATTGAGTTTGATCTTGAGGACTGCTGAGTACAAGGTCCAACTACTTAATTCTCCATTTCATTTCCTTTTTGTTTCCTTTTCTATTCTTCCTTTTATGCTCTGCCTTTTTGAAAGCCTAGGGTGGAGGCTTTGAAAGTTAGTCTGTCTTTTTCTGTCTCAAAATGACAAAAGCAGAATAGAGTTATGACCTAGTCATACAATGACTTCCATTTTTTGAAGAGGAAGAAGACTGGGGAACTGGAAAGGAAGTCAATTATTGTATCACATCATTCAACTTCTGGCATAATGCTTCTGTTGTAAGCTGTACTATAGTAATAGTGAGGTAGGTAAACACTAAGAACTTAAAGCCAAGAGCTTGCTTTGTGAGCCTTTCTAGGAAAAAGCCATAGGATCAGAACACAGAAAACATATGACAAGAGGCCTTTCTGCTGGAAATTTTGGTGTAAATTTGAGTCTAGTCTTGCATCTTTACAGTCTTCTTTCTACTTTTCATGGCATCTATACTGTACAGGTTTTTTTAAAAAGGCTCATTTCCTTCTTTAGGCTCACTGGATTTTAAAGTACAAATATTACTGGGGTTACATCATGTTTATGGAAAAATATGCTGCTTAGCACACTCCTGTAAATTTGCTAAAGAATATATCAAATACACTAATAGCCCTTCCAGTGTCCGTCAATTATTAGCAGCACTGATCCCCAGACTGGAAGCTGAATGTTTGCGAGATAGGAAAAGTATATAAGAGTATAGTCTAGTGGTTAGGATGCGGCGCTCTCACCGCCGCGGCCCAGGTTCGATTCTCGGTCAGGGTAGTGCTCCGGGCAGATGGAGCTCGTCAGCCCTGTAAGGCCATCCATCTAAGAGAAGGTCACTCTAAACAAACCTACGTCCTGAGGACCTCGCTGCCACCGTCCGAGCTTCGCTTGGCCCCGGCAGTTGAACCTCAGGATTAAAGGGTGGGCTCAGTTCAGCGCACACTGTGTCTCACCTAAAAAATCCACTGCACAGGCTCGAAGGGTTAATGACCTTTCCCAAATCTTCGTTTGCGAAGACTGACCATATTTAATATTATTGCTGGCAATCTATCAAGCAAGTGACAGAACAGTTCAGGCACAGTATGCTGACCTGATGCACGTGTCATACATGTGTCAAAGGTAATACCTGTAACAGGAAATTAACAATAGGAATGGACGAAAAGCAGAGGAACTGAAGTAATTTAGTCTTTTTTTAATAAACAACAGCTCACAATTAGTCTGGAGTGAAAGGAAAAAAATCTGCATTGGATGTAAGTTATTTCAGAAACACGATAGTCCATTTTCAGTGGAAGTTTTGCAAACCCATGCCTGCTTACAATTTGTATGAGAGACCAGGCTGGGAAAGTGGTTGAATTCATAGGGCTCAGTAATGTGATAAAACACTTGCAGAATTTTTTTTTTGCAAAGTTCAAAAAATGGATGAATTTTGCAGAGCGCAGCTGCAGTGATCTATATATATTATTACAAACAAGATAATAGTGTTCATAAGCAGAGATGAAAGTGAACAGGAGCTGGCAAAATAAATGTTAGCTGAAACTGAATCCCACTAACCTCCTGTGGAACATTTGTGATATTAACCCCCTGCATACCCGCAGCAGAACATTCACAGGGGGAGGCTGAGCACAAAGCTTGGTGATGTTTAATTTTAATTTAACACAGCTTATCCAAGAGAGACCACACAGCTCTGTGGCATGGTTGAAAAGCTACTGAAGAGAATGTGAGTGCATGTCTGTGGGTACGTGCATGTGTTCTGGATACATGCATTTGCAGTCGTAGCCAAAATGAAGTATCAAAGCAAAGTGATCTGGTTTTAGCCTTATAATAATACAAATGGTTACACTTTAGATCACATTATGTTAGTGTAAATCCAGAGAAAACTTGTATCATAGCATTGCGTTGGTTCTGTACTCAGAGATCAGAATTTGTGTCTTTTCATGCTTTTACATGGCCTTTTCTTTTTATGTATTGCTATGGTCTTCCTTTTGAACATTACACTTCCCAAGACATTAAAAATTGGTTTTAGGCATTTAACAACCCCTACCCCCCAAAAAACCCAAACCCACAACAACAAAAAACCTCAAACAAAACCTTAAAACCAAAACCAAATTAAAAACCCCAAAAATCAAAGAAAAGAACCCCAACCCTCACTCAAGTGTTACTATATTCAACATTTTATATTGTGTCCATTTGACTGTTTTCAAGCTGTAGCCACATATACATTGGCAGATGTAATTGGCCTCAGCATGCTGTCCTCTCTTAGGAGACTAACAGTAGCCTAAATCAGCCCATTCAGTAATCATCTTGGGTTCACAGTTAACACGAACTAAATCTTGACCATACTGAAGCCAATGGAAATGCACTGGCTCTATAATTTCACTGTGTAACTGTCAAACAATCTGACTGAAGCATGTTCCCTATTAATTTAACTAATCCTAGGCATCACTGAAGCCTAATTTCTTGTGAATCTCTGAGGTAATTAAATTATTCTCTTTTGACCCTCCAGAGTATTTCCTTTGGAAGCTCAAGAGATTAAAAAGTAGCCTATTCTTATGCAAACATAAGTAAATTCAGCACACAGCTTCTTTAATTTCTTCTGCTGCCCTTTACAGTTCCCCTTTATGACAAACTGGTGATTTTTGACATGAGAGAGCTTAGAATAGAGTGTAAGTAGACACCATTTGCTGAAAATGGTTTAACATGCAGAGTTTGAATGAGTTTCCTTTCTTTAAGCTTAAGTTTCTCCTTTTAGAAAGCAGAAAAATTATACAGCCTATTTCACAACTGACTATCAGTACCTTATATACAGTGTGCAGTCTACAATTCCATCAGCTGTAGATGGGAAAACCCAACTTAATAACTTGGTTTGTCAATCCTTGCAAGTGAGTTTGTAAACATGGGTTCCCTGAAGTCTGTGGTATTTCTCACTTTCTGCACTGTCATACCTGTACTTCAGAAGAGGACAACATTTCTAGCTTGGTATGCGCTAGAGTGAGAACTTCAAGTTTATTTATATGCTAAATATTCTGTTCCTGTGAGTTTTCTTCAGTTGCTTATACTTCCTTATTTACTGTGAACCTAGTACATCCCAAACTTAGCTCCATTGTCATTGTAATTATATAAACAACATAAATTTATTGCCTGCACATAAAATAAATAACCTGTCAAGCATTTTTCTTCTCATTCTTGATCTAACTTTTCCTATAGGTTCCCCTGGAACTGAAGAGACCTCCACCCTTGCTCCCTTGTTCCATGATTTGGGGAAACTGACACTCATCAACATTAGCCCAAGTAAAATTTTTGATGGTGGAAGAAAAGGAGCCACCTTTAGAAGCAGTATGTTCTCTGGACTGGTGACTCAGAGACTTATTATTTGTGCAAAAGTCATGTGATCCAAACATGTTGATAAACACGGTTCTTTGTCGTTAGTTGTCTGCTTCTATCTGAGCTGCTTTTAACCCCATATGTACCCAGTGAATAATCCTCAGTGCAGTACATTTCAGCTCAGGAATTCTTAAGCACTCTTATGCCAGCATGCTGTATAGTATTACTTGGGCTACTATTCAGGCACCTTTCACCTTCTGCCCTGTAGCAGTGAATCTGAAACAGCAGAATCCTGTGCTGATGATACTCACAAGAGCACCTTTAGTGGCCTTTTTGTTGGGGGCAGGGGGGAATAGCACAAAAGAAGTCACAGGCTGAAAACAATAATAAAATATTCTTGTTACATTGTAAGGATGCAGACAGCTCAATTTCTAGCATGTGGCAATAGAGGAAGAACTCCTGGGTACTCCTTTCAGAACCTAAATCAAGGGTATTTTAATTTGCAGTCCCTGCTTCCTTTACCGCAATGAGACACAGGACAATAAGAGGGAATATATTTCTCTTGCAAGTTAACTCAACATGCAATATACAGAAGATTACTCAGGCTTACTCAGTGCTAGCAATCCACAGTTTATTGATCTCACCCTATCACTGCTTACATTTTTTATTCTTTAATTTTCTTTCCTTATTTGCTCATTAGTTCAAGAGATGGAGGGAAGGGGGAGGGAGTATTAGAAGATGTCATCATTTTTAGGTTGCATTGGAAGAGGAAAATCAGACAAAGGCATTGTCAAATAGCAATCCCTGAGTAGGCACTAACTGCCTAAACTTGTTTTAGATGATTTGTCCCAACCCACACAGCATTGCAGTATCTGGCCAGCCTTGCAGCCCTCTGCAGCGGTTACTTTTCTAGTCTATATGGCTCTTGTTGTGGAGGGATCATTCCTGCACCTTAGATAGGCATAGCCAAGTTAGCGAAGAGGTACCTGAGAAACAATCCCCATCGAGTAACTAAGAAATGGGTCCTTGTACTCTGTTGTCAAGATAAAGGTCATTGCATCTTTTTTTCAAGTTAAAATATCTGTAAGCAGCACACAGCAAGAGGTCGTGAGGAAGTACAGATGTGTAATTGTTCAGAAATTAGTGGTTACAAATAAAAAGCAGATATTTTTTCCTTATGCTGTTAAAAGAAACTAACAAGGGTGGTGACTGAAAATTAAAGAAGTCTTATCCAGAGCAGGGGTAGCAATGGTTTCTTTTTGATAGGTCTGTTTAATTCCTCTTTTTTACCGTGTTTCAAGCCTGCTCACCTTCTCAATATTGTTTAGTGCACTTTTTTTTCTGAGTTTGCAAAGCTTGGCTGAGAGTAGTGCTGGGAAATTTGCACAGAATGAACATCTGATTTCCAACATTATAAGTAAATGAACACAAATTTAACTTCATGACATTCAATATTAACTAGTTTCTAATGCTGAAATAATGGCCTCCAGCCATCTCTACAGTGTGGAGAGAATAGTTAGTCAGCAGCACAACTTTCTTTAACTACTGTGCTATCAAAGGGAAAGTGGGCAAAGATTGCGAATTTTAATGAACAAATGGCATTCCTACAGTTTGCAGTTCAAAGCTAAGTAAATAATGAATAGCTTGAATGCTATTTAATGCTAATTACCCCTAATTAACTTTGCTAAGTTTGTTTTTAATAAGGATAGATATAAAAAATTACTAAGACTATAATATATTATGCCTATCTCAAACATTGAAGCAGTGATTTTTTTCAGAAGGTGGTAAGTGAAAGTAATGAAGGGTTTTCAGTGTCTTAGATAGCATGTTGGAGAAACAAACATCAGTGCCTACTGTATTCAGGAAGCAGATGTGTCCATGATAGCACCACATGCAACACCTTACTTAGATACCACCCAAAAAAAAACCTGAATAAAAAGGGAGGGAAAGGAGGGGAAAGAAGGTTCTGAATTCAAGAAAAGAGGCTGCACTTCACTTGAAACAGCAGAGCCCACACAGGAGGCAGAATTAGGAGAAAGCTCAGCAGATCCCAGCACAATCTAAAGGCCTGCCTTATATATCTCCATCAACTTTGGTGAACGTTGGGTGTGCAAGGAATGCAAGATAAGACCCTAAAGGCACTACTCATTACAAACAAAATAGTTTAAGGAAGAACACCCA
Source organism: Pipra filicauda (assembly GCF_003945595.2). Lineage (NCBI taxonomy): Eukaryota > Metazoa > Chordata > Aves > Passeriformes > Pipridae > Pipra > Pipra filicauda. The sequence continues at coordinate 307,712 of NW_024104694.1, read as the reverse complement.
CGGAGCGGGGAGTAGTCCAGCACCTGGCATGCCTCACAGAAAGGTGAGTTTTCAGAAGTCTTCTGAAGCAGGAGAAGGGTGTATATCCAAACATATTAACAGGACAGCATGAAAGTATGATCCTAAGTAGATTATATCTATGCTAGTAACAAAATTAATGTTGTATCTCTACAAACTCTATTTGCTGAGAAATGGGCAGTAAGCCCCTGCAATTTTAGGGACTCATGCACGCACTAGGCTTCAACTATTCTTGCAGATTTTAAAGAAAGCTTAAATCCACCAGCATAGGAAAATATTCCAGACAAGAAGAACTTTGGAGTAGCAAGTCAGGCGTTTGTCTGCATTCTGCAGCCCTAGGAGTACAGATGGTTCTGAGTGTTATGCAGGTCTGATCTCTCTGTTCTTTATTCAGGAATTACCACTTGAACTCTGAGCACAAGGGAAGTATGTTTGTAGAGAATTGTGATTATGTCCAGCTCTGCATGAGTGCTAGATATGAGTCTGATGATGACTATTGTGTTTATGGTGTGCACTAATGACAAATATAATCCATTAAAATATATATTTCACAATGAAATTGAGAATCAAAAATAAATACACAATACGGTTGTATTAATCTTGCAGGAAAAAACTGTTTTTTATGACATTTACTGACTTTTGAGTGCTTGATTTCAATACCTTTCTGTTGCAATAATAATAATAATGGTATTCCTTTAGGAACCTTGTTCTTGTTTCTTGGTTTAAAACAAAGCAAAATATTTCTCATCTCATCTAGGTGGTAGTTTCTGTGTGTCCAATAATCCAAGCACCTCAGCTTGAATTACGACACCAAATTCTGGGTCCAGGTCTGCATGTTGAACATGACCTATGCTGTTCTTACATACTTGAATTCTTCGCAAACCCACTTTATTGTAGCTGCTGCAGAATCTTCCTGCATTTTGACAATATCATTCTTCAGATGAATATCACATTGCAGATGGACTGCTCGGTTTTTTGTGTTCTGTTTGATTGTAAATATTGATATTATTCCTTCTTTTTCTTTTGTTTAATAAGGCAGATTTTTCTTTTCTTGCATTTGTCTGCTGAATGACCAAGGTCCATAATCTGTAATCATTTACAGAAAGTATTGAAACAATACTTTCAAATAAAAAACAAAGCAGCCAGATTTGATGGCTGTGTGGAAGTATTCTCAGGCCTGAGCTGCCATGCCAAAAGTCTGGACTCAACATTTTTTTCTTGTCTGGGCAAAAAGAGTCAATGAAAGCATTTGGGACTGGGAAAGATGATACTTCATGTTTGCTCTACAATAACCCTTCCAAGCGATCAAGAAGGGTCCCACACTTAGTTATGCTCAGCCAGCACAGAGCTTTTTCATGTACTGGAGAACACATCCAAAGGGACCTTAAAATCTGAGCACAAACACATTGGAGGATCCCTTCCCACCCCCACAGACAAAAGTCAAACTTAAGGCCCCAGAGAGTCCAGAAGAACAGTTTAAAAACAAACAAACAAACAAACAAACAAACAAACAAACAACAACAAAATACCTAAATAAAAGCAATGGCTTTGAAAAAAGACTTCAGAGAGATTTCTTCTGCTCACAGAGAGAAACATCTGGCTTTGGGTGAAAAGCGAAGTGGTGTCATCTGGGCAAAAAATAAAACCATTTTCCTTAAATGTGTCCTTAAAAAAAGGAGGGAGAAAAAAATAAGAAAAGAAGGAAAACGAATAATCATGCAGGAAGGGAAAGCAAGTTTGGGGAAACCCAAAATCTTGTAATGTTTTAGGAGGGCTTATTAGAGTGAAAATTAAGTGTCATGCAGAGCTTTGCTTCAGTCCTGATGCCTTTTATTCAAAGAGCCAGCACCCTGTAAACCCACTTTAACAACTCCCTTCAAATGAAATATAAAAATTAAAGACATTTACAGCACAGCTTAGTAGCAGATGTCATCTTACTTTGGGGGGTTTAGATCAAATGGTGATGTAATCCCACAAAAGGGGTTATAACTCTTGTGATAACCTTTCACCGGGAAAAAAAACCCCTTGAATATCTGACAAAACATGGACTTCTCTTTTTGCTTTAAATCCCATTTCCCATTGTCAGATGGGCTTGACTTTTTATTTACCTCTGGAAAATGGAAAAAAAATATGCAAGTTTGTTCCTGAATAGATTCCCTGTTTCGTAATCTTTCTCCAGCCCTGTGTTAGGGTGTAGCATAAACAGCAGGGCCTTTGCTGGGTGGAAGGTAAGAAGGGGAGGAAGGTGGTAGACAAACTTTCAGGCAGCTTTGTCTTAGGCAGGTTGTGTTCAGGCGGGATTTCCTGAAGTGGTCAGAAAAATTTAGCAAATCAAAACAGCCCCTGTGCATTTTTCTCATTTTCTTCGTAGGGAAATCTTTTTCAGTAAATCATGTAGAAAAACCAAAACAAAATTAAGGGCAGAAAGTAAGAGGAGACCTTATCGCTCTCCACAACTACCTGAAAGGAGGCCATAGCAAGGTGGGGATCAATCTCTTCTCCCAAGTAACAAGTAGTAGGAGGTGAGGAAAAAGCCTCAAGTTGTGCCAGGAGAGGTTTAGAGTGGATATTAGGAAAAATTTCTTTACCAAAAGAGTTGCCAAACACTGGTATAGGCTGCCCAGTGAAGTGGTTGAGTCACCATCCTTGGAGGTAATTAAAAGACCCAGAGATGTGGAACTTAGGGTTATGGTTTAGTGGTGGACTTGGCAGTGCTGGGTTAATGGCTGGACTCAATTGTTTTATAGGTCTTTCAAACGTAAACAATTCTATGATTCTACTATCATTTTGCACTAATCTGTCTTAAATCAGGTAATTTGAAATTTGGATCTCTGGCATGGTTCTTAGTTGTAATTACCCATGACACTCTCATTTTCAGACTAGTCTGCTCGGTACTGTCTATAACAGTGTCTGGTACCCAAAGTTTGCATATGCCAAGGTCCACTTTTTGGTCTCCAACCCTTGGTTAAGCTAAGGCATAACTGCTAAATACAGATGATTTTTCATGGCCAGATGACAATTGTTACAGGATAGGGAGGACCTTAGAAAACTGGGGGATCACTCTTTTCTGACTCACGAATTGTGTGGATACTGAAACTGGATTTTCTGACTGTGACATATCATTCTAAGGCATGACTGAAGTTCTGGTTGACGGGTATCTGATTATGCAGCAGAACACACTGGAAGGCTTTCTGCTAAGTGGAATTGTTTTTAAATTACGTGTCCCTCAAAGGTTAAAGGATGACGAGTAGACTGGCTACTGGGGAGACAAGGTTTTTAAAATATCTTACAGATATATACAAAATCCTAGTATTGGTCTAAATTTATTCTTTTAGCAGGACCATGAAAAATGTAGTGCCTGTGAAAAAATTAATTTCTCAAAATTGTTATAATAAATAACTTTCCAAAAAGTAGTAGGAGAAGGTGATATAAAACACTAGCAGGGAGAAGAATGGGGAAAACACTGGGTCTGGTGTAATTTCTCAATGCGTGGTAAAATAACTTTCTTTTCCATCCTTAATTAACACATCTCTAGAATAGTACCTCAATTATATAATATTTTACTGTCTTTTTTCTCCTACTATATGTTTCCGTTTTGCTCTGGAAAATGCATATGTAGACACCAACATTAGAATTTTGTGTGTGTATGATTATTTGTGTATCAGTGTATGTGTACTCACTTTTCAAGAGGTCTATTATGGAAAGATATTTGGCCTATTTGGTTGGTAGTTGTCCGAGGGATGAGCTACAACGGAACACAACACAGAAGCTGTGCTGCAAGAATAAACCAGAAGGCTCACTCATGCATCCAGGCCAAACTGTGCTTTATGCAGCTGGGAGGTGGAGGAAAGAAAGGTACCTCTGCCATATTTGTAGTTCTCACACCCCAGCAGCTGGTTAGGAGCCAGTTCAGCCCACAGCACAATTAACGGCAACTTTGGGGTGGTTTTAACAAATAATAGCCCCAAGGATTATGCCACAGTGCATACCCCTTTCCTCCCTGCCTCCTGGTCATATCCCTGAGATGTCTGCTATGCCAAGAGCTGGGAAAATTCTCCAGGGAAATTCTCAGCTGGCTTGTTGAGCTGGTTTTATGGTCCCTTTGCTATCCTGAGACCCAGACCATTATTAATAATTTTTCTATTGAAAATATACTATTTTGCCATTCAAATTGATCAGCAAGTTTAAAGAAGATTATAGTTTTTACAGGAATGTTATGACCAGAAGAGTTAAAATGTATTTAGTTCAGATACGACTATAATCTCTGTAACTGGTTGCTTGCCAGAGATAAATAACATTTGGTCTGTTGTTGTGCATTTATTGTACCAGATAGGGCTATGTGTTAAATCTAACAGGCTACCAAGTCCTTTTAAACATTGATATCCTTACTCCCTCTCCCCAAGGAAGTAAGGATAGCTGTAGGGAAAGACAACCACCACAAAATCCTGTAGTTCTTGTGGATGAAGCCATCCATCTAGTCTCTTCTTATCTGAGAGATGTCTCATACTACTCTGACTTACATCTGCTCAAAGTCCTGCTACTGTAATCAGACTGAGTCCTGAGAAATTCTAATCCTCTTACTCAAACAGTGAAAGCACAAAATTTCCAATAAGCCCCAGTAATGATAAATCACAGAGTAGGTGCGGAGGTTTATATTATCAGGCATGGGACCTGAGTAAAAAGGCAATCCGGGAAAATAAGAATTTTGTTACTCTTTAATTTAGGATCATGTTCTAACATGGTATTTCAAGTTGATTTAGACTACACCTCCCCACTTTTTCTAGTCCAGCATTTAACACAACCAGGCCCTATTGGCACTGACGGAGCAATTAGCCTTAGCCATACTCAGGGGAGAAGAAGCTTTGGTAAACACACATCCAAAAATAACACTGTCCATAGAGCATCTTGTTCCCAAGATGAAAATTCTTCCTTGCCTTAGAGGAAAAAGTGTGAGGGAGAGAGTTTCCAAGAGGCAAAGTGTTCTTTGTGCCCAAACCAGAATGTGCCACACGAGAGAGGAAAGGGTTACCTGCTGCTCTTCACTGATCTTAACTAACACCTCATGGAGTTGCCTTCGCTTCATGGTAGAATGATAGATTTTAAAGACCCAAATAAGTGTGGGAAAGCAGAATTTAGTCCCCGATTCTACTTCTGGATCTTATTATAACTACCAAGCCACATGTCCTCAGTTTCCACACCTATATGGGGATGATAATAATCTCCATACCTCGCAGAGCTTAACCTCTAATGTTTGTGAAAGTTGTCATAGTTTAAAGTGAAAGACTCAGAGATACCCAAGAAAGTAGTTGTCTGATCCAGGTTTCAAAAATAAGAAGCTGTCTGGGCAATATCTGCATGTTGTAGTGAAGGCTCTGCACTGTGCTTCCGCTACATGGTGGCAAAGGACATAGCTAGTTCATTCTAGCTAATTCACAATTACTTTAATGCTCTGCTTTATCTCTTAATTTGCTCATAGGAGCAGCTTGGTTGCTTTCTGTGTTTTTTTTTAAGTGGCAAAAGTGCTCAAAAATCAAAGAGGAATGAAGAAGGGGGTTTTATGTGTTTGTGTATTACACCATGGCAAGCACAGCATTTATCTCCCCCATTCCAAACTTCACTGGATTTAAGATTAAGCACCAATGGTAAGTACTGTGTTTTTATTCTTCTTGCTTTTAGACAAATGTGCTTTGTCGATGAAGCATACCTCCCTCACCCCATCTGTTTCAATAAACTATGCTGTTCATGGGTCTCTGGGAACCATCAGAGGAGTATGCTTTACTCAGTATCCCAAGAAGCAGCAGCTGCAGTTCCTCTGTGCAACATGGCAGGGTTTGAAATTGTAAAAAATGGCCACGTTCAACTAATGACAGTGCCTATGGCGCTTCTATTTCAAGAGGAGAGAATGCATCACAACTTCCAAGCCCTATAAGATGCAAAGACTCTGGGAGGCGCATATCAAGCCTACAACAAATTCATTTGCTTGTCGGCCCACAGGTTGGATCAGCTTTTCAGCCCCTGGGAGAAGTTTTTAAAAAGTAGCTAAAACAATTAGCTGTATATCTAGTCACTCCTGGCCCCAAGGAAATGGGGCCTTCCCGTTTCCTTCCCAGCTTTCAGTTGTTACCAAAAAAAAAAAAAAGGAAAAAGAAAAAAAAAATGCACAGAGTGTGTTTGGAAACCTGTTAATAAAATGGCATTAACTGCATTAACTGCAGAACCCTGGGCCTTTGAGCCCACCTGAACACTTGTAATCTGTGAAGAAGCAGAAAGGCAGGATGTTCCTTGCGATATAGCCTATTTTGGTCTCAGAGTTACTCACTAAATGCTTTGATACAAAATAAAAAAAAAAACAAACCAAACCAAAATCAAAAGAGGGCAAAACAGAACAAAACAAAAAAAAAACTTGGAGAAAAATTCAAGACAAGAACTGTTGCTGGTTTCCCCTTAATTTTAATGGAGATTTTCACAGCACCCAAACCTGAACTATGGGATGTTCATCCTCTTGGAGAGGAAAGGACATGGGCAGAGGTGAGAGAAGGTACATGATTATGTGAAAATTGAATAGTGGGTTTTGTTCTGCCTATATAGACACAGATGCAGATACTAACTAAAGCAATATTTGCATTTTTGTTCTTCTAAATTTTCCAGATCATCCAGGTAATTTCCAAATGCCGGGCACTCGAGACTGAATTTTTCTTACCTTCTGTGAAGCCTGCTCAACTTATCAAGAGCTCACAGTGTACTTTGTGTTAAGTGGAACAACTTAAGAGATGCTCTTACCTAGTATTACAGCAGTGTTTGTAATTGCAGATCCGTAGTCTTTCAAAGTAGTATCCAAAGTTTGAACTCTGCATAAGGGCTGGCACCATCACTCTGAGCCATTTCATTTTCCAGACTTATTATTACTCCTCATTTTCTTCATTAAAACAGTGAAGAGCAGTTAATACACTTACCCTCTGAGCACAGAATATATATTTTACTGATTGGGCATTCAAAGAAGCAGATGGATGTTACTGCATATCTTATAATGGAAAAGAGATTTCATAGCATCATAAAATAGCCTGAGTTGTAAGGGATACTCAAGGACCAGCAAGACCAGCTCCTGATCCTGCACAGGACAATCCCAAGAGTCATACCATGTTCCTGAGAGTATTGTCCAAATGCTTCTTGAACTCTGTCAGGCTTGGTGCTGTGACCATTTCCCTGGGGAGCCTGTTTCAGTGTTCATCCACTCTCTAGGTGAAGAAGCTTTTCCTAATATCTAAACTAAATCACACTTGACATGGCTTCATGCTATTCCCTCAGGTCCTGTCACTGGTCACCACTGAGAGAAGAGATCAGTGCCTGCCCCTTTGCTTCCCCTCATGAGGAATCATAAACTACTATGAGACTTCCCCTCAGTGTCCTTCAGGCTGAACAAACTAAGCGACCTCAGCCGCTCCTCATATGGCTTCCTCTTCAGACACCTCATCATCTTCATTGCCCTCCTTTGGACACTCTCTAAGAGCTTAATATCCTTCTTGTATTCCAGTGTCCAAAACTGCATATAGTATTCAAGATGAGGCCATACCAGTGCAGAGCAGTGTGAAACGATCACTTCCCTCAACTGGCTGGAGATGCTGTGCCTGATGCCCCCCAGGACACGGTTGACCCTCTTGGCTGCTGACTCATATTCCACTTGCTGTCGACCAGGGCCCCCAGATCCCTTTCCACAGCACTGCTTTCCATTATCTCATTCCCCAGTCTCTATGAACATTCAGGGTTGCCCTGTCTCAGGTGCAGATTCTGGCAGTTGCTCTTGTTAGTCTTCATACAGTTTGTGTCTACATTTCAGTCACTGCCATGACTAGAGAGAAGGGAGGAAATCAAGGAAAAGAAGTATGTAGAGAGGAATGAAAGGAATAAAACCAGCCCTACTCCCCTAGATCAGAAACCAATGTGTAATGTATCCTGTCTGAACATATGATACCAAATGGAGGTGCATGAATCCCAACCCTGAAAATTCAGTGGATAGAAAAAAGCTGACTAGTTAAGACTACTGCAACAACTTCAGTGCATCTCTAGACACAGCCTGGAGCTGTGAAAGAATTTTTATTTATTTATTTATTTTAAGATTAGATTCCTATTTTAGTATTTAGCACACTATTTTTAGCGTTTGGGGACTCTGGCTTGTATAGAAGAATGACACCCATCCCCTGTCATTTAGTTGCCTGGTAGACTTTAAAAGGCAGACATATCAGCCATGGGTACAACAAGAAAACTTGCATCCACACAAGCAAATGAGTATGCCTCAAAGAGGTGTAACAAGGGCACAAAGAGTGAGGCATTTGCCCTGGGAACCCACCCAAGTGGAGAACAAAATGGAAGCATATATATTGGATAGGCTGCAGATGCTGCTTTTGCCACCTAGGAGGAGTGCTACCCAGGCATATCCCCACTCACTGGGGATATGGGTAGGGAAAGGTTGTAAGGAAGCAGCAGCCACAAAGTTGGGTTGGAAAGTGGAAAAGGGTTGCTTTGGGCTACGAAGTGGCTTTCTGGAGCTCTGAGATCCCACTGAAAAACTGTTTCAAGTTTGTAGGTGTGCATGGGTGCACATCAACTAAGATTATAAGTTATCTTCTTTCATGATTAAGCCCAGACCTTCTAACAAGTCTGACAAGAGCTTCGTTTTTGTAGGAGTGCAAGCAAATGTTCTTACCGTATTTGTGGCTGAAAATGTAACATTTATGTGCAAAGTATCTCAACCATCATCCAGAAAAGAAACAATCCTTCCACTACTTTTGGAGCTGGACCCCAAAGGTGACAGGGCAATGAGACTGACCTATTCAGAAAGGTTTCTAATGTAGGCAATAACTGGCTGAAACACAGTGGACTGATGCTTGCGAAGCTAAAATTCCATACGTTTGCATCAGGATACGATGACAGTGAAGGAATGGTGGTTTGCAGTATGTCGTGCAGGCTTGAGTCCCCACATGCCCTACCCCATGTGATACTGGTCTTTGCCAACACCCTTTACCACATTTCCACCAGGGCTAAATATTTGCCAACCTCTAGCAAAATAAAAGCACACACAAAAATTATGTAAGTGGAGCTGTTAGTTCAGGTGCCGCTATTGGAGAGCTCACGTAACTCTGGGGAAATAAGTACTGAGTATGTAATCCCAGCGATGGCACTAAAGGTAAATGGATTTGGGGATTTTCGTCGTGTACTGTGGTAGCAATAACAGCAGTGACAGGGCATTTGTATCCCCATATCACATCTGGTGAAAATATTTCATCTGGGAAGCAAAGGTTTTATCACATAATTTGCTCCCGTTATTTTAGTGGCTAATGTTTCATACTGCTTGTGATCCTCACCTGAATGGTGGCTGCAAGGTGTCACTCCACTCCAGATTCAGGAAGCTTGGGATATAAATTGAAGCCAATACATTTGCTATTGGAGAAACATGTATTATTATTGAAGCTCATTCATCACACACTGAAGTAAATACCTTGCATGGGGGAATTGGAATCATTTTCAGTGAGCTAGATCCATCACCTTCTAAATCATGTACATCAGCTGGTGAATCAAATGCATCACCTTTGAATTAGATGGACTCCCAGTTGAATCAGATGCATCACCTATTGAATCAAATACATTACTATTGAATCAAAAACTATACGTCACCCAGTAAATCATGTAAATATTACCCACACTGCACGTTGAACAGCTGCATCACCAATAAGTTTAACAGATGACATGTTAAAGCTTCTATAACAGTTAAACAATTACCATAAGGGCCAAATTCAATAAATCAGTTACCAGTCCTGGAAGATCAACTTTTCAGAGCCAGCAAAAGCACTGTAAAGAAATTTTTCATTTTTTTCTAATATGTTAAGAGTGTATAAATGAGTCGGCAAAACCAGAAGCAATAAGAGGGAAAAAAAAATGCAGTTCAACAATATTGCCAGGGTAGCTTACAGCAACTGTGAGATGTTGACATAATCAAGGTGTAAGCTACCATGGTTGTTCCATAACATCTTTAGCTGCTGTACCACATGACTTGGAGATGGCTGAGCCCATTGTTTATTATAGGGACTACCTTTCATCTCCCATAAGATTCTCAGTCTTGTCAACATCTTAGGGGTTGAAGCAGTGACCACAGGAGATTAATAATTTATTTATTCTTTAGCAAAAAATGTATCCCTAGGATAGGCAAAGATTCTGAGGGCAGCACGAGGTAAAAATGGACAACACAAGATGAACTGTGCTTTGATACTGGAATGGAAGTTGAGTCAAATTCAGACCTCAAAAGATATAAACTTTTATGAGTTATCATGTTTGCAAATGTTTGCAACCTTTAAAAATGACCTTATTATCATTGCATAATTTTTATTGCTTATCTGGGGTTCTAAGCAGGGGAAGAAATCAAAATATTACACCTCCTGGCTCCTGGCGCTCTAATACGAACCTCCACAGTCCCATTTTACAGGCTGGCAAAATGAGGAAGACAGTTTCTTAGTGAATCTTTAATTTCCCTTTCCATCCTCCTTTAAGTTGCACCAATCATAAAATGTATCAGAGTTACATGGAGGAGTTGTTAATATTGTGACTGACTGGCATGAGTTTGGGCAAAAGACCATACTTATATGCTTCAAGTTATCTGAAGTGCTGGAACTCTGGCCAGCCCTTGCAGTAGTGTGATAAGACGCAGTCATAGTTATGTCTGAAATAGCGAAGCACAGAAGACATATATGCTCAAGAGCACTGTGGCAGTGTTGCTTCAAATGAATGAAAGCTGAGTCTGTTCTAAGTACTCCTCCTAATTTGGAGGAGTTTCTTAATGTTTTCCTTTTTCTGAGGAACCCATGGAGGAGAAGCACAGAAGACTGGAATTCGGAGGGAGAATAGATAAAGGCCTGGTGCAGGCTGGGTTAGTAAAAAGGAGAGGAAAGAAAAAGGAAGACCCCTCACTAAGGATATAAATATATGGAGTTACAAGAATACTGAAATGCTTTGGTACTGGTGACCAAAAATAGTGGCTCATTAGTTCATGCTCTGGGAGAGGGTGAAAGAAAAGTAAATCAAAAAAGTATGCTGAGCTGGAGAGAAGCTGAACTGCAAGACTAACTGTATATTGTCTGCAGTGGTCATTTTTACCCAATAAGATCATCACTATCAATTCAGACTTACTGGCACTGAGGCAGTGAGCATTCTCTTTCCACTATGAGGAAAACCCAGGGTAATGCTAGAAGGACTACTTGACTTGGGTGCATGTACACGTGCACAGTGTGTTTTCTGAACATGCACAGCTTTTAACACCCTTAAAGCTAAGCTTACTGTCCCTTGTTTTCTCAAGCATTGTCATACTTTAGAAAAAAGGAAAGAATAAAAGTGTCCTCACAAAAATCCCCCTTAGAAGTTCTTAGTGAGAATGGCTTGTCTTTCCCATCCTTTGTCATCGTTGTGACAATCATAGTAAGGAAGTACTGAGAACAAGACATCCCAGTTGCAATACCCAGTCATCTGTAACAGACAGAAGTTACATGCTCTACTCCTTAACCTTTGAAATAGTCTGGGGGTTTTTTTGAGTGGCTGGTTGTTCCACCTTTTTTCTCCCAGGTTGCCAGGGCTGCACAAGGGGAGAACAGGAATCAGTCAGCCAGTCAGTCCAATTACGGCGCATGGAGACTACTGCTGTCATGAAGGGCACGAGTGAGGGGAAAAAAACCCTCATTTGTGCAACAAGGTTTTCAGAGAGAAAAGAGAATGAGACTATATCAGCAGGTGCCTCTGAAGGTGCCCTGCACAAGAAGCAGGTGAGCCTCTATCGTTTCCATTGCATGGGGGGAAAGCATATCTTTATGTTCCTCTTTTGATGTATGTTATGTAAATATCTTCCCTGAATAAAATTTTTTTGCTCTTTGTACCCGTAGAGTCCTGACAGACATTCCCTGGCACATCAAGTTCTAGCAGCTTACTGTGGTACCACTCTGTTTGTCTGAGCCATCCCTCCGCTGGGCTTAGTCTCACTGCAGAGTCAGCAAAATGGACAAAACAGAGGGTGTGCTGATGCCTCACCTGATCCAGTTCACAGCTTGGCCATTTAAATTAATATACCAGACATGGACGGGAACCCCTGAAGTATGGGCACACATCCCTGCAGCTGGAGGGGATGATTATCTTTAAAACTACTGCAAGTAGGTTTATGAGATAGTATCTGTCAGAACAATTATCTCAGCTTTCGATTAGCTTCTCATTGTCTACACAAGAAGGCCACCAACCTTCCCAAGTATTGTCTGTGCCCAGTCCTTAAAGCAATAACCCATAGGTAGTGCCTCCTCTATGTCTAGTTGTTTTGTAGAGATGTTTGCTTTGCAGTGTACTGTATTGGATTCCATATGCATCTGGAGATGATTTAGTAGATGATCTCCCCATCTAATTCACAAGGGAAGACATCTGTTTCAAAGGGTGACTTAGAGCACTGGAGTCAATAGATGATGTATCTGATTTAGAAGGCAATCTTGACAATTCAGTATGAAATACTATATATCCATTGCAATTCCTTGTGCAATGCATTTACTTCCATTCAGGACTTATACGTGTGCATGTCTTTTGGGGCAAGGGGTGACAGCACATTCAGTTTGAATAGTTAATAGGCACAGCAGCCTTTTTGACTGTTTATTCTGTATACAAGTTTTGTTAGGAAAAGCAAAGTAGTAGGCCATGGAAGATTAGTCCAGGCTTGGGGAAATAGAGTGGTTTCTCTTATCAGGGCCAAATACCACTTGATGCAGACACTGCACTGAAGAGAACTTCAGAAAGATGATAGCTGCAACCACAGGACTGAGCCCATATCATCCAGGCAAGGGTAGATTTGTTTTTTGGCTCAAACCCCACAGAACACAACTGTAACCAATGAAACTGCTCTCAGTGAAGATAACTCTTGAATAAGGCTGATCAGTAGGAATAATTCCTGTTTCTGAGATCATATGCATGCTGCAGATGTTTCTGGGTGGGTCACATGCTGATGATGATTTGCATGGAGAAAATAGTTAAGTACAGCTTGTAGAGACAAGCTCTCCCAGCAGCAAGCAGGGGGTTGTGATGGACGTTCAAGAAAGGAGAAACCATAGGATTTTTCTACCAGCGCACAGTTGGGCTAGATTTTGAAATGGGAGATCAAGAAAAGAATAGTATAAACATGATCTTTAGGAACTGGCAGATTTTGACAGATGATAATTTGTCTTGTGGCTGTGGGTAACTCAATTTTTTGCATTGTTTTACTCTTTGTTGTCTATGAGATAACATATATGGTATAGCACATATCTTATTGGGCCTTCATGGTAGCTTATGGACCAAAGACATTCTAACATAATTCATATCACAGAGAAGCCAAAGCTAACAATTGTAAAAACAGTTATGCAAATCAAGCAGGATTTGGCCTGCAGCAAAACATCTGTAAACGATGTGGTAAGATCTGCATGCTAATCATCTTCTACTCATAAGAACTCTGTACTAAGTTCAGCCAAGGGAACAAATTTGAAGAAACCTTTCCTTCAGCTGAGTTGCTCTGAGTTTATCCTATGAGAGTTAAGTAAAGACTTTGACCATGTACATGCTTTGTAATGCCTGCATATTAAAGAGGAAACACAATGTTCCTATAATTAGCCTACAGAATTTTTCACTCTTCCATCCTACCTTGTTTCTACACATCTTTCTTGCTTTTATTGAGTGATTATGTGATTTATAGGACAAATGCAGTTGCATTTGCAGCACTGTACTTAGTGATCACAAAAAAAGAAAGTAAACATTTACTTTTCTTGCCTACTTCTTCTTTATCTATATGTGCCCCCAGGAGAACAGATGTGGAAATCTAAAAGTCCTCCTGATATTATACCGCTTGTTGCTTCTTAGAAATATTTCTCTAAATGGGATCAGCCATCACTTCCTATTAGTACAACCAGCCTTTTCAGTGATGACATTACACAACAGGCAAGGCTTTGATTACTTAGAGTCATAAGACTGGTCTTGTGAACATACTCCTGTGTCTTACTGTGTTCTGAGGGAGAATGCTTTGCTTTGCAAAACTACTGCAAAGATTTGAAATCTCAGGTGAGTGTGGAATAGTGTACAGCTGCTCTCAGCAATTTGCTACCTCTTTGACATTATACACCATATCTTAGTCTCTTCCATGTCTGTTTTTCATAAACACTACCTAATTGACCTCATTTTACCTCTTGGATGGGAATCCCAGATTGCCATGCTGTTGTGAAGACTGGTAAGCCTTTCTTGGAGGAAGCATATTAGGGCAGTGGGGACAGGTCTCAGGTGGTGTGGTTCAGCATCATTCCCCTGACAAGGAAGTGACCTAAATGATAGGCCATATGTGTTTGGTCTGTGGTCTGTTTGGTCTCTGAATGCTTTCAGTGGTCTATCCTTTCTAAAATCCTGGCAAAGTCTTTTGTCACTCAAACATCCCTAGATGGGATAATGCTTCCAGATGTGTGTGTCTTTGTGAGGTGTGTGAGAGAGGATATTGCTCATAGCCACTGAAAAAGAAACAAGAGATGCAGCCAGGTGGATAAAGCAGTGATGGGAATTAGTCACAGAAAAATAAATCAGCATGGACTGGGTGTAGGACTGGAGGAAAGAAGTGACTGCCCTCTCAGCTGCTTACTGTGGCATGGGTCGCCTGATTTGCTGAGAGGCCACAAGGAGACAGTACATCTTATCTGCCGTTACCCTCTCAGAAATTAATTCCTTGAGCTGATTTTTGACTTTCATGCTGCTCTTCAGAGGTTAGATGTCAAACCACCCTGCGCTCACCACATATGAAGTGTATTTCTTGCAGTCACACTTGTGCTATGGTAAGAAGAGGGGATGGCACTGCCAGTGAAAGATCCCCTTCAAAGTTTGGGTTGATTATACACCAAATACTGGGACAACTGCAGACAACTGGAGACAATCAGGCAGAAGATTAATATTGAGCAGCATTCATTTTAAAACTTTGCATCAGAACAAAGCGTTAGCCAGGGCAGGAGGTTCTTAAAATCCCGATGTGACTGAGCTGTTTTATGGTCAGGTATCTTCAGTGAAGCAGATGTCCTGTTTGGCTTTTTTTGTCTGGTCTCCTTTTCTCCCAGCTGGGTGGAATTAGGTAATGCTACCTAGGCAGAGAACAATGTGCTTGATATGTTTTTTGGGAAAGTGGGCACAGATTTGCAAGTCACTAAGAAGTATTTATTCCTCCAGTGGTATTTACATGCAGTCCCACATTGTGCTTGCTCTCTGCCCTGAGGAAAATTTTGCTCTTTGCAGAGCTATAGCAGAGGATTTCAGCAAGTCCTTAGACCGCAGAACTGTATGTGTGACATACATACATCTCTAGAAAGGAAGAGTCCACCAAAGTAGGCTCAAAACCACCACACAGTAAGAACTTTGTCTAGAATATGGAAGAATATTTCCTCCCAGGAAAACAAGCCCAAGCATCTAAATTCTTCATCCATAATGAAACTAAACTCTTATGACTTTCACTTGCAAGACTAGTGTTCCAATTTTAATGTAGGTTTCCCATGCTATATAGGCCTTATCGAAAAACAAAAAAGCAGCCTCCTCCAGAACAGCCACATTCTGTTCTCACTATACAAGTCGGGAATAGATCGAAGGAAGTCAGTGACCTAAAGTGGATGTAAAGTCAGCGTGAGTGAAATAACAGTCCACTAGAAGCTAACTCAGCTCTGTGGGCGTCTGTGTACACAATCATTATAGCGACCCCAAAAGGAAATATGTTTGAGGAGATCACTTCACAGAAAATATGTGAAATCTTCCTCATAAAAGTTTAAATAGTCAGCATTGTGGTGCAGTCCCTTCATCAAAAACAAGTGCATTAGCACAGAAGAGAGCAGCTTGTTAAAGAGGTAGAGTATTCCCACCTCCCCCTTGTTCCTGTCCACTCCCACAGTTGTGATAACACTTCACCCTCCATTCCTTTTGTGATAGTTTCTTTCTTAAGGAGACCAATGTGGCAAGAAAAATAAACAGTTGGTTTAAGTTAGCAATAATAAGAAAGCAGAAAAATAAAGCCTCAGAATGTTGTTTAAATCCCAACACTCATATCTTCAAGACAATGGCCTTGTGGTGCACCTGGAGTAGGAGACTGCACATCTCAGTGGCAAATTTGTGAGTTCTGCAAGAAGCCAAAATGGGATTGCTGGTGGTACAGGAGTCAGGGAGCCCTCAGACCAAAAACTGCAGAATTAATTCCATAATCTGAATCTCTCCCTAGAAAAGACAGATTTAAAGTTGGCCAATGGGCCTCTGAACTGGTTCCATTCCCAGGAGAACCTGCAAACCACATAGAGTACTTCCAGGCTGCTGCTGCCCAGGGTATCATACAGAGTACCCCCGTACTACTGTGGATCTGCAGCTCTATCCCACAGTGTGTTGTTGCCTGAGGTCTTCAAAGTAGGATAACTATATTAGAAGAACAAACCCTGCCTCTAAGTATAACTTATTAGCTTGAGCTGAGTAACCCACCAATCTAACTTTACTATTTTCCATCCCAGAGCTGGGGAAGATTGCAGTAACTTGCAGCTCCCTCCACTGTGTCCCACTGTGTCATTAGACTTCCTATTTCTCAGTGTGAGAAAGGGATAACTCTCAGCTGGTTTGTTTTTCTGGAAGGCCTTCTTTGACTCGCATGAGTGGTATTGATACATGGAAAGTTAGTTGCACTGTAATAACGGGGTAAACTTAGCTGCCTTTGATGGATTCTAAAAATTCTCGATGCTGTATCATCAACTGTATAATTACAATGGCTCAGACTTTAGAATAAGCACACTCCCTTTCCATGACAATGCAGATAATCCTAGAAAATATCCTAGATAATTGTGTAAGAGTGTGCACTGGGGTCCCTGAGCTACAATATTTCAGAAGCAGTCATCCATTCCTCCCTCCTTTGGAGTGGGATCAGGACCTTTGATGCAGCAAGCAATATTGTGAAACAGTTCCTACAACTGCTCAGGAAAATAACACTGAAATATATGTGGTATACTTCTCTTGCCATTTCAGGTATTCTTATGTATCACTGTCTGATTTGCATCTGCAGGTTTAGAAGGTCACAGGTCTTCCACAGGCTTTGTGTCAGATCTGCCAGCTTCTTACGCATGTAATGTGTATACCAGCATGGACTACAATGGCACCACAGAAAAACCTGTGCCAAGCAAACGAAATGTACCACATGTGCTGGAGCAGATGAGATGACTGACAAGAAACTGGTGATATCTACAGCAGTCAGGGGAAAATAGAAATGAGGAATGCAAATTCAAAAAAAAGGAATGAGCATTGGGCTTCAGGGAATAACTGGAATGAGAGTTGGGTGGGCTTCATCTAGTACCTTGTCACAAGTTCTAGAATAATAGCAAGGTAATTAAATTATTGAATAATAATTAAATAATCTTTCTTTGTCTTGTTTCTGCCATGTATTAAATGACAGATGATAATTTTTGTCTGTTTTCAAGGAAGATATTTAGTGTGGGACATAAACCATTATTGCATGTCTCCACAGTGCACAGCAAAACATGGATTATTCTTTTACTGTTCTCACAAATAAAAGAGGGAGAGGAGGAGAGAGGAAACTTCTTCACTTCTTCCCTCTCTTTGCTATTCTTCTGAGGCTGGAAACCAAGATATAAAGGAAGCATCGCTGTCCTCCATTACACTTAATTCTGCAGTTTGCACTCAAAGCATTAGGGGTAAGTCCTTACCCCAGACACCAAAACCGCACTGAGTTTCATGTTCTAATTCCTTTCTTGATTAGCTGATTTTTTATTTATTTTTAAACTAGAACACCCATCCCTCCTTCTCTGATATGTTTTTCCCCTTTTAAAATTGTATCTGTTGCCCTAAGTGCAGCTGAAATGAGTGAACATGTTATGGGTGCTTCAGGGAATTCCTGAAGAATTGATTCAATTCTTCTGGGATCTGCATTCTGGGAACTGAGAGCACAAGTGCTGTAAAACCTGTTTGTGAATCAAACCCAGGCATTAATATATATTAATGTGCATGTGTGTGCATGCACACATGCATGTGTGTGTGTTAAGAAAATAAAGGTTGACACAAAGAAAGAAAATGATAGGCAGAAAAAAAAGACTAGGATTTTGAGGGTTTTTGGATATGGTTTTTTTTTAAGTGAAAGCTAATGGAATCCAATATAACTGCTGAAACCTTGTCATCCTTGCTATCAGTGAGAGCCTTTGAATAAGCTAAATCCTTAATCAGTATAGCCTAAGACCCCAATGACTATGTGTAAAAGTGTTAGTCCACATAAATCCTTGAAGGTTTCAAAGATTTGAAGAGCACTGGCACTTTTCTGTGTAGTGCCTGCCCTTTGTCCTTTTCTCCGTGATGTCATTATTGAAGTTTTACACTCACTATGCATGGTGTAAGTTGACATTGACAGTTTCAACACTTTCACACTGACTCTGGAGGATTGTTAGCTTTGAAGCTATTTGGCCTTGAGCAGTGAATTCTTTTTTTGAGCTCATACTAGCTTATAATATCTGAGAAGGTTTGCATCAGTATAGCCTCAGCTTGAATTATGAGAGAAGGCTGGTTTCCAAGTTGGAACTGATACCCACATGATAGAAATAGAGAACATTATCCCTTTTCAAATGAGCAACAAAGTCAGTGTTCCTGAATCCCCCTGGGATGCAACTGTGATTTTTCATTTTAATATCACAGTTAAAGCAACATCAGCAGCATGGCTTTTCTTGTAATAAGAACTCTGAAAAGCAGTTAGACTTAGAAGTGACTGTAAGAATATGCGCTCTTCTGCCCTGTGATCTGTTTGTTATTAGGCTTTTTGGAAACAGCTGGATGGGGCCAGAGGCATATTTCATATCAGTGTAATTAAATTGAAGTATTTTATGAAAATAAAAATAAAAATGCTATGTGGTGACTTATACACATTGATTATCAAAGCACACAAGCACTGAAAAGCAACATAAAGTGAGCTGTTCAGACACTCATGAGTTGCCCCGTGGAACTTTATCAGAGTGACACACATAAGCAAAGACTGAAAGGCTGGCTCCAAAGCCTAAGGCATTATTGTCCTCTTGGTGGTAGATTTTGAGACTCCTCCAGCTGAAGCCAAAGAGACTTCGTTATGTGTTTAAGAACCTTTGAGGCAGACGCCCCAGCGCCCTTGAGGATGAAGAGCTGTTGCAACAGAAGGGTTGTGGTAGAGAAAATCTTTCAGGAACTGTTAGCTGAGTCTGTATCTGTCCTTAAAAAAATTTTTGGTTTTCCATGTAGTTTCCTGGTGAGGACAAAACAGGACCTTTAGCTAACTGAAACTTACTAGTTCAACAGGTAAAATGCCATCAGCTACCTTCATTGAATAAAAATGACATGTATGTTCAAAATGCAGTGTTCCCTTTTGAAGCCTCAGAAGACATATCAATAGTAAATCCAGTTGGAAAAATGAAAGAGTAAGGATGGAATTAAATCTGGTTGTTTCAGTATACTTGTTTTGTTCCTTTAAATAAGGACAAAAACAAAGTCACTAAATCAGGACAAAAGGTTTTTCCCCACCTCTGTACATATTTAGCTGTAATCCTTTAGCCAGATATTGTAAGCAGTCACTAAACTTATTTAAACAGTCTTACACCTCCTGTACAGCCACAAACATTGGTATCTTGAACCCTTTTCCAGAAATGTTTTGAATCAGTAAAAAATTACGTTGTATATTCTAATGGGCAATATTTGACCATTGCAAATTCCAGAGCTATGCACAGAACCAATTAACTTTTAGGTTTTTAGAAGGTACCAAAACCTCAACACAGCAACAGCATAGTGATGTGAATGATAGGAAACTCTTCCATAGAACTTTTGGCAGTGTTTTATGCTCTCTGCCCTCACATTCCAGCAGTTGCGCTCCCCCTTGCAGTCTGGATTCAGGAAGGCCAAGTCTTGCAGCTCACATGGTCCCTGTACCCTCAAAAGTGACACAAGTCTCTCTCAAGACTTCCCCACTTGAACTGGTCTCAGGCTGAACCAATGTCTGCATGGGAACGACCACACTGGGTTGACACTGATTAACTACAGTACTCAGGGAGACAGGCAACAGAGTGTCTTCTCAGTAAGAAGAGAGAAAGTAAGAATTGTCAAAACACACACTGCAGCCCTCTAAAAAAAAAAAGGTCCTTTCTTTTTCTTCTCTGGTCAGTTCCACTAACCAGAAGCTATGCAGGATGCACCCTCAGATGAAGTGTCTTTTGTAACTTCACCAAGAGGTGTGGACACAATTTCTTGCTCTCCTGAGTTTCAGCCTCTGGAGTTTTCCCATCCATCTCTTTTGTCTGGAAGTCAATCTTCCCATATATTATTTATGTTTATAATTAGGGGATTCAACTTCAATGACCAGTCTGAAAAGGCAATTCCATTTTCTGAGTTCTGAAAGAAAAACACATTTCCAAATACTTTCCTGTAGCTTCACATGATGTCTTACAATGAAAAGTAAATGAATGATGTCAGCAAACACTTGAGTGAAAGTATTTATACTAATATAAAATCTCCATAAGGTATGAAACTCTCACCAACAGTATAATAACTTCAACCAACCCCATCTCTGAAATTGCTTAAAACTCCTATGAGTGCAAGAATGAGCAGAACTTGTTTCACTGATTTTTCAGGGATCCTTCCACTAAAGCTGAAAACTCCTACATGTGTAAGGTTGCCTGTTTCTTAAGGACAGATGGAATTTTAAGGCTCTGGAGAGTAGAAATAGGTACAAGGAAAAAAGTTTTATCCAAGTATAACCTTATAAAAATGGTGTAAAATGATAACATGCATTTTATTATTCAACTTCTTCACTTTAATACTAGAAAAAAAAAATTGAGATCTACCACTGAAAGTAATTTAGGCCAGATCCTCAATTAGTGTAAAATGTCATAAGTCACTGAAACTAAGGGGCTAATACTGAATTTCACTCACATAAGTAAGGTGGAACAATTGCACTGAATTATCCTTGTATTGTGTACAACCTGTGGCACTTCTCTACCAGTGCTCTGGAACTGGTGATACTGTACTTATAAATTGCTTCTGGCTATCTTCTCAGTAAGTCACCAGAAATGTAACAATTAAAAAAAAAAAGTCTTCTTGCTTCTATGATTTTCTTCTACTTATACACAGCCTAAAAGGTTCATAGGAAAACTACCTCTGAACTTCAAATAATAATTTTTCTTTTCACTAACCTAGTTTCTTAACATATGGACTCATTTTACTATTAAGCAGGATCATTCTAAGGCACAGTTTTAGTATGCTTGGTTTATTGATTCTTTTGTGAACACAGAATAGTCTTATGTCTTTGTTCTGAGGAGTGCCATAGTTGTCATGTAGTAAGTGACAGTTAGTTCTTGGGTTAGGTCAAAACTTGTCTTAAAGGTACCTGACTTGGCCTTATATGACACTGGTCCAGGACTTGGATGCTGACTGAGAAAGTTCATGTAAGACGGTATAATGTGTCAAAATCCTTGGTCAAGGTGAATTTCCCTCTCTTAGTAGGTTAAAGATAAAAGTATTTGCCAGATAAGGACTTAGGGATATGTCTGTGCTGCTGTTGAGAGCTATGATGAAATTCCTATTGACTTTCCATGGCAGCTACTACATCATTTAGTACCAAAACTCTCAGTCAGTTGCCCAATGACTTCTCTCATCCCCTGATGAAATACTTCGGTACAAAAATACAGTCTTCTTATGACTACTGTTTTCATTCAATGCAGCATTCCCATAATTGGAGGATGGGTGACAGTGAACAGTAGCGAACATTTCCCAGATACTAGTGTGGATTGACACCCCAGACTTGTAAAAATATGCTTTTTCTCTGAAGTCCCAACCTTTCCTCAAAAGACAGAGACTCATTTATTTATTTATTTTTATTTTGTCCATGATACATCTGTGAATGGCACAGCAGCATGAAAAGTAGTATGTACCACTGACTGGTGCAAGATTCTTCTGAGAGGCTTGTAGGAGGATTATTTGAATGCTTCTGCACCTTTGGGAGTCAGAAGAGCAACTTGAAATGGATGTTTAACAATGAGCTACCTTTTACTCTAAGGCACAAAAAAGG
This sequence comes from Pipra filicauda, assembly GCF_003945595.2. NCBI lineage: Eukaryota > Metazoa > Chordata > Aves > Passeriformes > Pipridae > Pipra > Pipra filicauda. The sequence continues at coordinate 285,580 of NW_024104694.1, read as the reverse complement.
AATGAGACTTAATTACCTTAGAGATAAAGAAAGACCTGGGTTAAATTTGAGTTTTTCATCATCTTGCCATTTTTAACAGAGCTGAGTGGTGGGAGAGTGGGGCAGAAGACATCTGAAATATTTACAGAGTTTGGGAATAGCAAAGGGAGTAAGATAGGATAGAAGGTTAATGCCATCTTTAATATGGAAAAACTGCTCTCTCACTGTGACATATGCCTTTGGGATAATCTTGATAAATGCATGAGTGTGATCAAAATGTCAGCCAGACTTTCATTAGTTTCCATCTCTCCCCTGAATCTCTTCTACAGTCCAAAAGTTTCTTGCAGTAGCCTAGAAGTGGAGATTATCCAGGTTATACAGCTACAAGGACAATTTTTGGAGAGGGGCAAAAGAAATTTCACCAATAATTCCCCTTCATGCCTATAATGAGAAATGTGAAGCTCCCACTGTGTGCATGTGCATATTCTCTGACACCCATCTTGGGGTCATGCTACACAGGATGCATCTTGTTGCATTAACTTAATGACTTCAGGGCTTGGCAAAGCTGAACTTTTGGCTAGAAAAAAAAGGGATACTTTGGGTTTTTTAATACCATGACTGTAAATAAAGCCTCTAACTTTGCTTCTTACTGTTCCTAGTTAAGAATCCTGCTGGTTTATTCCATTCCACAGCATGATAGCATAAGGATATTTAAGGATACTTTAAAGCAGTAGATGAGATACAGTAAGAGGAAAACTTTGTAGGATCTTTGTAGAGAGTCTCAAGTGGTCCTTAACTGACAGTCTTCAAATGTTAGGGAGCTTTCCCTCCTGAGAGTAAACAGCCTCTTATATTATTTGGCCTATAAGGTTCCTCTGTGTTTCACCCTGCAAAATTACCTGCCTTGTTTGAACAGGATTAACTCACCATATACTAATTTTGTTGAACTCTGGGGCTATACTTGAGGGACATCAGAAAGAATAAGAAAAAAATCTTTAAAGCAGGCTCCTCGTTAATACCATAGCAGTGGGGTTGGGTTGCCATCTGCTTGCTGAACACTGATAGGTCACATGCAGCCTTGGTGGGACATCTGAGAAGACATCCCTATTGCTCTCCTCTATCTCTGCATGGAAGGCTTAAGAAGGAGCTGGTGCCAGATAAACAAATAATCTTAAGGGTTTTGTTCAAAGCTTTGTAATATTTATAGTGTCAAATTTCTGAGGCTCCCTTATCGCAGCCCTTTGGAGCCACTTACTGAAAAATAAAGATCTCCTGATGTCTAGACCCTGGAATCACCTCAAAATCTACATAGTAAAAATTAGCATTAACATGTCAATGGAGCAGTGAAACACACTTGGAACTGCCTAACAGCTGCTCCCAGGTATCAGTGATGACTGCATGGCCGCTTTTTTTAAATTATGTTTATTAGTAATAATAACAATGATACTGATTATCATAGTGCTACTTGTTAGTGTTTTGCATAACAGGTCAACTGGCATCTGCCTCAAGGAACACACTGTACCAGTTACATGACAGAAAGATTTTTTGAAACAAAATTTGGATTCTTCTCACAACAGAGAGGTTCTGGGTGTGCCCCACACAGTTCCCTGGGGCACAAAGGAAGGCACAAAGGAATTATAGGAGAAAAGGAAAGGGAGAAGGTATCTGAGAAAGAACATAGAAGCTGAGTTTACCGCATGGAGCAAAGTTTTGGTATTACGGATCATGGATAAGAAGATAAAAAGCTTAGAAAAGATTGTGGCAATGAATCCTGGGGCAAAGTGCAGAAGAGGGGGCCAAATATAAACACAGTGTCAGTAATGAAAGTGACCGAAACACAGTGGAATAGTAGTCTCTGAAGGAAACTGAGAAATGAGGGGAATGAAAAGAAGAAATTATGTGTTAAGAAAAACATAGTCAGTACCTGCATATATCTTCATCTATCAAAAAAAAGGAGCATACCTTTTCCTTATCAATGTACACACAAAAGCCAAGAGTCCAAACCAGGATTTCTGTCAACATAGTTATTGTATGTAAGAAGAGTGGGTGGCCAGGAGAGTGGGATGAGAAAGCTACAGTACATTAGAACAAGAATATAGAGTGACCTTCTAAAGCCTGGGATCATGTATTTCTCACAATAAAGCAAACAAGGCAACTGGCAGAGTTCTACAGGGAAAATGACATCACTGCAGATTTTTAGGGATAATCATTTAACTGGATTAGCCCCAAAGTGCTGTGTCTAAAATCAGCATCCCTGTCTCTTTATGTACTCCAGATGAAACACATTAGCGGAAATATGGCAAGGGACATTCACAATGCACTGTTCTACATTATCAGCATTTTTTACAAATCTGCAATTAGTCTAAAGGGCCTGGGTAAATTAGGCCTCTTGATAAATGAAGCACCTAGACAGGTCTCAGATTTATTGGATCTAACTGTCCTGCTGTCCAGAGCCTGTCGGCTAGGCTGTGGAACAGAGACGGTGCAGTGTGAAAGTCTATGAAGCCAACATAACTGTGAACCACTGAGCAAAGAGTGAAAAGCCCTGACCGAGGTTGCTGACTGATTATCTTTGAAAATTTCTGCCAGGAATAATGTAAGTTCAGGGAGAATGCAATGAATGAGTAAGTTAAGAGTTCCTCTTCAAAATTAGGTATACATGTCTGAAATCTTCTGCTATTGTAGTGACAGGGATACTTAGTGCCTGAGACACAGATGAACACATACGTATATTCAGAGAGAATGAGAGAGAGAGGAGAGAGAGAGAGGAGCACTTAACGAATGAAAAACTAGTATTTTCATATTGCCCAGAGTCTAGAGAAAAGAAGATGCAATGTTATTAACTCTTCTCTTTCCCCTGACCCTAAACAGATCTATTTGAGAGATGAATATTTGTACTCCTGAAGGAAAGACTGGTAGTTTCTGTTACTTTTCACCCACAGAGTAATTTTAAAGAAAGCAGTATACTATGATGGGGCATCTTTGGTGCATACAGGTATTTGCTTACATGCACAGCCCTGCTTCTAGCTATTTTAATACCTCCCCCCAGCTAACCAGCACACACTGAAGTTGCTGTCAGCTGGGAAGAAAAAATATTCTAGAGGAGGGAAGCAGGTATAGGGACTGTCCAGAACTTTCTTTTTTATATCTTGAGATCATCTGCAGCGATTTCCATCTATAGTGTGGTGAAACCTGCCAACTCCTCTGCTCCTCTGCTGTTGCTCTTGCTGAACTCAGCTGAACAAGCCAGTTAGAATTTTCTAGCAGATGTTCAGATGTTTCTCTTCTCCCACTCTCGTTCTTTGTTGCCTTCTGTTTTTAAAAGCTCTGTAGGAACCCAGGCTTGCCACTGTCCCTGGCTTCTCAGAAACAGAGCACATCCAAAGTTCTGGTTATTGCAGTGCTCAGATCAGCAGAGCTAATAATTGAACTGAAAGACGCTGTACATCGGTTGTGAGAAAGAGAAAAGAGGAAGTCAAAAGAAGGAACTAAAATAGTTGGACTTATTTATTTCTGAAGGAAGAGCAGTAGGCTACCACTCCTGTCTGACAGCTTGTCTGCCCCCGTTTGCTCAGTGTTCTTTAGTAAACCCACATTGATTCCCTGTCGATAGTGCTCCCTCCAATCACAAAGAAACCATCAGTGCCAAACAAATGGCCAGTGTTTTCCCGCAGCACACTTAGCTCATCCACCTTGTAAAAAGCTTACTTTGCTGCTGCATCTCTCCTTTCAAATGAATAAACTCTATGTGATCTTAGAAGAAAGAAAGAAATCTCTTGTGCATAGCAGGGACCCAAATTCACCCTGGAAGTGCACAGTGTATCCAATTACACTGCAGTTTGATCCTGCTACTTTTCAAGACTCTCTAAATTATGGAATTAGAATGGTTTAGTGGAAAAAAGGACTTACGATACTATCACTGTTAAGAATTTAGAATGTACTTTCTCATATATTAAATAAGGCTCTTTGAATATCATCAAAGAGATTTAAGAATTTTTATTCCTTTTAAAGCTGTTTTAAAACTGATTAGACTTCTTAGAATAGTCTTCATCTTATGTCTGTCTGTTGCTCTCTATCTTTCCCACTCCCCTTTCTCCCAAGTCTTCCCTGCTGGTGATTAATCAAACTTTTCTTTGTTAACATAGGGCACTTCTGCCAAACTATTATCATTTTGCCAAAGACTGAAGCAGGCAGCCCAGCACCGAGACCTGGGACTGTTTTGTGTTAAGGTCTCCTAAACACTGTAGGTGTAAAAGACTAGGAAGAATTAACACTTCCCCAACCACTCACTCTTTCCAACAACAACAAAAGTGCCTGATATTAGTCTTGTAGAAATGAGAAAAACACCAAAAAACCCTGGGGAAAACACAAGGGGAAGCTAAAAGTTCTGGTGTGCTGGGCACTTGAAAAGCATAAAGGACCCTCCTTGGGAAATGTCTGTTGATTCATCAGTGGGGAGGTGAGGTCAGATGTATGTCTGTTTGCCTATGCATGACTGTGCATTTATCTGTATTGAGGCTGAGAGCATCTACATCCATGCAGCCTAGCCTATGCAGTGATACCTTGAAAATGTTGACATTCACCATTTGAAAGTAATTAGTAAAGCTGTCGTGTTTAAAATATTCCCTATGTTGAAAATGCTTAAAATAATATTCACTAATTTCTTTCAAATGGTGAACTGGAACCACTGCATCTGGGTGCTGATCCACAAGTGCATGAGGGCATATGTATCTGCATGTGTAGAGATACATATATGTGTGTGTGTGTGTGTATGTATGTATATCTATATGTATATATATGTATATATATATATGTATACATGTTCATATGTGCATATGTGTAGATATGAGTCTAACGTACAACACACAGCCATGCCTGCCAGAAACAGAGACCTTCTACATATGTTATTCCTGTCCAGGAAAGAAAATAAGAAATAAGGTGACTTACACAGGGCTGGAGAGAGAGAAAAGCTGACAGGCTATTCTGCAGTATATAAAGGGGAGAAAGCACAGTCTTGTGGTTCAGGCACAGAACTGCATATGGCCAGCTCTGAATACCAGGAGCAGTCCTGCCAGAGCAACTCCCTGGCTGGAGACACCCTGGCTGTCAAGGGCATTCACCAACACACTGGGCGCTGAGAGAGTTGTTTTCAGCAGCCTCAATCATCATCAGGAGGAGAGGTGAAGAGATACCTGATTCTTTCCAAACTGTAGGATATGAAGTTGGGCAATGAAAAAATAGTGTCCAAAGTTAGTAGATGCTTCTTAACTGTCTAGCTGATGACCTTTATCCACCGCTGAGGACCTCCTGAGGCTAGCGCTAAGGCTCATTCATAAATGCTTATAAAATACATTGACATTCTCAGTTGCTCTGATCTAAGTAGCAAAACGTTCTTACTCCATGAGAGATGGGTTGCTAACAAGCAGTGTAAATCAGAAGCAACACCAAAATAGTCTTTGTAAGCCACGCTACTGTCAAACTGGAATGAGTGAGGGGAAAATCTTGCCTGATTCTGCTTGTCAGTTTACAGCTAAGTTGGAAATCACACAGTTGGCCCTAATTGAGCAGTTTTAAATGCAACAGAAGTTTGGTTCAGCTTATTTAAAACCCACGGTAAAAATTAACTTAGCCCACACTGCTGGCAATAATCAAGTAAAGTCCTGTGGGACTGTAAAGCTACAGATAAAAAAAACAACATCCTTCCAATGAGGATGGTATAACCCTTACTGAAGCATCAGAAGCTGAGATCAGAGCTCGCCCTCAGGACTAGGGCTCGGAGAAATGCATAGCCCTTGCACAATTCTTTCATTGCTCTGTAAAACCCAGAGTGAGATCTGCTGCCGCCATCTGTGGGAGCTGTGTTAGGGCAAAACCCAAAAACTTTAGAAAATCATCCTAACATGTGTGAATAATAATTGGAAGACAGATTGGGGATGGTTCTCCAGCACAATGTCTCGCTTCAGAGAGAATTGTGGTTTCCTGCAGTGCAAGAGCATGCACGAGGTCCATCAACTCCTGGAAGACATGTCCTGGGAGACTCTAGCTCGCTTTGGTTTGGTAGGAGAGGAGAAGACCACTAGCCCTCTGGGTTGTTGGAGCTGATGTTGAGTGGATCAGTGCAGAGCTCTGCTGAACCTTGGGGCTGCACCATGCAGGTAGCCTTTGCCACACAGAAATTTGGGTGGGAGCCACTGAGGGACACCTCTGCTTGGCAGTTTGCTCTCCAGTAGGGGCAGCAGTAGCCTCGGCCTGCAGAAGGAAGCTGAAGTACACAGGCCCACTGCCACCCCGAGTGAGGCACAGCTCTGGCATGTACTCACAGGGAGCCTTTGGGTGGATGAGCAGAGGATGAGCAGCCCTTCAGCATGTAAGTACTCTGAGGCCTCAACTTGTGTTAGAAGAGGTTTAGTTTAAATATCAAGGAAAATTTCTTCGCTGAAATGGTGGTTGGGCATTGGAAGAGGCTGCCCAGGGAAGTGGTGGAATCACCATCCTCAAGTGTTCAAAAGGCATGTGGCGCTTGGAGAAATGGTTTGGCAGTGAACATGCAGTGTTAGATCGGTTGGATGCAATGATCTCAGAGGTCTTTTCCAACCTTAACAATTCTATTATTATATGATTCTACTGATTTCCAGCTGTATTTGGGATGTAAATTCTGGAGAAAAAGGTGCTTAGCATGACATACTACTACCTTTTTTGTTAAGGGGGAACCCTTAGAAACAGTAAAATGACTGCTTGTGCCTTTCTCTGAGGGACAGGTAAAACAGGCATCTGAACTTGTCACTGTCCCTATAAAATCCTTCTTGGTCTCTCTGCATCTTTGCCGGCATTGTCTTCAGACACCAGTACTGACAGAGGTTTTGTGTCTCCCCCATTCAAAGTACTGTAAAACATGACCAAACAGGGAATATCAGAGGCCATTAAACATGCTTTAAAAGTTCTTAATTTGTTGTATCATGATAACTGCACTTTAATAAAAACAATCTCTGGTCTTAATAGCCATACAATAAACTGTTATTTATATGAGTCAACATGCCTGGCTGAGCCTTCCAGGTGTGTCCCAGACTTTGAATCATTGGAGCAATCCAGAGGGAGGATGTTGTCTGACAGAACCCAAACAAGGCTTATAAACAGGTGCCATTTTGCCTAGCCTCATCTAGGGGTATGCTGGCTATATTAAGCACCTGGCACAACATGGCACTTTCAGTGCTTTGATTTATTTCAGTATTACATTTAATTGTTTCCTTCTTGCCGAAGCTTTAACATGCAATGCTTGTAAATATAACCTGCACCCTCCATATGGCACGGTGGTTTTCCATTTTCAAATGCAATCGTCCTGGAATAATGACTGTGGTATAACTCAATTTGAGTTCTGCTGCTGGGGACTTTATTACATAATGCTTTCTAATTGACCCTCATAGTTTAATAAGACAGAACATTTCGCCAGAACATTGACAAAAGTTATTAATTTTCACTTCAGCAGAGACCAGTGTCCCAATTAAATCCCATGATAATGCCTGACTGACTGACTGACCTCATTATGGCTAATGCTTATTAGTCCTGCAGAGAGGATAACATCACACACTGTTAAAATGCCTAAATGAGCACATACAACTATTCAGCATGATTATAATTTACATACATGACTAATTTTACTCCACCAGTCCTTGTCTGGTGAAACTAATGCTGTAAACTCCTGTCACACAACAAGATAGACACTGAGAATTTTTAACCTATCATAAATACAGACCTGAAACGTTTTAAAAGAAAACAACTGTCAGTTAAATCCTTTTTCTCTTCTTGAAGAAATATTATAAGTACACATACTATGTGTAATTCAGCTGGTATTGTGCTTGCTCGTTTGTTTTTAAAAAGTAATTATTTCATTTTCCTTAATGAACTACAATAATGGCTTAGATCAAACCTTTCTGCAAGCATTTTTACATGCCTTACAGTTTAACTGCTCTTCCTGATGCAGGCCTGTGTTTTTACATTTTCTTAGAAGATTTTAAAATGTAGCATAGGTGGCAATTTTGCGTTTCATCAGAACCCTTCCCTTTGTTTTTTTTAATAGTCCCTTTCCAGCAAAACACTGAAGCCACAATACTTTATTAATACATTGTATATAATAGAAAGCACGTGTTTAAAAATGCCACCTGTTTTGACAGAGCCCTTCTGAAAGATGAACCAGAATGGCTGTATTTTTCATGTGCTTTAAATAAGAAGTAGGGTAAGGGAGTATGGTGTAAGGAGTTCTTACACCCTTTTACTATGGTTTTAAATTATTATAGATACATAGATTTCACCATAAGAAGCATGTACCAATACCCCATCCTCAAGATTTTCTGTGTGTTTATTGCATCCTTTTCCCAAAGGATTGTATATTTGACAAAGAACAGTAGGAAAACAGCCCGTCTCCCAGGTTTTGGTTTGTTCAGGGGCAGGGCAGTTTGAAGTTTCAGAAAAGAAATCTACAAGACACAACAAGACTCATAGATGTTGGTAGATGAAGATAAATAGCAACACCCACTCACACACACACATATGCAACCTCACCACGGCCAGATGATGGCCTAGATTTTCAGGTTAACTTTTTCAGACACACCCCAACACCACCACAGTCTATGTCCTATTACCTTCCGGGAAGATTTATCGTGTAATAGCGTGGCCTCTTTGAAAAGAGAACTTGAGAGATTGGTGGGCATAGACTTAGAAGTCATTGTTCTTCAAAATGAGCATAAGAGCACAGCCAAGGTCAGCCACAGGAGTCACTGCCACTATAAATGCTGGATGCATGAGAAAGGCTTATGGAGCAGTCCCTTTCCTCATACCACTCCCTTCAGACATATCACTTTTTCATTCATAAATCCCTTAACTCATGAGACTGGGTTGACTCTTTCAGCCTCAAATGTGTTTTCAACCACATTTTCTTCTTTCATTGCTTCTGGTCACATACACTGATGTCTTCAATACACCTCTCCCTCCATCCCCATCTTAATCACATTTCATCTTCTGCCATTGCACCTTGGAAAGGAATATAACTGACACTGGCTACAAAAATGAAATACTAACACATCAAAAAATTAACTCTCAGACATATAAAATAGATGTTTGCATGGTTACAACTGAGCAAAGAATTTGGCCCAGCATGTTTGTAAATAAAACCTGGAAAGTGCTAAGAGATGCTAATTAAGTTGATAGCTTATTCTTGATTTGGAAACAAATATTTGTCTTTTGCCATTTAACTGTCATGTTTAATTTCCGGTATTCTGTTATGTTCACTGAAAGGTGATGAGACATAGTACAGCATAATACTTCACTATGTAAAATAAGCCAAGCAATTGTGAATGCATTGAAGAAACATCTGATCCCACCATGCATTATATAAACAATGACTCCAAACAGAAATTAAGATACTGTAAAACAGATCTTCAGTCCTGATACAAATATACAAATATACTCCATATTCTATTTAGGTGCTGCTTTTAATTGTTGTTTTCAAGGCTTAGAGAGAAGGGATGAAAGAAGGAAGGGGGAAAGGAGGAAAGAAGGGAGGAAGGAATGAAGGGAGGGAGGAAAGGGAGAGAGGGAGGAGAGGGGAGAGGGAGAGAGAAAGTTTAGGCATGGGAGGACAACACAAAATCAGTACAGGTAGAAGGCTGAAAGGACTGTCTGAAAGCTACATACAGTGAGGAACAGAAACAACTATAGTGCTGAGTTCAGGCTGGCAGGGAGGAGAGTCCAAAGATATATCTATGAAAGTAGTGTTATGCACACAACAGCAGAAGGGGATAAAGTAGCAAGACAGGTGAGCAGGTACAAAGTAGAGAAATAGCTAATAAATGGCTGTAGGGAATGGGAGGAAAAACAGGTGAAAAATGAAAGTTTGTGGACAGCGATCAGGCAAGGGTCTTGCATGATCACTTGGTTGCTTTAGATAATGCTGGGGCAGACAAGTAAAGCAGGTCATGAGTTCAGCAAGGTTACCAAAAGGAAAAAGGGAAAGGGGGAAATAGTACGAGAAGAAGTTTGTTCTTTTTGAACAACTCAAAAGTCAAAATAATACACTGTGGAAGCAAGTGAAAAGGAAGTCAAGGACTTCATAATAGAAAACTTCTTCATCTGGGGTGAGTCACAAGTTGCCCTCCAGTCAGTTCATGGTGAAAGCCATGTAGACAGAATGTGGCTCTTAGTAACAATAGGAACTCAGAAAGGAAGTTTTGTCCATTTATTTTAGAACAATAAAGAAGAGCAGAAAGGTCACAAACCAGTCATGGGAGTTGAACCTAAATAAACTATCTTATGAGTTCACTCTTGACCTTAAGGAATGCTTTCAGGACTCCTAGAAATGTTTTCTCTCTGAGTCTTGTCACTCACACAGCCTCTCTCAACACCTATTCTGAGAAAACAGCTTGCTGCTTTCAATTATACTATATGGACTGACAACATAAGCTTTACACCTCAGTGTGATTTCTTCTCCTACTCTTCCCTCATCTCTGCAAGCACTTCCTATACATTAAGTCATGGGATGTATCTTTTGAGTTGAAAGCCTTCTATGAAGACTGCAGCTCCTTTTAAAAACATGTAACTGGAGACCACTGCAAGAAGTGCTATCTGAAGCTGGTTTTGCAGTGGTGGATCTAAACAGCTTCACTTGTACATCAACTGAACTGCTAATAGGAGTGTAAAGAGCAGAAAACAGGGATGGTGCATGTCACTGTTAAGTGATATATTCTATTTGGGGATGGAGAAGAAAGAGGAGGAAAGAAGAACTGCCTTGAGTTTAAACACTGATTATGCAAGAATTCTGTATACGTATCACTGGAATTAAAAAATGGAATAATAAAGAAAATCAGTACTTCCTTCCAAAAATATTTTCACTGTGAAATTAGAAAAGAACCTCCTATAACAGAAAAATAGCCTCCATCCAGTCACCTTTGGTGTGGAAAGTGGTACATACTGATAGTAATGCAATGCTACAGTTCAAGTAGAGATTAATCTATCCCATCAAAACTGTATGGGAAGTCTGGGCAGGCAGAAAGTAATCATTCCATTTGGAATTGGTCCAGAATGCAACGGTTAATGCGCCCGTTCTTGCAAAATATATTGTAAGACCTCTAATGAGCACAGCAGTCAGTATCAAATCTTGGAAAGGTATCTAAATGCTCTCCTGACATCATTCTGGGCTGTGGTTCAGCACAGGCTAGGAATGAGAGAAGGGAGAGAAAAGAGGAAAATGCCACTTACAGTATTGAGTTGCCAACACCTAATAAAGAACAAGGAAATGAAAAACTAATCAGAGGTGAAGACAGAATATGTAAAAAATTTTAAAAATCAAGTCCAAAGTGGACTATGGAAAGGACTGAATAGAAGAAATAAACCAAAATAAGAAAACAAAACCTGAAGAATACAAAATAGATAAAGATTATTAAGACTTGAAAAAAAACCAACCAAACAAAAAAACACAACCCCCCACAAATAACAACAAACAAACAAAAAGCAAAACCTCGCCAAAACCAACCAACTAACAAACAAGCAAACAACAACAACAAAACGTAAGAAACATACGGGTGGAAAGAACAGATGTTTGGCCTCCAGACTTGGCAGGAGTAATTTATTGACAGAAGAAGACTTCACTGTGGAAAGGAAAAAAAAAATAAAAAGAAAAAAGGAGAGAGACAGAGAAAGAGAGAGATACAGAAAGAAATTAAATTAATTTTCCCCCTCTGTGTTCACAAAGGAAGATGGGAGACAAATGCCAGGAACAGATATAAATTTCCCAGGGGTAGAAGACAAAATATTGAAGAAAATCAGGATCATGTCAGACCAGATTGAGAAATTAGAACTTCTGAAGTCTGACAAATCTTTACAGTTAGATTAGTTCCATCAAAAAACTATGAATGAAGGATGGGGTAAAGACGTGAAGGAGATCTTTAGCATGCACTTTGATACAGCAAACTTGGGCTAAAGTGGTTCACAAAAAGTTCAGGAACTTTGTTGGACCATGTTGGACCATACATCTCAGGAACTGCAGTATTAGTGTTTGACTGTAACTCCACTGTAGAAAGGCAGAAAGCAAGGGAACCTTCAAAGGTTTTCTTGACCATCTGTCTGTTTGCTGACTTTATGTACCTGGCATCAAGATCTGCTGGCAGCCATTTCGTTGTATGGCTCCAGTGACAGGGTGGGCCAGTGACTACATTTGTGGTGTCAGGAAGAACTATATTCCTTCTACCCTTTAAATCAACATTGTAAATATGTCAACATCACCCATAGGAAGCATTAGGAAGTGTTATTTTAAAGTGTTTAGAAGCTAACTTGGATTTTTTCCATTTGAGCTTTGTATAAGACAGGGTTTTCTGCTACCTGGGGTTCCTGTGAGAGGCATCCAGCCATCACAATGAGAAAACACATATTGGAAAATACATAGCAAAGCCAGAACCAGTGAAGACAGCTATATCTGCCATGGGTGCATCTAGGTCAAATTCAGCAGTGAAACAGTGGCCAAACCTTCCTAGAAAATGGCTGTAAAGGGGTACTTTTCATGCCATATTTTGACATCTAGTGTTTTCAACATTTTGTGTTGAAGGAAAAGAAAGCTGTGGTACAGTCTGTGTGACTGAGATGGTGTCAGATTAAAAGAGGAGATGAAGCAAATTAGAGCATGTTAGAAGCTTGACTACCCACAACTTCTGAAACACTCCAGTTATTTGTTTGGCTGCTGCTTATGTCACCACTGTGTTTGCTTTGGGATGCAACTGTCACAAAGACTTGCACACAAAAATCCCAAGATCAAGTTAATGGGAGTGATGTGCTGCAAGAGACTGGATAATTAATGCCAGGGATTGGATTAGAGCAGGAATGGACTACTCTGCTCATTTGTTTTGTCCTGCTCATTTATTACCCATAGTATGAAACAGCTGTGATTATTTAGCTACACATAAATGAGAATTCTGCTGATTAATAGTACAGAGTGTCACACCACTGACTGTTGGTCTGTGTCTTAGTCTGCAAGGTCTGCTTCAGACACCATCTTAAGGAATAGATGCTGTTCATGGCTTTGCTTGGGAGTAAGCAAATGTCCCAACATTACAGTCTGAGTAGCTCTGAAGTTTCCACTTCGCTAGGGCACTCAAAATTCCCGATATTACAAGATTGCAGTAAATTCTTTAAGCATACTTAATTTTTTCTTATGTAAAAGGCAGTAAAATATAGGTTGTTTATAGGAGTGGAAAGTCTCATGCAGTGGATTCCCATTGTAGTTACAAGAGCCTTTTTATGTTTTGTCTCATTTCAATAGAGTTGTTATGAAACGTCTACAACTCATTAGAATGACAATGCCAAAGTGTTTAACAAAATCTCTCTAAAATCAAGTTTTTCTAACCTGGATTATTATACAGGGCTTCCATCTCACACAAATAAGTAGTCATCTGCACAACACCCAAACTTCCTTATGTAAATCTGCCAATAACCAGCAAGCTTCTCTGTATGCACATTACCTATGCATGCAAATAAGTCTTTTGAGAATAGCTTCATTTTCATTTCCGTGTGCATATATATGCAAGAACAGTCAGATTCTTGCTCACATTATCTATAGAAGATTGATCAAACACTAGAAGTTGGGGAATTAATTTTTTTTTTTTTTTCCTTTACAAACACAATGAAAGACACTGAGATTTGTGTATATTACTGTATACAACTTTCCCTGGAAGCAGGAAGCTTCAAAAGGAACTGCTGCCAACAGGACAACAAAGCTCATGATTTTAACCTTTACCCTGTAGTCTGTAAGTCAAAGCTACATAGTTCCAAAGTGTTTTGCATACAGTCATTCAGCACAACACATGCTTTCAAGGAATTTCTTTGCAAATATAATTATAATGTGCAGAACCCAGTGAAACTAAACAGTCACGTATGTTCATGTTGTCCAAAGGTTAAAACCATAGGTCACTTTCAGCTTCAGTTTTCTGGAGTTTGGTTTTGCTGTCTCACATAATAAAAATTGCACTTTGCATAGAAAAGTGTGTAATAAATAAATTTAGAAGGAAGTTTAATTGGTAGTTCCTGGGATTAACAGCATAAATGTGAATACGAGAGTACTTACACAATGCACGAATTTGATATGATTGTAATAGCAGCTGCACAGAAGGGGAAGGTTGTTGTTACTTTCAGCTGTGGTAGGAAAGTCTCTATTACCCCAGAAAAGATTCAAGGATACTATGCACAAAAAAGATTGCTTTAGCTATTAGCAAATCTTTTGTACTGCTGAACTTTTCTGTGATTCTTTTTTTCTTTGAAGTGGTGACTTAAGGTTCATTATGTACTGCTACTTAAGAGCAGACAAATGTAGTAGGCAGATTTTTCACCCATCACATTTAAAAGTGGGTTGCATGCATTGTGTTGTATGATCAGAAAGCACAATGCTGACAAGGACCCTCAATTGCTGCCTGTATTTTTACTGCTTGATTATCAGCAGATCTGTGTGGAGCCTGGTGTCTCTTCTAAAGAACAGCAGCTCTAAAAGTGCACCACATCCTTCATGATGGCACAGACAGTGAATGCCTATTGCCAAAGCAATATTGTGAAGGAGGACACGAAACACTGGGGTTTTTTTTTTTTGTACCTTTGGTGTCAATTAGCAGATTGTGCTGCTCTGTGATGTTAATCTAATTTGAGAAAACAGATTGTTCAAAACATCTTGTCATTGCTTATAGTGCTGTAAGCATAAATGTGCTATATTTTCAAAATGCAATTTGCAAGAACCTTGGTTTGTGTGTTTAAAATTGTGCAAGATTTGCAACAAAGTGCACAGACAGTTGTTTTGCACTTGTTCCAGTGCTAGAGGGACTGAAAAAAAGTATTCTCCAAATCCTAAATTTGAACACTCTCTTTCAATAAAAATTAAAAAAGGTGGTGTTTTTCTATGCTTTTTTTTCTCCAAAAAGTAATTTACCAAAGATTTTCTAGTGGTAACCACTAGATTGAATTTTATTCTTTAGAGAAATAAAAACTATTCAAATTCTAATTTTTTTCTTCACAAATTGCTACTACAGATTTCATTTCCTATCACATATTTTATTTTTCACAGTGTCTGTTGACTAGATCTCAATTTTTGCAAAGTTTTATGCAAAATTTTTGCATATCTCACTCTCTCTTTAAATGTAACACATGCCTATTTAGCACTGGAATAAAAAATGCTCAAATACTAAAGAAGCTGTGGTATTTCTGGCCACAAGTTCAGCTATGAAATCTTACAGGGAAACCTATTCCGGCTAAATATCCATCCCAGACTCAACAGATGTGGATGGTTCAAATAAGCATCTGGACTTTTGATGTTTGCATAAAACCAAATGCTGGTTTCCTGAGGTTCCCCAGATCTAGACACCTCTCTGTACCTATTGACAAATTCTGATCAAAATCTGAACCAACATTTGTGACTGACCTCTATCAACTCTCTGAACAAAAACCGTGGACAGAAACCACCTCTATCCTAAAATCTTTTCAGGATGTTCAACTCACAAGGCAAGTCTGGGACTTCTGCTACATCTCTGATTGCTGTCAGGGGTAACACTTCAGCTGGGGCAGATGACCACTACACCGTTGACTTCCTAGCATTTCTGGATTGCTTTGAAGTGAATTTATTGCTTACTGAATAAAAGTATCCCCACAAACAAGTTTTGGGAGGAAAAAAAGAAGAAAAGAGAACTCTTTAGTTGTATTACCAAGCTCTGGATTCAATTAATTTGCAAGAGTTGAGAAAAGCCCTTTTCTTTTTTAAACCAGATGTTTATTTTTAACAAGGGATGAAATCATTGGAGTACAAAAACTGAGACATCTGTTGTTTTATATCTGTTTCTTGTAAGTGCTTAAATGTGAGTTTGGCTTCACACAGTTTTGACATTGTTGCTTCATTAATAATGATTACGTAATTGCAACCACAAAACAAGCTGTAAGGCTGTAACATTTTCATTACTTATTAGCAAAGAACTCAAAACAAAAAGACAGGATCGGGAAGGAGGTAGCAAAGACTTTTGTGTTGAAACTGGTTCATATATAGAATTTCATAGCAGCTGGATCAAACTGGTGAAAATAATTAATAGACTTTTTGTTAAGGAATTGTGTTTAAACAAAATGAAAACACCTTTGAAGAACAGGCTTAATTCAGTGAAATTTTGTGGAAAAAATGGTAAAAGGAACTATTTTGCTCACTGCTGCTGTTTGGTAACGTTGACACGCATCATGCTGTTTGAGTAAAAATACTTCTCTGATGTTTTCTGCCACCGATTAATTTTTTTTCAGTTCACACATTCATATAAATAGTAAGTCTAATCTATGATTTCTAATTGAGCTCAAAATGTAAAGCAAAGAACTCAGCTTATTTAAGTCATTGTGGATTTTTACATTTTTGGAATATAACTTCTATGATTTTTTTTTTGTTTGTTTCAAAAATGTTACATAAAAATGAAATTTTACTTTTTAATTAGATTTTTTTAAAAAACGTTCAGATTTTTCATTAATGGAAATTCAAGTTTGTTGCTAGCTGCCATGACAAAATCTCAGCCACACAGACTATTTGGAACAGGCCATTTTCTTTGTAAATTTCCCAGGCAGGAAGAGTGTCAGAAAGACATCAGTGGCATCAAGGGACATAGTTGTAGATAAGGAAAACCAGTATCCGGCAAGTAGATACATCATAGCCATGCAGGCAACAGAGACACCATTAGTAACAGACCACAGTGTTAATATATTACCCACAGCTCTGTTTTTACCTATATGATGAATGTATTCCAGTTTTTTGCTTAGTATTTACACAGATACATTAATTTTCCATCCTATAGGAGCCATGCCAGTGTGGACAGTTGCAGTGGTACTCTGAATCAAAGTTGTAGTCACCTGTGCTTTGCATGTTTCAGGATACTCAGGCCTCTGCTCTACTGACATCCCTTAAGCTGCCACCCCAAACTGACGATACATTAGGCACATAAGCTTTCCTAAGCAGCAGTGAGCCCATAGAAATGCTCAGTCTACAGCACATCTAATTACGATCACAAATTTTAAACCAAATGAAAGATAAGATGCTGTAGTGTTGTATCATCAAAACTTTGCAGGCTCAGATGGAAGGACTAGGGAGGATTGGTAGGCGTTTGGAAACAGAGCTGTAATAGAGACAAACAGGGAGTCTTAAAACTGAGGACAGAGAGCAATTGACTCTGCTAATGGAAACACATGCAGTATTAAATGAAAGTGTTCTGCACCTTCTTCATAAGGTGCCACTTGGGAGCCCAGTCTCTCTGTCCTGTAGGGTATGTTTCTAACACAGTGTGAGGGGAAAAACAGTCAAGTGATTCCAGCTCCAGTTAATGGGAGCTATGCTCCTAATCCATGGTGTGCAGTGTAAAATATTTACCTATGCCTTTCTAGTGAGGCTACTTACATAATTTCAAGGGAGGAAGTAGCCAAGGGAAAGCTGCTTTATACCAATTAAATGGAGAAGAATTACATGGAGAGCAATTCAATGCATTCACCCTTACAGGGAGATCTGTGTTTAAACATCTCGATGGGACATTTTTTAATGAAGAATTAAACTGCATGCCCTGTGTATGTCAGAAAGGGATAGCTGGAGCCCACAACACTGAATTTCTCTCTCAGGAAGAAGACGAGTGTGTAGTGTAGCTTCCTGCTGGGTGATATATTTATGTTATCAAGATGATCACAGAGAACCATGTAAGCATGAATATTCATAAATCACTTCACCTCTGGGCTATGATGGGAAAATGTTACAAGGTTAGAAGGTTTAGAAAACACCTCCAAGTATGTTGAGGCTTTTGTCAAAGTTTATCAGATTCTGTCTGATCCTGTGGAGTCTTCTTACTCTTCATCTTGCTTTCAAATTTTTTTCCACACTCCTCCCATTCCTCCCATTCTCCATTTGCTCTTCTCCATCCCCTTCTTCAATTTACTACAAAGCTGCAGCCCCTGTCTCTACACATAAACATCTCTTGTGCAGATCTTCAATCTCAGTCCAGACTGAAGAGTCCAAATCAGAAGTTTCTGTAAGCTCTCAATAGCTGTGTAATATATCACTATCTTAAGTGGCTTTGACCCACTTTGCTAAGGTACCATTTAGTCGAAGCTGGAGTAGTTAACACCCTGACAACCTAAACAAAAGTCTAATGTAGATATTGCGCACTTTGTGCATGCTGCGTCAACAGAAACTCTCCCTTATGTTGGAAGAGGGAGTCTTGGATACCATCTGATTACCACCTATGATGATGTTCTTCTGCATTCTACATCTACGGATCAGAAGTCTCAGGAGTAAATGTTGAGGAGAACATCCCACCTACCATCAGAACCAGCAAAACTACTATGGATACTTTGGAGTTAACAAAAAAAAAAAAAATTGCATGGCCACCAGTAAAGGAATAGTTATAAATTTGCATTATCCCAATTCTCAAAGAGGCTCAGACTTGTGCCTGTGCTTTGGTTCACCATTGTGTAATTGTTCTGGTTCTTTATGCACAGCCCGCTGGAGGAAACCCAATTTAGATGCAACTTTTTCTCATGCCGGACATAAATGAAACTCCAGCTCAGACCACAGCCAGACAGCTTTACGCCCACAGTTTGGCATCAGTGGAGTTGCTCTACATTGGCAAGGGTGTAAATCAGATTGTACCATTGCAGTCACGCTTGAGAGCTGAGCTAAGATTCACAGGGCATGTATCTGCCAAGCCTATCGGTTTGTCAAACCTCTGGTACAACGAACATATGTTTGCAGATTCTCTACATGAGCAGTTATACTCAATCATCTGGCATAGGACAACTGCAAAAGTAATCTTGTACACTAAGTACTAGTACCCAGTTCTTGCTTCCTGTGATGTCCGTAGCCACGAATGATTGGTCCCTTTTGTCTACAGTGCCCTTCTAGTTTTCCCAGGAAGTAACAATCAGAAAGACCAAGAATGAACTGCCAGTTATTTCCATCCAACTCTCTCAAGTACGCTCAATTTAGGTAGAGGTGGTGAGCACAAGCAGGTCCTACCTGCCACACTGCAACGCTAGAAAACTTTGCCACTGTTGCCACGGAGGCTATAGCTGCTGGATAGGTGGCATAAGGGTAAAAAAAATGGCTGCAACTCTGGGTCCTACCTCTGTATTTGACAAAATTATCTTTCTCCTGTGACCTACCTTTGTGCTGACATCTGTACTGGGTTGCTTGTGATACTTGATGCACACGATCTTTTTATTTAACTCATTTGTTTTCTGTACCTCAAAACAAGATATTCACAATTGTTCATCCTTTCTCACAAGAAAAGATGAATCTGTGGTGTATCTCTGGCTTAGAAACAGTATCCACTACTTCAAAAAACCCTGAGAGACCTGAGGAAGCAGGGCAAACATGCACTTTTGGACATTGCTGAAAAGAAGAGAAGCTGAGAAATTAAAGAACAGATTGCCTTACACTTCTTCCCAAGCCCTTATCTGAGCTGTAGTTACCACCCTCAAGAAGTGTGAGACACTCCTGAAGAGAATGAAATGGTAGGTATGAGAAGGTTGCAACACATAGATGTCCCAGCAGGTTTTTGATCAATTGCTCAATTGGTCTTTGACTACTGATGCAACCCAATCTGGCTTCCATCCAAATGGAGTGAAAAGACAAGCTTCCAGTGGAGGATGGCTTATCTTCCTTAGGTTTTTGAAAAATAACAAAAAATAACACGCTCAAAAGGCAAAATTATGAGTGATCCCAAAAGATCATAAAGATGTTGAGAGATATCTCAAGTCTTAAAATTAAAAGTCTTCTGCATCCTCTAACCCCAGGACATGCTGAAAGTTGAGCAGAGCTGTCTTGAAGAAATCCAACAAGGAGAGAACTTCCTCCCATTGAAAATTCAAAGTACTTTTCACCTATTCATTACCACAAATTATTTCAGTAAGCAATATTCTACATTCTTATTTTATCCTCATAAGCTCATTCTTGCCAGTGACCCGTTTTAGCCAGCTGCCCTCTTTTAAGCTATTTGGGCAAGTGGGAAAGAATTTGTTCCCCCTTCCTATCCACTCCCATACAGTTAGGACATGTAAAGATTTGCCTTGTGACTCTGTTTCCATATGCGGCCAACTGCAGGACCATGAAAAATGAGAAGTAAGTCAGTTCTTCACCAAAGTTGTGGAACTAATGGTAAATGGTCTGAGGCAGGAGTGGGAGTTTCAGAGCTGACTTCCACTAGGCTTAGGCAACAAGGGACAATAGGGAAGTCCGCAATAACTGTTAAAGTCTGTAGAAAAGTCATAGAAAAAGGGAGGTGGCTTTGTTCACCTCTGGGTCCATCAAGAGTGTTAGACTCTGCTGGGAATGTAGGCAACACTCCCATCTCTATCCCACCCACACTGCAGGGCTGCAGTGGTGATCTTCTGATCAGAAGAAGCAATCTTTGCAATGTAGATACCAAAAAGCTGACTTGGAGGAACACACAGACAGCCTGTTCACAGTGGCCACACCACCATCATCCTCCTGCTGAGTCGAACTCCTGTGCAAATGACACTGCCTCCCAACAATGCCACAGAAGGCAGTCCTAAGAAAGGGGTGGTTAGAGGGACTTCATGACATCTGTACCTCTTGTTGACATGTGTAGGATCCTCTAGTAGAGTAGTTTGCTCTACTGTAGCAAACCCACCTCTACTCTCATTTTGGGAATAAAAAAAGTATAATTTTAAATATGTGCTTTACCTTCCATCTATGGTGGAGTGGGAGACTGGATAATTTCCTTCCCTTCTCGGCAGTAAGGTCCCTGTTTCCTCCAGGGACAACCACTCCATGTTCAAACAGTTGCAAAATGAACATGGGTACATCAAGTACCCAGTCTTTCCTACCTTACCTCTTTAATATCTTTGTCATCTGCCTTGCTCTGTGTTCTTACAAACCAATATAAATTTTTTATGCAATAGTCCTACTAGGCTTGTGTCCTTGAACTCTGCCTCTCCCTACAGAAACTAGCAATTTACTCAAAAAGTAGACCATGCACCAGGCATGGGCCCCTCAACTGCTGTGTGGAAAGGAGGGGAAGGGAATGGAGAGAAACTATAGGAATAAAGCCCTTCCCCAAGGGCTAGGATCCAGAGAGGAGACACATGCTATAAGGTGCAAAAATACATTATTATTGTCATGTGAAGAAACCTCTTCTCATTGTGAAGAGCAAGCAAGTTGAATTGGCTTCATAGCAAGAGGCTGCCAGCTAGCAGAAAGCCCTGAAAGCCATCCCACGCTTTAACAACTCTCCAGAAACTCCCCGCCCTACCGGGAGGCCCAAAAAAAGCAAGAGAAAACGTTTAAAAGCAGCCCATCCCTTCTCACTGGGAGTTGGCTCAAGAAAGCCAGAACACGGTCACCATGCACAAGGCAAGCCCCCACCCCTTGTGTATTCAGCCATCTTCAGTTTGGCAAGGGCCCACAAGAGAGTGGAGACATAGCTTCCCACCACTTATCTCTCACTCATCGGGACTGGCTGGAGCTGGGGGAAGGTCTGCTGGTGAACATGGAGGGCAGACCACCCCAGCCTGCATGGGCCAGCTGGAAACCCTCTGTGTCCAGCCAGGCTCAGTACACCCAGGGGCCCTGCTGGGGCTCCAGCCTGAGGTGGATTATGGGGAAAGGTAGGGAACATAAACACTGGCTGTGTTCTGGCCCTCAGAGGCATGCAAGAGACAAAGAGCATTTCCCAGAGGTGCCATCCTCAGAGTACACAAACTGAGGGCTGTGAGTCCTCCCTGCCGCACAGGTTTGGGCCACCTGAGTGTTGGGTCTCTGCCCACATGCTGGTTAGAGAGCATGGTTAGGAAGAGAAGATGCACAGTACATCCTCCCTTTTGTAAAAAACTAATAATAATAATTGAAAAACCTCCCCAGAAACCACAAGGCTGACAGAAGACCTCTTCTTCCGCTCCACTTCTCCACCCTCCAGAGCATGTCGGGGTTTACCTGCCACTGCTGAGGGGGCACTCTGGTGAGATGAGACTCACACACAGCAGGGAGCTGCCTTGGATGCTCTTGTTTGCTTCTGGTCTTCAGGCAACATTTGTAAGGGCGTGCAGGGGGGCGGGCAGTGGCAGGTGGTCAAAGGAGGGAGCAGGTGGTAGTGCTCCTCCTCTCAGGTCCACCCTATTAAGGACTCAGGTGAGAAACCTCTGCACCCTTGTGAACAACATTCCTGTTGAAGGGCCTCAAACTGCAATTCACTGCTGTTCCTTGCATATGCTTCTGGTGGCTCTTCCTCCTCTCTATGGTAACTTTCATTGTCCTTGATGAAAAGCCCCAGCACTTTTGCTGGTGGCCAGAAAGCCCTGCAGACCCCTGGTATTGTGGCAAAACACTCTTCCTTGCCCTTGTGCACCCAGCAAGAGAACAGCAAAGCCTCCATGGGCTTGGCATAAAGTACACAAAAGGTTTTTAGTCTGAAGGCTGTGCTCACTCTGTGGGACAGAGTGCTTTGTTTTTCTAGAAATAGCTGTAGGGCAGATGTATCTGGTTGTCTACTCTGAGCCCCACGCATAGCCTGCAAGTATTATTCTCAAGCAAGCTTGAATCTCTTCCTTTTTTAATCTGCAAAATCATGGTGACATGGTGGATAGCAATCAATTATTCTCTTTTTCACCATAAGAACTAGGGAGTGGCAAATGTAGTTAGTGGGAGGTACATTCAAAACAAACAAAAGGCACTCATGCAAAGAGTACAAAGACTTCTTATGGAGCAGGACCAAGTCTGGGGAATTCTGTGATCTTACAGGCTTTTGGGGTGAAGGATGACTACTTTCCGTAAACTTCCAGGATTTCTTCTAAAGAAAAGCAGCAAACCAGACCAATTCTGCTGATCCACTACTGCCATATGGATCTAACTTGGATAACTTCTCTACCTGAAGCCCTGTGAAATCATTGGCTTAATTAAGAGCTCTGCTTCCTGCAGGAGAAAAAGATCAGAGTAAGGTCTGACAAACAAATATGTGTGTGCGTGTATGTGCGTATCCCCCCGTTTTAACCTATAGCCTTTTAGCAAAAAAACAGTCAGCAGATACATGAGTGACTCTAAACAGTGAATTACAGGAAGATGTAAGCAAGTTATTTATCAACTAAAAGCACATCCACTTTAGACTTCTAGACCCTGTTAGCTCAGCATCATCCTATAGCCCTCCACAGAGCAGTCATTACAAAAAGGTGACCGAGCAAGCTCGTGTGCTTTCAGTTCATCTGTGAAGTGCAGAACTAAAGAAATTATAACAGCAACTTATTCTTACTGCTGTGCTGTTGACGTCCCAATTTGAATTTTAGTGCTGGCAGGTACAGAAGTTTGCTTCCCCCAATGTGAATGGGTGTCCTTATATGCTAAGCAGTGGACAATTGACTTGCTGTGAATTCTGACTCAAAATAGAAGAGAAAAGAGAAGGAAGGAGTGAAGCTGAGAGAGAAGAAAGGAGATGGTGAAAGAAGGGAAAAAAGAAAGAGCAAAAGAGAGAGAAATAAAATGAAAGACGAGAGGGAGGGAAGGGAGAGAAGGGAAGAAAGGAGGCAGGCAGGCAGGAAGGCAAGGAGTCAGGAAGGCGGACAGGCAGGAAGAAAGGAAGGCAGGAAGACAGGAAGGAAGGCAGAAAGGAAGGAAAGAAGGAAGACAGGAAGGCAGGAGGGAAAGAAGGAAGGAAGGCAGGAAGGAAAGAAGGAAGGAAGGTAGGAAGGAAAAAAGGAAGGCAGGAAAGAAGGAAGGCAGGCAGGAAGGAAGGCAGGAAGGAAGGCAGGCAGGGAGGAAGGCAGGAAAGGCAGGAAGGAAGGCAGGAAGGAAGGCAGGAAGGAAGAAAGGAAGGCTGGAAGGAAGAAAGGAAGGCAGGAAGGAAGAAAGGAAGGCAGGAAGGAAGGAAGGAAAAAGAGAAAGACTGCAGAACAGAAGAACAAAACTAAGAGGGGCAGTCAGGTGAGAAAGCAGAAAGAAAGGAGGGAAGGAAAAGGAAAAGAGCAAGAGAAAAGCCAGAGTTCTTTTACCCTCCCTGTGAGGTCTAGAAGGTTTCATTACCAGGGATAATTTAGCTAACAAACATCTGACCCAAATCAGCTTATGCAGCTATTTGGTCCTTTCTTTGCTTTAAAAATAAATCCTCAAGCCCCAGTTGAATCAGCTTGCATGGCAAGGGAGATTTAATCCATATCATGATTTTGGTCAGATATTTTTCAAACACTGGCATAAATTTTTAATTTGGACTTTGATATCCAAGCAGACCCAGCTGTAGTCCTCCTGGGGATCCTTCCAGAGGCTTGGACTTTGAACAGGCTCTGCAGCAAACAGCAGAGACTACTGAAAATTCTGACAGCTGGTGCGGGACTACTGAGAACTACAATAAACTGGAAATCAACACATAGAATCATAGAATCATAGAATCAGCCAGGTTGGAAGGGACCTCTGAGATCATCAAGTCCAACCCTTGATCCAACACTGCCGTGGTTACAGACCATGGCACTAAGTGACACATCCAGTCTTATCTTAAAAACCTTCAGGGACGGAGAATCCACCCCTTCCCTGGGCAGCCCAGTCCAATGCCTGATTACCGTCTCTGTAAAGAATTTCTTCCTAATATCTAACCTAAACCTCCCCTGGCAGAGCTTAAGACCATGCCCTCTTGTTTTACTGATAGCTGCCTGGGAGAAGAGACCAACCCCCACCTGGCTACAACCTCCTTTCAGGGAGTTGTAGAGAGTGATGAGGTCTCCCCTGAGCCTCCTCTTCTCCAGGCTGAACAACCCCAGCTCCCTCAGCCTCTCCTCATAGGACTTGTGCTCAAGACATCCTGCCACTTGGAGGGACCATTTAGAAAGAGCTTCTCAAAGGAGAACAAATGGAAATAAAGTATATAGAGACAGGAAATACTGGTGCATTTGTGTCTCCATCTGGGAAATATACTAGGAATGTTCTCAGAAACACAGGATTAACACTTTGAAATGAGAAAAGCAAATAAACATGACTGGATATAGCTTCATTATTTGCTTCATTCTGTTTTGATTTTCTCTTCACTTTGCATATACTATATACACTTTTCTTCTAGATGTGACCCTAAATAACCACATGTTAACTCTTTGAATGTTGACTTTTATTTTTCTATAGCAAACCTAAAACTTCTCAGATCTTCCAAGCTGTCGCTTCACTTGTAGCAGGTTGTAGCCAGCTGCTCCTTTGTGAAAGCAGCAAGTTGAGAACTTGCAGCATCTTAAAGGCATTTTTTTACTGCTTCAGGTCCAGTATCCATTAGAAGAGTCAGGCTTTGATATGCTAATATCTGATCTTACCAGCACAAATTAATGCTGCAGAGTCAACTCCTTGCACAGTCATTATGGTAAATTCAGCACAACCTAGCTGATCTTAAAGATTCACTGGAAAGCTGTGCGTTAGATAAATAGGGAGATCAATGGCATTACACCTAGGTTAATTAAGAATATTTGAATCACTTATGCTCAAAACAGGAAAATTTGACCGTGCTATGACAGCCCAAAATTGAACTGATGTGGATAAGTATATGCTCATTCTTCTCTGCCACTAGAAGATAGCAGGTTCTCCTTCCTTTATCAAAGTTCTAATGGACTGGAATCCTTTGGATTGCTTATCACGATTCATAAAGGATTCTTTAACTTTTCCTTCCAAAATAAAAAAAAAAAATTTCCTAATGGTGAACTTATAATGAACCATGGAAACATCATATGTCACTGTGAATACAGAAAGAGATATTATAAGGCAGGATGTAAATATATTAGAAAAATTATCTCAGAAGGTTGTCCATCATCTTTTCTTCTGTTATTCCTGCCTTTAACCAACCATTACATGTGTTGTGTTTCATGAGCACTAAATACACTAAAAAAAAAAAGTGTAATAAAAGATGTCAACTACCAAAAAAAAATCATTTTCCAAATAGGCAGCCAGTGGGGAGGAGCACCTCATTTTTAAAGACTCTGGCATTAATTAAAGGAATTGGAATCCCCAGAGAATGAAGCTCTCATTGCCACTGATTAATACTCAATACACTGTCAGTTTCCCCAGCAAAATGACAACACATGCCATTTGAGAAGAGACATATCTTGCTGCATAAACCTTCTTTTGATATGAACTCATATCTTCAGAAGCTGGACTGTGTCCACCAACTCACCTCAAGGATTCTGAAATGACAAGATATATCAGTAACTATTGGTTTGAACTATCCGAAGTGGCAAAAGGCATCCCTGCCTATGATGGTATAATCCACTAATTACCTGCTTTTGTGGTACTCAAGTTGGAAAGCTGGATAGTTCAAACCAACCTGAATCACTTGAGTTTAATCTCTGCTCACTAAGCTCACCAACTATATTTCACTGAAGATCTTGATTTTCTCAATAATCTACAATGAAGGAAAAAAATGACAGGTCTGCATAATACAGGAAATTCCCTTGAAACAAGCCAAAGTTCTTCAAAATCTTGTATTGTGAAGAGCGCCAAGAAACTACTGTAAATGGTAATCAGGCTCTGCAAAGTAGCTGACTTTATGCAAAGTAGGCAAGTGCAGTCAAAACACTTACAGCAATCAATTGAAGTTGTTGGGTAAAGTTTTTTCCATGTCCCATAAATTATTGAACAGTTAATTTCATCTTTGTGCCTGCAAAACATTCTAGCTTTAGGATGACAGCTTTATCCATTAAAGGGTGTGTGGCGACAGCAGTACAGAGAGTGCTGAGAACGCAGGGAGAGAAGGTCCTTTCTCAGCTACATTACCACTGAGAAACACTGGGACATCAACATCTTAATCAATATGCAAGAGTCAATTACGGGAGAAGTACATGGGTTAAGCAGGATCTCATTATTAGGTTCATGTTTAGTCCACCAAATAGGTGACATCAATACAAAGCTGAGTATCACATAGAAAATACATAAACATTCACTCTTACCTATCCTCCTTATTCCCTCCTGAACCAGATTCACACGTGCCTCTTCACTCCCTTTTTCATATTACAAGGGCAGATCTCTAGGCAGACAGTAAAAAGGACACAAACTGAGCAGATTGCAAAGAGACAAATTCCATCTTCAGAGTCAAGAAGAAAGCCCCTTTGTGCTTCCAGAGGTATCCTTTTGAAAGTAAAGATGTAATCCTTCAGAAACCTGTGTTTCTGCTTTCCTTCCTGTTGGAGGTTTCAGCAGATCAAGGCTCTTACTGAGTACCAGAAATGCAAGCAGTAGAAAGAACTGTTTTTTTCCAGAAGGGACATAAGATGCTATCTGGGTCACTCGCTGTCTAGATTTATATTCAGGGCAGTTCCATGGTTTTGAAAAAGAGATGAGGATGCATGAATGGAAGTAAGAATATAAATTGATGACTACATACCTTTAATGTAGTAGTGACTTCAGATATTTTATCTGCTCCCTATGATTGTTGATTTGGATTTTTTTGGGTAGCATTCAATGGAGCTGAATCATTACTTTTGCAGACACAGCATGAGTAAGTCAAATAGCTGGTTTCACCAATTGCCGGGCATTTTATGTTCATTTTTTGGCCAACGGTAGTAGTTCAGTTTTAAATGGAATGGTCAGAAGATGAAAGCAGTGACGGAATAATGGGAACTGAATTCTTCAGTTTCTGAGGAAGCTTAATTTATAGTGGAAACAATTCTGTCTTTATGTCCTTGAAATGTACAATTATGCCCTAGGAAATGAATGGGAAAAAAATAGCAATTGAGAAAGGTGAAGTCGTGTGAAGAGAATGAATACTGTAATCTGATCAGACATTACAAACACTGTCTTTGGTAGGTGCTTGTTACGCTAAGGTAAAGACCTAAATTTGGAAAAAAGAACAGACAGTTTTTAGAGAAGGCATTGTAGACCTGCCCTGAAATCAGCTGTAATACTAGGACTCATTTCCATGGCACAGGTCAGACAGTCTACTTAGTCTTCAAAGTAATCTTCAGGTGTGACTGTACTCTCAGTGACAACCCTGCGGAGCAGAGTACAAAGCCTTGGTCTCTCCTCAATAAGGAGGCCTGAGCCCTGAGTGTGCCCCTGAATTTAGAATTTTAAATCTTCCGTCTTGTATGACAGAGAATGGCCTGGGGAAGGAGAAAATGAGGAAGGTGTGGTTGGACAGCAAACTTTACTTGATATCTGGCATTAGAGGAACACAGCTGACTAATGCAGCCACAGCACAGCTTTAGTGTGTATGATGACAGAAGCCAGTGTGGACTGATTAGAAGATTAAGGACAAGAGTCTTTTCCTATGTCGAGTGGAAAACTTGCTGTGGTGTGTTGAGGGTGTTCATATAGCTTGCAGGTAATGTGCTCTTCTTCCTTTTTTTGCTACTAAGTAGGTAATTAAAAAGAAGTGTAAAGCAACATGTTCGGGGTGGAAAAGGTGTGTCCTAGACATTTGAAAGGCAAAGAAAAATAGCCTGATGTGAGTCACTGTGTGGAACTTTCTCACCTTTGTTTTTATCAGAGAAAAAAATGTGAGAAAAAATTGGCAGTGTAAAGGGATATTGAAAGTATGAGATATTTGTCTGTTAAGTATAAATATGAACAGCTATGGAGATCTGGTGCTATGGTGCTGGGTTTTAACTCCAGTAACATTCATCTTGTGCCAGGAAACACTAGATTTAGTACCTGAGGGATTGCAGTCTCAAATACCTTCTACTTTTTGTTTTCATATGCTGCCAAGAATTTAAATTGGTAAAAGCTGGGGACTGACAAAAACTTGATCCCCAAGAGCTTTTCTGGCACAGGTTTATCAAGGAATATGGTGCCATTATTTTTACTATAATTTTTTTTTTTTTTTTTTGGTAGTGATTGGGAAGCTCATTTATAACTCTGTGACTGCTACTCCCAAACGTATTTTTAAAAATCTTAAATAAACAAAGGGTTTGATTTTCTTGGTGGTGCTAGGACCTGTCATTCATTTTATATACAATATACCTTCTTGGATTGTAGTCATTTTAACATACTTCTTGAAAGATCAAGAGCAGGCAACAGAAAAAAGACTGTGGGGTACACTTTCTGTCCAAATCACTACCACCCATCTGGTGCCTCTCTGTTCCACTGTGGGGTGAATTTACAATACATAGTAAAGTAAGTTAGGCAACTGTCTTAGGCCCAGTCCTGCTTTCATTGAAGTCAACAACTAGCATCTCTTTTGCAGTACACACATAATAAGAGCAAGCATTTCATAGGGAAATGTGGGCTTGCAAAGGAAAGGCTCGGCTTCTTGTGGAGATAGACATCTAGCAGAATGACATTCAACCTTTATTGGATTTATTTAACCTTTTCATCTTCTCACTAGATAGAATGTCCCTGTGATGCTTGAATGAAAAGAGAGTCCAAGAAACCCTCTTTTATATTGCAATCATGACAGAATGACCCAAATTAGTAGATGTACAATCTAGATTCATCTTAAAACATCGGGTAGGAAAGCAAAGTGGGATCTAATTTGCATGTTGATTGTGTTGTCTGTTTTGCAGGCCAGGGAAACTTCCTACCCCCTGGAATGGAGACTGCTAGGATAGTCTCAAAGCTAATCTATGAAAATGAGGAGTCCCTTCAGTCTTGAGCCTACACCTTCAAGCTGTATGCAGCTGACCTGCACACCTTTTACATGCAACTACAAATAAAGCCTCTGTCAAATTTAGTCAGTTACTGTTTAGTCACTTACTCAAGATGATATAGCAAATAAATAAAATCACAGCAGTTTCTGGTCCCAGATTTATGCTTGTTTTATCAGGTCAGGTTGTAGTCAACAATGGCACATTGGAAAAACAAAGGTAATACATACAATACTATCTTTATGGTCCAATATGGCTCTCAAATGCCATAACCAGATCTCCCTAAATGTACTTTCAGGTTCATTCAGTAAGAATTTACAGGCTTTGGTGGTTTTTTTGTGAAAAAATTTATCATCTTGTCCCCCGAACAGACACAGTATAGCTTGCACTGCTTAGAATACCTTTAGTTTTACTAGGGTTATAGTTTATGTACAGTTAGGTTAGACTTGTATTCTTTCTGATACCTGTGTTATGCATAAGCTAGCCACTGGATTATATTTTCCCTGTAGCTCAAAGTACAAGATAAAATTCTTACCACCTCTTGGAAAAAAAAATATTTTCTATTGTATGGAAGCTATGTTGGTTTTGGTCCTCTCTTGCATTTTGCTGTTAAAAGCCCAAGGAGAATAGTTTTCTTATTAAAAGAATTATTGCTTAGGTTTATAGCATGCCTTTATCTTGAAGAAACACAAAACACTCTTCAAATTGCAGCTTGGACCTGGCAAGCTTCTGTGCCCTCACAGTGTCCCGTTGACTTGAATGATGTTCCCAACAAATAAAGATTTCTCCATATGGATCCACTTGCAGATCTGGCCCTCAAGGCACAATTTGTCCCTATGCCAAGAGAATAAAAGCACTTTGAAGAAAGGAAACTTTATACATTTCAGCTCAGAGTTTACACCTGGGCTTTGTTCCTTGTAGAAAGAGAGGGGTTATGAGTTTTCAAAAATGATGGGTCTTCTAGGATCTGCTGAAGAGCCTAGCACCAGAGCCCCATTCTGTTCTGGCCCCACCTGATTTCTGAGTGGCCATATCACCTTTTCTGTATACTGCTGCACATAAAAACTACCTCTCCTGCACTCTCCTTTTGTTCACCCGAGGGAGTACGAACACCCACGTGTCTTGCCTTTGCCATCCATGGTAATAAGGAGTATGGGATTATCCCCTTACACAAAGGGATGCTGGCACTGCTAGGGATGAGAGTACTGCAGCTGAGAGTTTGTCCTCAAAGGAAATATATCTCAACAGATGACTGAGCATAACCTCAGCAAAGGTCCCTGAGCAGTCTTCCACAGAACTCAGTGATGGGGAGGATACAACTGCAACATTGGTATCTTCCCCAGTCTCCTTCCCTGAGGTGTAGCATATGGGTGGGTTTCTCCCATTCTTCAAAAGCAGAAATAAATCCCAAGCACTTTATAAACAGTGTTTGGTCTACATGACACCCTGTAGAAATTCAGCCACCCATTGACAGGGTGATTTGATAAGTATTGTCTCTCATTGCTATCATGGGTGGAATTTGGCTGGCTGAATACATGGATTAGTATACCCAGATGAATATCCCTGCTCACCAAAAAATCACGTAAGATATCTGGAATGTATAAGAGCAAACACTTTCACTTCAAGCTAACTTTCAAACACAGCCCACATAAAAGCCCCAGATGTTTGTTCATTTCTTTCTCTGTGTAAAGGTCATAGTATATGTAATTGGTCATACACTACATATGTAAGTGCATAAACTGCTAACATAATTTCCTGCAGTCTTCATTTACACTGAAAATTTCTGTTGCAAGTAGGAAACAGATAGGTCCACCTCGTGATTTGAGGGGCTGGAGAGATCACAGATGTAAGAACTGTGCCTTTAGTATGGAAGGGTTAAATTCTTAACAAACAACTTGCAAATTAGCAACATGGGGAATAAATTCTTAAATTTGGTCTTCTGATAATTGCTTACAGACATGATGTATTGCAGCTTGTCCCACTCTAATTTATTGTGAATTTGTGTTAACTTCAGAGTGGTTCCTTTTAGTAAAATTGTTTAACAAATGTTTCCACACTAATCTAGAAATAACCAATATACACGAAGGTGAAATACTCTGAATAGGTAAAATAATCCATTAAAAAAATACATAAAAGTGTATTCTTTTAGAATAGATTTTGTGGAAGAAACATGCACATCCACTAAAACCCCTTGTTCAGCCTTTCTACTTGAAGCATGTGTTCATTAATTGCTTGAATGTTCCACATTGTCATAACTAGCTAGGAGCATCCTAGCTGAATATGCTCCACACAATCACCTCAGATCAATGCGGTGGTAGGTCTTCTTTCATCCCTAGTCCAATAACCCCCCTCCAACAACAGAGGTCTTTTGCAGGCACAGGGCCCTGATTTATGTTTAATGCAGCAGTGTTTTTACTGCTTTTGGCACAAGATGTTTGAAAGAGGTGAAAAAGACACACAGGCAAAAAGTCTGTTTAGAAAACAATTCCAGCATAAGCACCATATGCCTTCAACTCATAGATTCAGTTTCAGGCAAGGCACCACAGCAAGCATAACAATTAGCTCCATTTTTAATTTTTTCTCCTTCAAAGGTATGGGGGAGGAGGGGAGAAAATGTGAGTAGGGAAGTGTTTTTTCTCTCCTATAGGATTTTTTAGTAGTTTTTTTTAACTGTTTTTCTTTCCTTCTGCTGGTTTACTAACTTTTATCTATCTATCCCTCAGGAGTTTAAAAACCTCAAGTAAGTAATACTAGATATTTAGTATGGATTTTCTGAGAGAGCATGTGTGTGTGCATGTGCCTCTGCTGGAAGTAGTCAAAACCTCATGTTCAAAGGAGCAGGCTGGCTTATTTGTCATTGGTCCATTGGCAGGGATGGCAATGTGCACCAGCACATTGTGTAGTGTTTCGTTCATACTTAGAAGTACAGATACCAAGTTAACCTTGCACATAATTTTCATGTTTGGTCAAATCTTTTGATATGCCATGGACTATATTTTTCTGGACTGAGAAAAGAAAGGCCACATTGCTAGAACAAAGGTAGTAGCTAAATCAGTTAAAGCAGAGCTAACAGTTTTGTTGCCCCTTCGTTCTGCATTGGTGATAAAACCCTTAATAACTTCTCCAAAACGAGGCTGAGAGGATTTTATCAGGGCACAGGGGAGATATGGCTTTACAGTTAGCGTTATGACTATCTCTACATGAACCAGAAAGTCAAAGGCTCCCCAACTTTCAAGATGAAAGTTGTTTTTATTTTTCCCGGAATTCAAAGTCCTGTGATCTCTGGAGCTGTACAGGAACAGGGAGCAAAAAGAAATCATCCTTGTTGTTCACAAAAAGGGGAAGGCAGTGCTTAACCATGAGCAGTACTCGCTGTCATCAGATATCTGAAAAAAACCAAGGTTTAAAATTTATACAGCATCTGATGTGTCTGCAGCTACAGATTATCCGTTCCTCTAGCACAAGGTGTATATCACTGTCATTTGAACAGTAATGGCTGAAAGAGCTGTTTTTTACTTGGATTATTCAATGAATAATATACCATTTTCATAATCCAGTCAAAATCTAAGTGTATTTCACTTATAAGTATATATAACTGAATACTTTTTGCATTGAGTCTCAATAAATGGTCTACAAATAATTTTTGAGGTTTCTTGGTCAATTCTTGGCTGTAGGTTCTCCCAGGGTATTCATGTTCTTACAGTTATGCCTTTCTATGGTGAAAGAATACCCACCTGTGGAACCATGTGAAGCCAAAATAACCTTGCTGCTAGATCTGTGGAAGTAAACAAAATTTGTATTATGAATGAATGGGCCTGTAATGTGAACAGCCTCCTGTATTTGGTCTTTCCTGATCTGTACTTGGAAAATATAACATTCTTTTCCCAGACTTTAATAAGGAAGATATTCTTCCCTTTTTTAACAAAGGAAATGGTGGAAAAACCCAGGCAAATTCAAACAGAATGAGGGTGGAAGGAGAAGGATGTATGGAAAGGTGTGCATTCCCTTTTTTTGTCAAAAGCAACTTGGAAACTCCAAAAGTTAATGCCAGTGACACCATCTGTCCAAAGACCCCAAGGTGCTTTACAAATATCAGCTGACCTGTCCGTCACCAAGGAGAGCAGCACTAGGCAAAATTTAGCTCAGAATTAACAGGATCATTTGTTCAGTCTTTCATTTTCTTTTGGTGCAACAGTGATATCAGACAAGGAAAAACAAGACTTGCCATACTGCTGTGCTACACCAGCAGCTATAAAGGAAAAATATTTGTGACAATAACAGTATGACACCAGGAGAGGAGTTGCAGAGATAAAAAATTTCTGGAATGAAGGGAATTAGCTGAGGGTCAGGGGCTGGGAACTGAATGGCAAGGTGGAAGCATAGAAAGAAACCCATCTGGAAGAAACATATTTTCTGGGCTGTTTGGTGGTTTTGTTTTGGGGTTTTTTCTTGTTTGGTTGGTTCGTTGTTTTTTGTTTTGGTTTTGGGTTTTTTTTGTTTATTTGTTTGTGGTTTTTGTTTTTTTTTTTTAATTTTGTCTTTACATTTTAAATTTTGGGGGATTTTTTGCTTCGCTTTGATTTCCTAGAAGCTGAAGATGGGCAACTTGAGTTTGGAAGTTAAGATGCAGATCCAAACAATACATCACTGCTAGTGCAAAATCAAATTTTCTCATCTCTGGACTCTTTGCCTGCTTTGGTTTTTACACCCTCTGCTCCTTCCTTGCCCTATCTGCCCTTCTGTCACCCTTTAGTCTGTCTGGACAATACTTCATGTTGGTTCATGAAATCCTATCAATCCATTTTTTTCTTATCTTTCCAAAGTATGAGGCTAGTAATGAGATGTCTGCCCCATTGACCACAAATTTATATATCCTCCTGCCTCCTTGTCCTTTTTCTTTTTTTTTCCTGACAATTAAAAAAAGTAAAATCTAAGACCAAACGTCAATGTTTACAGATTTGTAATAAGTTTCCTTCTATTTATTTATTTATTTCCTTTTCAGTCACTAAAGAAGCAGCAGCAACTCGCAAGGAGCAGTTGTTGCCAGAGGGTGAATCATAGCTATATTGATTTGATTATGTAAAAGCTCAGAGGAACCTAAAGCCAGATACAAAAATATCTCATAGTTCAAACCCTGTGGGACACACACTAGTAAAAAAGCAATCTTTATATTGTTCCTGATAAAAGCATCATTAGTTTCCTCACAGTGAAACCATTTCTCTGCTGATACAGTATATGGTTTTCCTTTTCTCTAGAATGCACTCAGACATAATTAACACTCAGTTACGAGACTTCAGCTTTCCTCTGAAGTGTGCGTTTTGAGGCTGTTGAGAGCATGGGTGCACAAGCCTGAGCATCTCTGAATCACTGGCTTGACCCTCTGCAGAGCTGAGGTCTGGCCTCCAGCGAATGGGGTGTGCTGGACCCAAATTTCAGCACTCTCCCTTGGGCCCTTGATCAGCTGTTTGATGGGGCTTCCAGAAAGTCTGTCTCTCACTCCCCTCTAAGCTTTATACCACAACAAATGTGCACAGTCACATAGACACAGGCACATGGACCTGCACAGGTAGACATGTTCCCAGCTTGTCACAACAAAACACTTGCATGTGTAGTTTTATATGGAGCGGCTCCTCGCAGGCACCCCAGCATGTGGGGAGCACTCTGCTGCCATGGCTGGTTTGAAAGTAGGGTGAAAAAAGAAGGGGCAAAGGGCTTAAACCAAAATGCCATGGAAAGCTAAGGGTGTACATTTTTGTTTATGTTTCTGTTAGCCATGCAGCCAATATCTGAGCACGCTGAAACTGGGATAGGTAAATTCATCAGCTTCAGGTTTTTCTGTGTATCATGAAGGGAGAATATAATACTTTCTTTTTTTTAAAACCTAATTTACCTGTTCATACCTTCATTATAGAGGAAAGGTGTATTGTAAGTCAGTCTACTTCATTCACCTCTGGTTCTATCTTTCTTATCGATTTCCATCTTCTTTTAGCTCAATCAAAGGAAAATAGCAATGAACTTTAACATCCCTTGTCTGAATCTGCAATGTGGGGCTTGGTTGTAAGATAATATAAAGTGTTACTGGGATACTAAAGGTGCTACTAGAGAGATACGGCACAGCTATGCTACTTGCTAAAGTACTACATGCTTCAGAGAGGAAACCTTGTGTTGGTGAGAGAAGAAAAGAAGGAAAGAAAGACTCATTTCAATGCTTGCACCTGTCTTCTCTTCAAATCAGTGTGAAGATTCCTCAAGGAAACTTTAAGACATCTAGGAGTTTTGCTGACAATTCTGAAGTATTCGTACACACACAATTTGAAAGAGCGCCAGAAAACTCAAAATGTCTAAATGTGATGATTTTGGGGGATCATCTTACCTACTTGCAAAAGCCTTTAACCTTATTGCAGCATGACTAACATAAGAATGGTTATCATCTCATACTCTTGAACTGCCAAACAATTGGGATTACTATAAAACAGTTAATTATCCTCTTTTTTTTTTTTTTGTCTTTCTTTCTCAGAGCCCAATTTATGTCTTTTCTTTCTCAGAGTTGTTCTATTGGTTGCAATCCTGTCTGGCATACTCCTTGAAATTTTCAGAGAGCACCACACAGTTGCATACAGGCTACAGCACAACATTTAGGAGGCTGCTGAGCACTTCGCATAACCGTTGCTTAAGAAGAAAGGCTGTTCACATAAATTATTTATTCAACCTACCATTTGCAGTGATTTTTCATTATCAACACAGGAATAATTCCAGGTCTGTTCACCTGCTTCTGCAGCACCCACAAAGGTGGGTGTTTGACTGTATAGCACAGCAAGTGTAGGATAGGAACCTGTCTGATTAACTTGTTCAAGTAGGACAGATCGTTGCTGTTCACAACTGTGTCCATGTCCCATTGTAATATGGTGCTGAATCCCAAAGAGTGCCACAAAATGTTGTCCTTAGCAGAGGGAGATGAGCCCACTTTGTGTCTGTAAGAGTTGAACCCTGTGCATAGTCTCTGAATATCTTATAGCACAAAGGTGAAAACAAATCTGATGAAAAGACAGCTTCAGCTATTAGAAAAGCAAGTGATTCACTCATCTTTTACACATTTACATAGGAAGCTTTTAATAAAATATGAAGTGCACTAAGATATGGTGGTTTTACTTTGAATTCTGAACACATATGTAATTGAACCACATGAGTTAGGAGTCTTGTCCTGACACACCTGTGGTCTTTGGTGGTTTTAATGATAACTTAAGAGAAGACTCAATCTTTTGCATGACCTTTCCAGTCTGAGTGATCTGCTAGCATTACAAGTCTGTTCAAACCATCCATATATATTTGTCCTTTCAGTTCTCTCAGCATTCAAAAGAGGTGAACCTGACACCTCACTTTGTCCAAGAAGAGTTGCTTACATTTGATGGATGATGTGTGATTTGAACACACTTATTTTAAAACAAAACTAGAGACTTCCAAAGTCTATCCTCTCTGAAGACCTCAGAAACTTTGACCCAAGACAAGCTGATCTGTTCAGAAACAGGGCGCATAAGAAAACCTTGTGTGACAGAATAAAAAAACCCCAACAATTATTTTTTAAGCAAATACTGCCGTTTCAGTGTAGTTGATATAAAACTTTGTATATTTTTAATAGATTTACTCTCTGAAATACTTTTTAATTACGTATGTTTTAAATAGAATTCATTTTCATACGTTATAAGCCAAAAGACAGATTCCATTTTAATTTATCTGAAAATATGAGCACTTCTATTTTAGAAAGCATTTGTGCTTTCCACTTACTGGAATGAAGTTAATATGATTGTCTTTCTTCTCTTTAACAGTTTGGGTCTTTCTTCTGAACAAAAACCAGGTATCAATGTGATATTTTTTATTAAGTACATGATTGCTAATTGTGAACCCTCATTTGGTAAGTCTTTGCAACTAAAAATGTGGATAAACAGAACTGGTTAACTTCATATAACAGACACTCATATGCTTTGTTTTGTACTGTCTAAATTTATTCATGAAGAAGTTCTTCTTTCACAAAAGGTAAAAGTTCCCACACTGAAAAATGCTCAGTTCATTGGCTTATTCTCTGCAAGAATTAATAAGCCCCTGAAAAACAGCTTTAATAGCTCTGTCCGGCTGCTTCTCAGCCTCCACTTCTTGAAAATAAAACAAACTCTAACTATAAATCAAGGCCACTGAAATGAAGGCCAGTTGCACATCACAGAGAATGATTTTATAGGTGGAACGTGGGCTTGCTAATTTCTAGAATAAATTATTGTGTTTTACGGAATGCAGTTCCATTTACACACTTCTAGTTGCAAAGACAAAAACAAAATCACAATCCCCATTACAGGCTAATTTTAACATCTCATTTTTTCTGGGCAGCTCTCAGTATAAAACATTTAGTTGACAACATGCCAGGAAATCCTTTTCATTAAAATAAATACTGATACACACGTTGTGAAGTTATTTCACTTATTGTATCAATGATCTGTAATAGAGTTGTTTTATTAACAGAATAACATTTTTGTCTGACAAGTCTGGAGTCAATATTTAACAGATTTAGGTCAGATTTAGCAATAGGATTTTGCAAAATCCTGGCAAGAATAAATTCTGACTGCAAACTCATGAAGTAGGTTTACAGATTACAAAATGAACATTTTCATAAATATGCATGTCTCATAAATATTTGAGAAAAAATGAAATGAGATCCAATATCTAAATGATTGTCTAATTAATAATTCTTTTGATAGACCAGTCTTGAATACATATTAATCACATGGGAAGAAAGAAAAAAAGAGGGAGAGAAAGAAAGAAAGAAAGAGAGAGAGAATGAAAGAAAGAAAAAGAGAGAAAGAAAAAGAGAGAGAGAGAAAGAAAGAGAAAGAGAGAAAGAGAAAGAGAAAGAGAAAGAGAAAGAGAAAGAGAAAGAGAAAGAGAAAGAGAAAGAGAAAGAGAAAGAGAAAGAGAAAGAGAAAGAGAAAGAGAAAGAGAGAAAGAAAAAGAAAAAAGAGAAAAAAAAGAAAGAAGAGAAAAAAGAAAAGGAAAAAAGAAAGAAGCAGTGGCAGGGAGAAAGAGGAGGGAGAAATAGAGGAAGGGAGGAAGGAAGGAAACAAGCAAGCATGCAAGAAACGAAGGCAGGAAGGAAACAAGGAAGCAAGCCAGGGAGAAAGGAAGGAAGGAAGGACTCATCTTTGAAATGGTATCGAGATTTTTAAATCTTACTTCTCCATTTTAAAATTTCAAAATCAATCAAGAAGACCCTTTAGCCTCATCAATATTATATGGTAGTCCTCACATGTACAGCCTGTTGCACATGAAAGATTGCTGTTTGATTCCCGGCACAGCTGGGGTCCAAGGCTTCAGGCAGCAGGACTGCATGAATTTAAGAACACTTTCTACTTGAGGAAGTGTAAATCCTGAGGAAGAGGAGGAGAAGCATGGAGAAGCATGCTGATTGGACCTATTGGACCATCTGAGATTCAGTTTTGAATGGGATTTTATCCTTGGTTGCTTGAGCTCTAAATTCACAGTGGCCAAAAGGTATAAAAAGCGATGAGCAAATTATTTCAAAAAAGCAAGTAACATAGTCATTCCACAGTCAATTGTAGAGTTCAATTTCCTGTAATTTGGAAGTATTTTGACAGATATTTTATTGGCAGAGCTGAGAAATCCCTAACTGTTGGATGAATGGTCATTCCCTCTGGAATTTCAGAAATGTATGTATTATTTTCTTTAGATTGTTGTTCCGCTGTAGAGGTTTTTATCACCCACATAGAGAGCAGGAATAATGATGGCCAATCAGCTCATGTAAACAGTGTTTCGTGAAGTCAGTCATCTGACTGATTAGGCAGCCAAGTAGATTTAAGAAGAATTAAAGGAAAGCAACAAGCAATCCTAGTGTCCTTTGCACAGCTTTGAGCAATTACACTGACGATGTGTTGGGCAGGGGTATGGAGGGAGCTACGTCTCTTGGCTGGCACAATGGACACAGAGATATATACCAGTGGAACAGGTGGCTAAAACTACTTCTCTTTGAAGCAAGCAACAGAGCTGTAATTCATAAAGTGGCACTCTGGTTCCTGCCTCATTCCTAAAGATGCAGAAAGATCTTCATAATCCCTAACACTTCATTATTCACCCATCTATTCATATCTAGGAAATCATATCAGAAATGCAAAATCCATAAAATGAATGAAGACAAAGGTTTGTATAAGTCTGAGTCATCTCTCTAAGCTTGTGATTTTCAACTAACCTGAACAACTGTTGCTGACATTGATGAGTACTGCTATTTATGAAGTTACTGTTCTTGTTTACCCATGTGATTATTGACTACAAGGAATTTCTGCCTTTTCCACATACCACATACTGCATACCTCATCTGTTCCCTAGTGGAAAGAGAAACTGCAGTTTTACTTAGAGTCACTCAAGAATTACAGCTTCTGCTGCATTTTCAGAATAGTTAAAAGTTTAACTTAAAAGGTTTCTTTCCAAAGGAGTGTCATTAAAGGTTCAAGATATGATATTAAATCTCTGTTCCACACACAGAACAACACGCCTAGCAAAATGCAGCCAAGGTGCCTTAAAAATAAACAAGAGATAAGTGAGGAATGCAGCTATTGCTCTTTTCAGAAGTCCAGACAAAGAACTCCTACCTTCATGGTTTGTGAAGGAATAAAAGCTTTACAAGATATTGAGAGTAAGAGACAACATTATCTGTCAGATACTGTACAACAGGGACATGAAGGCAC
This sequence comes from Pipra filicauda, assembly GCF_003945595.2. NCBI lineage: Eukaryota > Metazoa > Chordata > Aves > Passeriformes > Pipridae > Pipra > Pipra filicauda. The sequence goes on along the minus strand of NW_024104694.1, from coordinate 245,288 downwards.
CAGAACTCACCGAGGTGGCCAAGTGTTTGCCAGGCTCAGGCCAATGCCTCTTTTTCATTACGAAATATGGATCCAGATTTTCAAGTTACAGCCAGCAAAACTATTTCTATAAATTGTGTAAGTGCAAGGATCATATTTGCTTTCCAAGGTGTTTGCATCTGAAATGTTAGCAGTTAGCTCAGAAATTATTTTCTCTATAAATTAAGGTGACTGGGTTTTATGAGCACAAATGTGCATTTGTATAATTTTATAGTTGCAAAGTAAGGGTGCAGTTTTGATCATTTGGCCCATTGATTTTTTCATGTCCTTACAGCAGCAAAATTACATTCTTTTTCCAGACAGAACTGGGCTGCATGGAAGTTGTACTATGAGTCTCCTAAATGCCCCTAACTAGAAGCTAAAAATGTGTATCTTGCTTTTGGTCTCATCTCCTCAGAAGCTGAAAATTTGACTTCCCATCAACTATCCCTAGTAAGAGGCACATACTCAGCACTTGGATGCCATAGTCAAGGGCATTTTACAAATGTTTAGGTATACTAGTTACATATTAAGAAAATTAATGAAATATTACAAGCAACTCCAGACATGTTATTAGTAAAGAATGGGCGTTTGGGAACAGGAAACTGATCAGAAAAAAAATAATTAAGAGAAAGTATAATTGGTTGGACTCAGAGTACTGCTAAATTTCTCAGAGAACTTCTACCATTGCCTTCTGTGGAGATTTCACATGTTTTAAGAGATGTATGCTTTTTATGGGTTTCATGTGATTAAATGATGAAACGCGTCATTCATGGAAATTAACAAAGCAATGTCCTCAAAGCATCTGCCACTATTGCAGTGTAAATAAGTAATAGTACCTCACATTCAATAGTATCAAATAGGGTATAGATGTCAGGGAAATGACTGAATTTCTGTAACTGACTAATATTTCTCTGATAAGGAGAAGGTAAACTGTAATCAAAGCATGAATGAAATTATTTCAGAAGACTTAAAACAGCAAGAGGGTAGGCAGCAATGTTGGGGGGCAGATGTATGAGATTTATGGCAAGTAAATATAAAATTGGTGTTTAGAACCAGAGCAGAGTGAACTCAGTGAAATCACAATGCTCACATTTTACAGAAGTAGAGACCTTCATAACAAAGCCACCCCAAATAACCATAATTGCCTTTTTCCCTAGCAATATCATCACCAAATAGGTTCAGGAAGTCAAAGGTGTGAAGTCTGAAGTACCTGCATGAATAACAGCATTTTGAGACCTTCCTTTAACTATAGGGATGCTGTATTAACATATAGAAGTGTTTTTTAAAAATTAAACAATAAAAATCAGAAAGGACAATGTACCATATATTGGCATGTACTTTACCATTACAGATTAATACCAGCTCTGTATCTTTCTTCCTTCAGGAGGAGAAATGTGAAGTTGATGGAAGACCAACATCACAAAAAATGTTAGCTGCCTGAAGAATGAACAAATATTTGTCAGATTCTTTTACTTACAATCTGACATACAAAACCAGAAAGCTGATCAACAGTGGGTTTTTATAAGGGTTTCATTACCATATCTTCTTGAAAATTCTGCATGTGGGGGGCTGCAGAGGTCATACAATATTAGTTAATAACACCTGAATTGTATGTTAGTGTATTGATCTACAATGTGTGTCATTTTTACAGTCTGGTAATTAGTTTAAAGTAAAAACAGCTGGGATTTCTGTTTCAAATTCTGATGTTCACTTTAAAAGACTTACTTGACTCGACAGATTTCAAGCAGCCTAAAGGAGTGTGGCAACTACTGGGTGAAATCTTCAATATTTTCTAATCTTTGTAGATATTCAAATAGCTCCCAAAGCTATACTATTGGAGTGTCTATAATGCATGGGTGCTATTTCATCTGTTCTGATAAGGAATTTATATGTAAACCAATGGAAAAAGCAAGCCTTAAAACAGAGAAAAAAAATTTCCACATAAAGAAATAATAGGACAACACATAGAGAAATCCAAACCAAATGAAAATTAACTTTAAATGTTTGCCCTCTGCAGTATATTGCATTCACACAACCAATTAAAAGAAATGCCATCTCATTTGGAAAATATCTATTGATTTCCCAGTTCATCAGATCAGCTTGATATGTCCGGCAATGGCTCCTATGACATCATCAATACTTTTCTATTTAGAATAATGACTTATCTTATATGCTAAGTGCTATAAAAAGTCTATATACATATATTTCTAAAGATATCAGCTTAAAAACCATCTTGATTTCACCCCTTCACATACAATATTTTTTATCCATCTTTTAAAAAAAATTTTGGATGTTGTCATAAGATTCATTTATGGAACTCAGTAAATTTGTTTAGCTTATAAACTGACCTCTAAATCATGTTTCCTGTATTAGATGCTGTCGCTTTGGCCTGCATTTGGTGTCCAAATTACACACATTTTTCTTTTAGAGTATGCAGAACACATTTCAGAGAAATCCTCCCAGCCCTGCTGCCCCCCTCCTTCTTTCTTCTTTTCCAGTCTCCTGTATCTTTTAACTGCTACATATTATCTCTAAATCTTTCTACAAAGTCAAAAAGGCATCCATTCCGCTAGATGTTTATTCTGTTCAATTCATCCATGTATGTTTTTTAAGCTACACTTACAGCTGACTCTCAGCCCAGTTTCTATCAAGGAAAAAGAATATTTATACACCCTGGACATAGATGTGCCCTTAATCCGAACTCCCCATAGGGCCAACTGACATAAGGAAAAAAACCCACCAGAAAAAAACCAAAAGCAAAAACACAAACAAAAACTCCAAACAAACAAACAAGCAAAACCCTAGTCAAAGATGAACTAACAAAATCAAAACCCAAACCAAACAAACAAACAAAAAAACCCTCAGGCAAAATCTGAGCCAGGAACCAGCCATGAAACAGTTCTGACATCTAACCTCAAGTAATTCTTTCTTCTTAGATTGTCATTCCAGGAATGGGGGAGGTGGAAAAAATTCCTCATCTTTCCTACTCATTTCCAACCTACTCAACATGGTGGGCTCCCAAGATCCCCTGGCATACCATTTCACCATGGCCCAGGATGAAGGGGAGTTTAGCAAGCTTGGAAACCTCCTGGTCTCTGGAAGTGAAGCAAAATGAAGTGGTACTGCTACTTTTGAATATTCCTGGTTTAGTCGACTTTTATGCAATTCAGCCTGTTTCAAAGGACATGGCCCAAGGGACCCTGTGCGAAGCAGGCTAAAGCACGGTGTTTCTACCTTTGCAGGAGGGTTGACTGATGCAGAACTCTTTTGCCACTGGCAATGCCATCCTGCTCAAACTCTAACTGGGGCCAATCACAGCACTTAGGTTACTCAAAAAAACCCCCACATGGCCCGAAACCCAGTAATTTATTGTACCACTTCGGTAGTTCCTGGAATGTGGTTTGCTGATATCTGGTGGTAATCAAAGCTACGGGAGATGTGACTTATCAATAGGATCTGGAAAGTTAAAGGGGAAAAATTTCTGACTCCCAAAGGACGTACAACCATGGTGTTAGACAGTGGGGGAAAGCTGAAGACTTAAATCCCAAACTTCAGAAGTTACTGTCCTATGCTGCAGGCAAATTAAAGTGCAGCACTTAATCCTGTATTGCTTTAGGGTGGTGTCATTTTACCCAGCAAAAGGATCTGAAGTAAAGGAAGTGGTAGCTTCTGTGTCACACATGCTGTCACTTATGATGTTTTCTTTACTCTTCCTGCTTGCATGGCCCATCACTCCTACTACTTACATGGTCCTGTATCTCCAGAGAAAGGCTCTGGTGTCGTCTGGCACCAGACTCAGAAAGGATGCCTGCAGTGGCAGGTGCTCAAAGCCATGAAGGCTGGAGGAGCAGAGACAAGCCATGTCCTTCTTAGGCTTATAGATAGTCTGCCCCAGGAAAACTCTGGGTGAGGCTTAGTGTTACTCTTCTCTTTTGGGCCTAAACACCCGGTTTAAACTTATCTGTGAAAGCAAGTCTAAGGTGAAACAGAGTCAGCGACAGTGCACACAGGGTCTGAAGAAGGCCAACCCCCAGACCCACCTTGGGGTTGGAGATACGCTGCTTCACCCTCTATCCCTGACAGTCCTCCCTACCACACACTGCCCAGTGAGTCAGTGAGCAGCCCAGGATGGCATTAAGTTCATCCTCTGAGAATAAAAAAAAAGGCAAGCCCTCCATCTTAAACATTATTGAAGTCTCCTATGAGTCATGTTTGTCCTTGGTTATATTCTTTTCAAGGAAGTATTTTCCTTTGCCCATGGAAATGTACACTAAATACAAACACAGCTTTCTGAGTGACATTTGACCATTTTAATGGCTATACCATCTTCAGAACACTTTCTATTGTTCTGTACAGAGTCCAGATTCTTCCTATTTGCTTTTTTTCTGACAGAAGAGAGGCTAAAACAGATTATAGTCTATTTGAGTCTGAAATAACTTCCAGTTACATGACTGCCTGAAATTTTCCATTTAATAAGTGACATTCTCTCCTTTTTCTTGCTACCAGTCAACATGTATTACTCAGTTCAACCCTATACTGTCTTATCTATTTTTCTAGCTTTGTCACTGATCCCTTAAACTCCTGAACTGCTAGCACTGCTTCTCATGATTTGTTGAAATTACATTGAAGTAACTGACAGAGACAATACCAAAAAGGATTCAAATGAGTATCCTTTTAAAATCAATCTGCCGTAAAAAACTTGCTCCAAATGAATTATTTTCAGCCCAATTCTGACTTAGATAGGAGGGATAGACTTCTCTGTTAGAAAATAATGTAACAGTTGGTCAAGAGGATAACCTGGTTTGCATGCTTCTGGAAAATGAAAAACCACATCCATGCTAACTATTCTAAAAACGAGATTAAACTCAGGTTATATCAAAGCAATGTAAAAACATTTTATGAATACGGCTTTATGGAGAGTGCCCTGGCCTATTTTTCACTATTTTTTAGACTGAGTCCATAAAGAATCCATAGAATACCACCCTTACATGTGACCCTTGGGACAAATGATCATCATAAACAGTTAGTTCTCGATTCATTTTTGTAAGCAGCTGTAGGTTGGTGGTTTTACTATCTGCTTGGTGAGACAATAGTTCATTTCTTTATTAAGGGCTAAAATTTGTCCTCTGATATGTGTGAATGACTCCCAGTGAAGTAAATGAAAATGTCAATTAATTGTTTAGCTTAGTTACAGGGGTATAACTAAAGCAATAATTAGAAGAAATTAAAAAAAGAAAAATGTAAATTGACTATCAGAAGAAAAGCCCAGGCAGGGAGACTATTTGCATACTTGTCTGTTTTTGTTCTTGAACTGGATCTGGACTACACTTTGGCCATCATCATAACTTTAGATAGTGGAATAATTTCTCAAGGGAAGAGAACACTTGGGAAAATTTAAATTAGATTGAAGAAACATCAGGAAATATAGTACAGAAATCAATTCCACATTAACAGGAAGATATAGTGGTTGGTCTTTATCATCTCTGCATTCCACATCTCATAGCTGATTTCCAGCTGCAGGATATAGGAGTCTGAGGATATGAGAGGAGGCATTTGTAGTTACTGGGTAAATAAATACTTCTTCTCCTTACCACAGCCTATAATCTCCTATATGGAAAGTGCCTGGAGCCTACAGAACACGGTTTGCCACATCTTTCTTAGCAATAAGAAGAAGTAGATTGATCGAGCCAGGCAGTCTCGTTGTACAACCTGGAGTGCCCCTCACATGCAGAATACACAGAACTACTGTTGGCAAAGTCTGATATTGAATGAAAGTGGATCTATGTGTTTCCATGATGTGTGTCCGTGGATGAAGGGAAGCCTTGTCATTGCTATTGAAGACAACCAGAGTGAGCCTGCTGATCATTTGGATAATTCAATTATATTTACATCAGAAGCAGGGCACACAGACAAATAGTGCAACAATCCCACTGCTGTGTTATCTAACTCCAGAAATTTAGCAGTCTGCTTCCTTGAGATAAGAAAAGTGTGCACCGCACTTGTGCAGCCTGTGAAACTTGAACAGAGAATCTGTACATCATCTTTAGCATTATATGTTCTTAGTATAAGGAAGTTGAAAATCACAGATGCAGAGGGTAATGTGGGAAACACACAGGGATAAAAACTGTTCTGCAAATGCACTGTCACATGCATACTCTAAACCGTGGCAGCAGAAATGATGGCAAATCCTTTATGTTCTCTGATAATACAGCTCTTCAAAACACAGTTAGTGGACTCTCCCTCTCTCTATCATGTCACACAGAACAAGGAATGCGACAGGGCCTTGGCGGTTCTCAGTTCCTAGACATGCCATACAATCCAACAAGCCAGCTTTATAAAGGCATGCTGAATGAGGTTCTGTGCCTGAAAGGGAAATTTAATTGGATTTCTTTATAGATTGCAACAATCTAATGAAAAACGATGTAAGAATAGCATGATTCAATTTCAACATGCACTTGAATAATAATATTTTTTAAAAGAGAGAAAAAAAAAGTTAAAAATGAGAACAATATAAACCATCAGTTTTCAATCCAAATAGACTGCATGGCTCAACTTCATTCAGAGCAGCACAGACATTGTGTGTGTCATTGTCCCAAGTTAGGATATAAAAGCCCAGATCATAAACCATTTGATGTGCTTTCATAGCTTCTGGATTTGACTTTCTGACTTTTTGGAATAATAATGGAATCTTTCATTTTGTCCTCATACTCTGAATCAAAGTGACTGAGAAAAGAAAAGAAAATATTTCTTCATCCAGCTATCAGATCCACCTCAATGAATAACGATAAGTTCAAGTGTTACAGGTTTGAGCTGCTTGGGTGTAACTTAAATATTTCTCTGCTTTTTGTCATATTTTACATATGTTTTCCACATCAAGTCGTAGCCAAATACAACCATACGGCTTTTAGATTTCTTAGGGATACGTGCAAGGTGCTTGCAAGTGTACTTGTGTGTTTGTGCTTGTATAGTTATATAGCATACATGCCCAACAATTGTACCTAATAGGGCAATGAAGCTGGTGAAGGGTCTAGACAGCAGGGCATATGAGGAATGGATGAGAGAGCTGGATGATGAGCTCCTGGAAAAAAGGAGTCTCAGTAGTGACCTTATCACTCTCTACAACTACCTGAAAGGAGGCTGTAGCAAGGTGGGGATCAGTCTCTTATCCCAGGGAAGTAGAGACTGGACAAGAGGAAATGGTCTCAAGCTTTACTAGGGGAGGTTCCGGTTGGACATCAGGAAGCATTTCTTCGCTGAATAGGTGGTTAAGCATTGGAATGGGCTGCCCAGGGAGGGTGGAGTCATCATCCCTGGAGGTGTTCAAGAAATGACTGGACGTGGCACTCAATGCTATAATTTAGTTGACAACGTAGTGATTAGAGAAAGATTAGACTTGATGATCTTGGAGGTCTTTTCCAAGCTAAATGATTCTGTGATTCTAAATACTAGGTTAAACGTGGCACCTACCTTGACAACTCTCTGTTGATTTCTTTTACATCTAGATAGAGCAAATTACTAATCCTATGGTAACTTCCTATGGTAAGGATATCTTTTGCTGTATTTAATATAAAATGAAAAACAGGACTCAAACTATAATCATACTCTTCCTTAATTTTGCTTGAGTTTTAATCTGCTCATGTTCTTGTCTTTCAGTGCATGACAAGTTTTAGACTGGGAATGTAAAAGTACTTTGTATCATTTTCAGTGACTTCAGGGTACAAGCAAGGAACAAATGAGATTAATGGATACAGAAAAGAGCAGTACAAAGTTTGAAACTGTAGAATGAACAGTAATTTTATGCTTCCGGCAAAATTATCATCAATCTAAATAAGATTGATATTGACATTAAAGATTCATCATTGGTTTTTAAAAAGAAGGCTGTCTTTCATACGTGACTGAGCTCTTGTTTTCAAAATTACAGTTCCAAAACTAAAGGCTTTGAAATAAAATATTATATACCAAGTGCACAATTTCACAGGAAATGGTGAATTTTTTGATCAAGTACATAGCATTAACTTGTAAAATTCATAGACCAGTCAGTATTATCTATGCTGTAGCTAGTTCTATCATTAACATTCTTTATTTCAAAATTTCTTCTACTATGTGTATTTTTTTTAAATACAACATTCTTATTCGGAGGGGCCTAGTATTTGACCTGCTTCAGACTGATGCCAGAGTGGTTTATGGTCTTATATTTGTTGATACTTGAAGAAGGATTTCCTCAGACAGCCTGCCTCCACCTTTTCAAGTACAGAGGCTGTCTTGAGGCTGACAAATTCCTCTACTGTGTTTTGACTGCAGATCTGAGGGTTCAAACCTCAGAGGTGCCTATAACTGGCCTCATACATTTCACATTTTCCCCACCTAATATTTAATTTTATGCTTCTTCTGAGCCCTCACTTTGGAGAAACTATATGAAAATTATTATTTTTAAAAGAGTTAAGGTTTCAGGCGGAAAAAGAAAGATTGAGTGGCAGACCAAGTGGGTTACACCGACCCATTTACCACCCAAGCAGCTGAAAGCCTTCTAGTCTGGTAACTCAGCTGGTGAACCACCATGGACCTGTTGGGAGTCATTTTACATTTAGCATTAAGGTCCTTGGAATTGAGAGAGGAGGTGGGAAATATGGTCTCTTGATACAAAGTCCTACTGTCAAAAGGAGAATTTCTGAATTATTTTGTGGAGAAATCTAACCTGACTACAGTGGACCTGTGGAGTAAGGCCAGTGGAGGGCCACGAAGATGGCCAGAGGGATGGAGTACCTCTTCTATGAAGACAGACTGAGAAAGTTCAGGCTGTTCAGCCTGCAGTAGACAAGGCTCCAGGAGGCATTGGAGCAGCCTTCCAGCACTTGAAGAGAACCTACAAGAAAGCTGGACCTTTAGACAAGAGCATGTAGAGATAGGACAAGGGGGAACTGAAAGATTTAAACTGAAAGATTTTGATTACATATGAGAATAAATTTTTTACTGTGAGGGTGGTGAGGCACTGGAACAGGTTACCTATAGAAGATAGGAATTTGCCCATCCATGGCAGTATTCAAGGCCAGAATGGATAGGGCTTTGAACAACCTGGTCTAATGCAAGTTGTCCCTGCTCATGGCAATGGGGGGCAGGGTTGAAATTAGGTGATCTTTAAGGCACCTTTCAAGCCAAACCATTCTATGATTCTGTAAGAGGAAATTATAGTATTAAAAATATGTAGGGAAAAATGTGCAAATGTGTAAATATATAAACATTTTTTAGAATGTGATTTAAATTCTACAAACTGAAAACGATCACCAATAGAAAGTCCGCAAATTTTCAGAACTTTTCCTGGAAGAATGTTTAAGAATAACAGAGAAATTAAAACTATTCTAGTACGTTAGTGCATTGCTGTTAAAACTTAACAGTCTTCCCTAATCTAACACTTGTTGCCTTGAACACTTCTGGGGGGTGGGACATACACAGCTCCTGTGGGCAACATGTTTCAGTGCCTCGTGTTCCAGGGTCTCACCACCGTAATGTTGCATACATGATCGCATTTTTGAGAAAAATTGTTCTGGTCTGGAAAACTCAGCTAAGAGGTTTTTACATTCATCTAGGTGCAGAAAAATTTATTGAAATATAAGGAGGTAAAGGGCAGTGAGCATTTAAAGCTGGGTGGATGAAAATTTTGCCACGGAAACTCATGAGTCAAAACTGGGCCTTATTGAAATTCACAGCTTTTTAGCTTTAAAGTTTATGAGCTTTTGTTTTTGATATCTTAATGCTTTTTGTTTAGAAAATGAAGGACAAAGGTTCTTACTTCATCTAATTCTATCTTCAGAAATATTTATCTGCAAGCAGGGATCTCTGATGATATTAACCTCCATCTCTCCCAACATTCTATCCACAGTATCGCTCTCAAAGTTGCTATTCATTACAAAGCACACATTATCCTACTAATGTGAAAGAATAATCCACTTAAGCCCTTTCCCTCTGCTAGGAGTGTAAAATATGGGTTTCCTTTTGTCTTTGTCTGGAATGACAGACACAATCTGACTGGAGGCTAGGTGTGTAGGTTGATACTAGAATTGTTTTCTGTATAAATATTGCCATGAAAGCAAAGCATACAAGAGCAATGTCTCTGATGACTGAACAGACCTAGCTTGTACTAATGGAGTATTTATATATTAATTATAGTTGTGAAAGACTTCTTCAACATCCCTACTTAAAATCAGACACATCTTATTGAAACTATATTCCTCACTATGTTATTTTGGTAGCATAGTGTAGACTTCATCATGTTAGTTTGCTTTGCGTCCATATTTCCAGTGTCACTAATCCTCATTCTTCAGACGTTAAGACTAAGATATGTTAATTCAGAGGGAACTCAAACTTAATGGACAAATAAGTTCTTTGCTAAGTTCTTTGACATTGTTTGTTTACAGCAGAAACAACAAACCGCCTTCTTGTCTACTTAAATGACTGTTCCGCGATATACAATTTTGAAGATACAGATTGTTCATATGTATTTAGAAATTTAGACCACAGAACCTTCATCCAGGAGTCATTTCTGGGTTTTTTTGTCAAAATATTAGCATAGCTGATTTAATGTTAGATAAATATACTTCACCTGACATATACTTTCACCAGAGCTGGTGATTAAAGACTTCTGAGCTTTTTTTATTTTGTTGCTAACACAGATATCGTCCTTGGGCATTTGCTTTCTCTTCCTTGACACCTGTCCTTTTTGTTTCAGTAGCAAAGCAAAAGAAGTAGAATGTGAGTTGATTGGAGAAAAAGTGCTGAAAATTTTGTCAGTTCCACTAGACACCAGAAGTGTCATGGGAGTGGGAAGGTCAGGTAGACCATCAGCTCTTGTAGGAAATGAAAGTTCACACCCAAGTGAAGGCCAGACCATGCTTCCAGGTCGGAGTGTTTTGGGAAAACTGCAAAGGCTTGGAGCAGTTCCCCCTTAGACTCTGCTTAGTGTTCAAGTCAGGGAAAGCTGAACAGAAGCAAACAGACATGCCTGTGACTTCAAGGAGAAAGCTAGTCTTGAGCATCACTGTAAGGATGGCCAATACTAGTAGCACCTAAGACAACAGCAACAAATCCCAAAATAGATGGAACATCTAGTGAAATTTATTCAGAGTAGGCATGTAGAAAATAATATATGAATCATTACAGCAATTTAAAATAGGCTCTGAGGCCAATTGACATCCATAGTACTGAATTCTCCTAAACTCCGAGGCAGAGTTAGTCAGTTTGTGCTAGCTCCTGAGACCACACTGGTAACCATGTGAGACCAATGGTTGCCATGAACCAGGGACCATGTTAAAATTGTTAAACATTATTTCACTACCTTGAAGAGTTTCCTGGCACTGTTAATTAAATAATGTAAATTCACTAATGAAATCTATGCTAACAAAATCCACGCCTCAGGGTTAGATAAGCCCATGTCCCTCAGAGCTGCCTGACATTGTCTCCCATATAATCTACTTGGCAGTACATTGTTTCTCATTTAAAGGTAAGGCAAGTAGTTGAAACAAGAGACACCCTTTGCTAAACTGTGAGCTTCTGAGGCTGCTCAAAACCAAAAAAGAAGCATAAAGAGATGAAAAAGGGAACAAATTACCTTTTGAGAACTACAAGGGCATTGCCAGAATGTGCAAAAATGCAGTTAGAAAAGCAAAAGCTCCACTTGGATGAAAATTGGCCAGAGATGTCAAAAACTATAAGAAGGAGTTCTTCAGGTACACAAGGTGTACAAACAACAAGCAGGAACAGAAGGAAAATATTTGCCCTCTGATAAACAGGAGAATGGAATTATTCACCAACCATGCTGAAAAGGCAGAGGTTCTCAACGCTTCCTTCACCTCTGTCATCACCAGCATAGCTGGGCCCCACAAGAGACGAAACTCAACTGTACTGCATGTGGCCCTTCAGAGAAACAAAAGAGAAAGACCGGTTATCTAAATTATTGGGAACGACCGTAAGCTTTTTTTTCTGGTGGTTCTAACTGAGAAAGTGATATATATATAACAGTGGATCTCACAATACTGGCAACTTGAGCTGCATCAATCAAAATCAGCTAATTGTGCTAGATTAAACAGGCAAAAAGCAGCCAGAACCAGACCTTTAGAACCTTTGCTAGTTTTGGTGAGCATAGATCCAAGTGAATCAGTGGGGATATCTCCTTTTACACTGACTAAAAATCATTTAAAGCTAGGAGACTCTTCTTGCTGTTCAGACCAACTTTCCTGCTTCTCAATTTAATTCTTTAATTCATTGCAAATTTTCTGGCTTGAGTTGCTCAGATTTTTCATATTCTTACAGCGTGGTTCTGCAAACTATTAATAGAGAAATGCTGATCATCTCAAAACTGATTTATCTGGAAGAGATCCTGAAAACTGTAGAGTTAATAGGATTTAGGGAGGAAAGGACTCAGAATACTTTGCAGGCACCAAATGACCAGAAGCAAGGCTTTTCTGAAGCCAATTTTGTGATCTAGGCACCCAATTTCCATTAAACTCCTGTAAGATTTTGTCCCTCAAGGCCATTTTACTTAAGAAGTTTCCATTCCCTTTGGCTTCTTAAGTTCTCTATAGGAGCTAGTAGTTACTGATTGTATTTAGAAACATTTCTGCCACATCAGCCTCATTTTAAAGAAATCTGTGTTGATTTTTGAAAGCTTTTGTTAATAACTTTAGAATGCTCTGAAAAATGAGGCAACTGTTTCAAAAACTGTTATATCGATTATATATGGTTTTACTTGACTAATTTGCTATTGTTCGTGTCTGGAAAGTAAAAAAAGATGTTGGCATGCTCTGATCTTACCAGGTCTCAAAAAGTTTCTCAAAAAGGTGAAGTATTCACCAAGAAAGTGCCATGAGTGGTGAGAAAGGAGTTCCCCTCCTCCAGTCCTCCAAGGGCTGTGTTACTTTGAGCAGGGGAGTAACGCCCACCTCTCTGCTCAGTAGTACTCAGCAAGGCTCCAGGAACTAACATCAGCAACAAGGTGTCTTTCCAGACTGAAATACAAATTAAGATCTTGTGCATGGCCACATAAACAGTTATTTACTTCAATCAATCCATCATATCCAGATTTCCATTCAGGATTTTAATGGAGAAATGTTTAATATTTAATAACAAATCCCCTTGTAAGTCTTGTTGTTATAAAGCTAATTTATCCTCTGGTTGAACTCAAAGGCTACGCTGAGCCTCTCTCTAAGTGAATGCTTTACAAGCAAATCCATCACCTTCTAATACAACTTTTTAAAGGTGCAGATCTTTCCAGCTGCTGACACGTTTTAAAACACATACCTTTTCTTTAAAGAGAAATGTCCTAAGTATCATTCAGTCTCCAGTGGAGAACAAAATCTGTTGGCTTTTTCTTAGCTTTCTTATGTTGAGATAATTGTAATATCGAGGACACACTTTGCAGAAGCTGTAATTATTGGAAGCACTATAGGAGGCATGTAAGTATGCATGAGTTGGATTTTTTTGCTGTACTGGAGTAATAGAACAAAATGTATCATCCAGTTAGTCAAGTCTTTTTATGTTGTAGCTCGCTATGGTAAGAGCGTGGCTCATAGCCAGAGGGTGCTTCAAGAGGGAGCAGACACTCCGTGCCAGAGGGATTTTTGCACTAGTGTGGATTCTAGAGGGGAGCAGTGGGCTCCTTTCTCTATATTTGCCTCTTTCAGCTTCCAATGAAAGGGAGATGGAGAATATGGCTTCTCCTCCTTAGCTCCTTGCTTAGGTGTTCCCTCTTAGGGTAGTTGGGAAGGGACAGCTCCTGTAACATCCCCAGGTGTAAATGGTCTCACAGAAGCAATTCCACATCAAAAACTGGTATGGTTCTCATGTTATGGGACGTAGGACATATCACAGGAATATCCAGTGGCTGGATATTCCTGTCAGTAGAAAGAGATAAACATGAAGCCAATGTCTCTTTAAGCTGCTGAAGAAGGCAGGGCAGAAAAGGTGTGCTGGACACTCAGTTCCTGGATACCAAGATACTTACATCTGACAGAGAAAGTTGAACCTTTGTTATTCAAATCCCCTAGGCTGTAACTTCAGACTCAAATTGCAACTCAGAATTGGATTATACTTGGGGTCTGAGTTGGTTTTGATGACTTGCATCTTTTTTCGTCACCTTGTGTAATATATACCATTACAGTGTTTTATAAATCTGTGTTCAGGCAATAAGGTGCTTTCAGCATAATGATAGATGTTTCGAAGTGTTTTCTCAGAAAATGATGCAGGATTTTTTGTAAAGCTCTTTTGGGCCTGCTACCATGAAGATGGAGAAGTAAGAATTGACATGGGTGGTTTCTTTCAAACCGAGACCTCTTTCTTTCCTCCAGTTTTCTGACTTCCACGCTGCAGAAACTGGCAGGCTTAATTTTCAGGACTACTGGGTACCTTCATCACCAAATGAAATCAGGCCCTATCTATGCCTTTTATATGCCCGTATTCAGTGAATTTTGTATGGAAAGTTGCAAATGGCGAGTAAACCTTGTCATTCCCTGGAGGAATACACACAGCCTATTGTTTTCTCACAAAACCAAATAGAGTTAACGTGCATTGTGGAGCCACAGTCCCTGGAAAACATCAACACTCTGACAGTTTCTTCCAGTCAACTGTTCTGAACATAACAGTTTCTTCCAGTCATCTAATCAGAAATTAAGTGTCTAGAAGCCAGAGCACAGAATACTTTAATCTCATTTTGCAGAACAATCGTGCGTCAGGACATCAGTAGTTAGACTAATATTGTCCTGTGATTTTTTTCTGATCTGTCAATTTCAAAATGATGATCTAGGATAGGATAATAATAGCAATTTTGGCAGTTACCACCAGCTGAAAACCCTTCATACTTTGTGTTTCATTCTTTTATATTACCCAAGGAGAAAGATCATGGCTGTGTCTTTCTATATCAAAATGTTACCAGCAGGTTCTTCTCTGTTTGGGTGTTCTTTGTTATCATGCCATACTGTATTTTAGCAAAACAGTAAATAACCATGTGTATATGTAAATATACAGGGATATAAGTGTATATGTAAAAATAACAGGGAACTGTGTATTGAAGACAAATCCAAATTTAAAAATAATATAGTGTTTGGTTCTGGCAAACTGCTTGATGAACTTTGACTCTTCAGTTTCACTTTATCTCTCAGCACAAATAAAAATGGATGCATATGAAAGCACTTACGAAGAGTGAGGGGGAAATTTAATGCCACAGTTTGAAGTTGGAACTGTTGTCTAAGAAGGCTTGTTTCCCAGGGGAAAGCAAGTAGAAATGAATTATTTTTAAGAAATTGATCTGCGCAGCAGAGGGAAAACATATAACTGCTGCTTTTTTAGAGACATACAAAGAGTTAAAATAAATGCTAAATTGTTGTCATCATCATCATCAAAAAAGATTCCTGTTCCCCTTTCTAGTCAATAGGTTCTTGAGGCACTCAAAGGATATAGAATTGGGTCCCATGCTTTCAGAGCCACTGTTGTGAGATCTACCTATCCTCCTTCACAAACAGGAAGATAATGACAGAACTTGCAGGGTACTACAAATGTTTAAGATTTAGATAGGTGTTCTTCTAAAATGCTATAAAACTTTGATTAATTCATAGTAATATGCTATGGGTGTATTTTCCTGAGTCATTCTGGGGATTTCTGCAACCAGAATATAATTTATTACTGGGTAGACATATGTGACTGACTCCTCTTGTGTTAGGAGGAAACCTTGCAGATGGCAGAGTTAGCCTACAAAGAGACATAGTCTGTGACAGCTGAGGCAGGAATGAAGGTTTATTATAAAGAGAAGAAGAAGAAAATAATAAACCTCTGCTCTGAGTGGTGGCTCTTAAATCTATGTATTTCTTAGTCTTTCTCTTCTTTTTTTCTTTGACTTCTTGTGCTATTATGATAAGTATCCGCTATTTCCATTTTTGGTTATTCATGAAGCAACTTAAAGGTGCTACATTCATACAGCTAGTTTTATTGTGTTGTGGAGAACAGAATGGGTGGACACTGTGTGGTTTCCTAAGGAGTGGTTGTCATTGATCAAATTTCTCTTTATAGCCATAGTTTTCTTTTTCATTTGGTGACTGTTGCCACCAGTTTTTCAAAAGAAACTACCTCTCCTTGCAGAATAAAAATAGAGGAAGGTGTTTACTTTCAAATGAAAAAAACCTGAAGTCATACAGATGGTCTGAAAGAGCTGGAAGTGCACTGAATGAGCTTGGGCCAGCCATTTTGTGTCTTGGCTTACCCATGACTGAATAATTCTGTCCCGTCTTGACTCTTAAAATATTCTGAGTTTCAGTACAGAACTGCGAATGGAAGAAAGGATGTATCTGTGAATATGCATACATCAATATAGAGAAATGAGTGTGTATAAATACATGCATGTGTGTGTGTGTGCAAAATCAAGTTGGTTTGTCAAATTCCAGACTCATTCCCTTACCAACAGAAATTATCCAACTAATAGTGCAATGACATATATATTACATATACTACAGTCAATATACTGCTATAACTCTTAAGAACTAGTAAAACTGTATGAAAAAAGAGAGGGTCCTTTTTCCCAAATATTTTTTACTGCAGGCTTGACTTGAAAGGAGAAATGGCTAGAAAATGGGCATGGGCTCTTTGAGGATGGACAGGAGGATTAGAGGAAAGTTAGGAATGTGAATTTGCTTTTTTACAAAAATTCCATAACATCTTTGTTGTGAGAAAAAACACTAGCATCCACTGTTATTTACTGCTGGATCATGTTGAAGGGGGTCTGTCTTATTAAAATATTATTATTAAAATATTCCCTATGGGTTCAGTGAATTGAGACATTTCCTTAAGGAAATATCTGCAGAAACATATCCAGAACATTTCTATATCACTCCTCATTGGGAAAATTTAACAGATCCATGGAGACAGTTTGGAGAATGAAAATTAGGCACCTTTCAGTGTGCTTAGCATCCTGTTCTAACAGTTACTAAGTACTTGAGAAACATCTGTGAAATCCCTACAGAAGCCTCAGCTTTTCTCTGATGTTTCTGTCAGATTGAAATACTTCTGGTTACAAAACGATTCCAACTTAAAATCTAGTAGTAGGATAAAATGCCCATCAAAAATCCCCTAATACAGACATGTGAAGTGAAACCAAAAACCTTGTCTCAAAAAGGAAAATATAGTTATTGTTATCACATCTGTCAAAGGAATTACCCTGTTTCAGTGAAACTCTTTTGCGATAGTTCCTGTAATAAAGGATCTAAAGGATGACTCCAGGAAGAGATCAACTTGTTAACAGAACACCACGTATTGACTGTGTTCAAAAAGTCTGTATATTCAGCAGATCTCCATTGTAACACACTGTCTGCTATTGTAAGAACAGTAGTTCCTGTGGCGAGTATTTGACTCCAGCCTGAACTGTATCTTTTGCACTACAAAACTTCAAAGTCAGTCACTTCAGAGAAAAGAGATGGAAATGCTTTTCCTTTAACTCTGTGCTTCACTGTTTAATGAAGAGTTCTGTCTTTAAAAGGGTGGTGGAGCTACAGCAACAGAAAGTAAGTATAACAGAACAGAGTTGGTCCTTTCAATGTTTAAGATTATTTTATGAGTAAGTTTATTCTGGTGATATTGCAAATATAATCTAGTCTACATAAATAAAACGGGCTCAAACTCTTCATCACTTATGTCACTGTGAAAGTTGTGCAGCTCTGCTGAAGGCCACGATCATGGGAAACTGCCAAACACTAGATTTAAGCCTGGTCTTCCAGTGTTTGAAGAATTTTTCTATAATTACAGTAGAAAAATAGGTGTTTGAGTTACTCCTTCTGGACCTTGCCCTTCTCTACAATAGGAAGGATTGAGAATTAGCTAAACTTAGTTTGGTCTGGTTCAAGAGTCGGCAATGGTGGGCATTTGCTAAGTATCTTTTGATTGATCTTTGCCTTCTCACTTTCTAATAAAAAAATAAAGGAAACGTTAAGGAGAACATCTATGTAGGGCTGTAAACAGTTGGCCTGTGCTTTTTATGCATGCATTAATGTTCTTTTTTTACAACCTTACCACTCCCACATGACTTTACAACAGTCGCTAGGCAAAAGCAGTTGATGTGTGCTGTTTGTGACGGTAACATGAAATCATCTACAGTAAAATATCCTGGTTAATAATGGATGAAACATTACACTATTTGTCAACAAGCATGTCCGGGGCAAACATTACAATTCTTTTTACAAAAATAATGCTCTAAATTTAGAGGTAGAATATGTGATTCTGTCCTTGCTTCAGTTGCTTCTACGCTGCACTTAGACAAGTGAAAAACTTAGAAGAAGGATCAGTATGAGAGCTGGTGTTTCTGTATATATATATGCGTGTGTACATATGTATAGATGTACATGTCCTGATTAATACAAGATTCCTTATTATTCTTGGTCCCGATGGAACAAAATTTTACGGTGATGAACAGCATCATAACTTTACCAAGAACTGTATGTAAGAAAAACCACCCCTTTGGGTTTTAGTTGGTAATTCTTCAAGTTTACTCTCTTTTCATCAAAAAGGAACTGGCATCATAATTAAATAAACCAGTATAACCTAATGTGATTACTACACCACTTACAGAAAGTATAGGATATAGGACATAGGACCTCAAGGTCCTAGCCTTTTGAGGTCTGCGCAAAGCATTAGAAAAATACCTTTGCCATGTAAATATTTTTTTCTGTAGCAAGAAATTTTTAAATGCCAAATATTGGAACAGTGTCTGCCAGGGTGGGGGTGGGTAGGGTGTGCAAGCACTCACCTGCTGTAATCAGGATAGTTTAATTTCAGCTAACAGATCTATGCTAACCGGCCCCCACTCATAATCAAGAGCAAATTCTTTAGTGTTGAAGATCTTGCTCAGAATGCACTTATCACTGAGAGCAAAAATATTGGACCAAACATTGACTGTTTTAAATGAAGATAGCTGTGCTGATTTCAGTGGAGCTCTGCCAGTGTATACCACCTAGGGGTTTGGTGCAAGAATTTCAGGCAAAGAAGATGCATTCCTTTCAGAAGATTAATTATATTTTATATGCACTTACTGGGTACTTTTGGGGTAAGCTGGCTACATAACAAAAAGCAGGTAATAAAAAGAAAAAAGCAACCTGAATTTGTAGGTGGTCCATTTTTATTGGACTAAAAATAAAAGGCAAGCATTGGCGAATGACAGTGTCTTCCTTAAGAGCTAGAGAGGAGTGCAAGTTGGGGCAGCAGAAATGAGAGCCTGGTTCTGATTCAGATTTCATAATTATATTCAGAGACAGAGATCAAAGCAGGAGTTGAGCAGGAAATGGCAGAGAGAAAGTCAGATGCAGATATCACACCCTACTCTGTCGCTGTCATGAGCCAAAATTTGAGACCCAGTCCAGTGTGGTGAATGACTGTGCTTGTTTAAAGTAATTGCCTTGACTAAAGCTCATTATTATTTTATTCTGACTGCTTAGGTGGGAGTTACTGCCAGACTGCTTCTGAAGGTAGCCAGGCTAATACAGCTACCGCCATTAACACTTGACAAAAAATCCTGGACTTTTTATTCAGTTTCTACTCAGGCTTTCCTAGGAAAAGTGCTACTGAAAATGGACCTAAAGTCAATGAAGACTTACTTGCATCTTCCATAATACCCTAGAGGAAAGAGAAAACATCATCCAGAGATTTCAGCAGATTAACTCACACTGATGTAACAGGATGTAGTGGTTCAAAGACTATGGGGAGGATCTTTTTTTTTTCCTTCTTTCTTGTTTTCCTACCCCAACTTTGCATAGAATGTCAGATGAAGAGATAGTTTTGGCAAGACAATAGGAAAATGGATCATACTTGCATACCTGCAGTTTCCTAATTGATAGGAAGGCCATCGAAAGAACACTCTGAATGTAGGTGTATCCTCCAGACAAGCATCAGTGCAAAGTTTGGTAGTTATCATAGTTTTTATTTTATCCTATACCGTTTGTCTCTGCCCTACCAACTGCACCAGGTGGACATGTCTAATTAATTGATTCTATCAAGGAAGATGAAATTGCAATTTTTGCCCTTGCAGCTAATGGAATTGCAGCAAAATTTGTTGAAACTAGAGAACTGTTATATTTGTTTAAAATTTTTAAATCTCATTCTTGCATATACAGATATATTATGTATGTATACATATATCTTGCAGACACCTGAATTTGAACTTAGTTTTATTTTCTTTGGTGTCACATTAATTCACTAATTGGAGGTTTGAGTTTGGGATATCAACAAGTCATTTGCTGTGAAGGAGTGAATAGCTGGCCCTGGAGATAGTATCTGATCTGCTTTGTTTTGATACCTGCCTACGCTGGGGGAAGCCCCAGCTAGAGGGAGAGACCTACTGGACGGACATACCTAAGCTTCTGCTCAATTTCTTCCTGTTAAGCTTTCCCTCTTGAAGACAGCCATCATGAAACTCTTTGTAGAGATGCACAAGGGGTTTAGAGCAATCCCTAAGATCTGTGTGCACACATCAAAATGTACTCATTAAAGAACAAGTGGGGGCAGGAGTTGCTACACAGAAAAGAGTATGATGTATGATAAAAAGGGGACACTCAAGTAAAATGAGGGATAATCTGATAGAGGATACAAGAGAAGAATCTGAGAAGACAGACAGTATTTAGCTTACAGAAGTGAGCAATATTTCAGATTATCAGAACATTAAGAACCACATTTTCTCTTGCAAAGATTTCACTCTTTATCTTACCAGAACATAAAACTGCCAGAGGCTTTTGTGATGGCTCTTAGAGCAGGTTTCATTCCCATCCCACTTCTAAACACAGTCCGTACAAAGCTGTACAGCACAAACTCAGACCTTCAAGGTAATCTGGTTTTGCTCACATACTAATTAACAGAAGTGCAGAACTTGACCAGATTTTCCTCTTTGGCTTCACAGAGTTGTTCTGAAATGTTCCTCCTTACTTAGTCTGTTCCTCAGATTCTCTTCCTTCTGCCACTCCAGACAGCCAGTTCACAACCTTTACGTGCAGGACAAAGGAATCATTTGGCTCATTAGATCAAAAGATGCATTTCTAATCCATCCTTGGGAGCAACAGGTCTTTGGAAAGTAGTGACAGATGTGTGACTGCATAACAGCGCCAGAACCAAAGCAGCAGCCCAGAGGCAGGTTATCCCTCGCTCAAAGGAATCTGGCACTGACCCCTGTCAGGAATCAAATTTTTGGTATGATCTGGCAAATCTTCCTGACAGGAGAGTTACCAAAAAGTTGTATCAGTTTGCCTTGCCTTTCACATACCGCTGTGCCACCTGAAGTTATTTCCTGCTGGAGAGTCTCTTGAGAGGAACATGCAGTGTGCCTAGCAATCAGCTCCCTCACACTTATCTTTCTCTTTGGTGTGAAGATGTCAAATTGCAAAAGAAATAGTTGCTTCAAGTTATGTCAAAATGTTTTGTTTCATTTCAACTGCTCACTTTTTTGAAACAGAGAGAGCTACCTAACTATTTAGGTATCAATGGCCAGAATTTCGGCTTTCAAGGGACAGAACAACATTTAAAATTCTTTATGTTCAGAAACAAACACACATTTTAAAACTATGTTCTGACAAAATGCTGGGAGTGTGTAAAACCCTTATGAACTGATTACAAAAAAAAGACTATAGTCCCTTCAGCTGGCAAACCCCAGGCTGCAGTTATCACTGTAAAAACCTTTTAATAATTTCTTCTTAATTTTTGTTTTAGAAAAGGACTTGACCAGTTCTAGGATCCATCATGGCTAGGCTTTGCGAACGAATATTTGGGAAAGGCTCTATCCGCGTTTGTTACAAGCACGCTGGTGGCTAATGAGGCCGATATGAGACAGACACATCCGATTGCAAAAGGCACAGCAGAAAGACTCCTTAGGTGGTATATTCTGCAAGACACGATTCTTTCTGCGTTGTCTTTTCTCCTCCAGAGTGATCCTGCGTGCGTTCTCAAAGAAACAGCAGCGTTATGGATGGTGAGTCTCCAGGCCTCCCAATTTGAGACCAGAGTAGACCAGTTATGTTAATCAATATGGCCAAGGCTGAGATGTTGTTTCAGGGAGTCCTTGTATCTTTTCTTCGGGGCTCCTCTCTTGCGGCAGCCGGTGGCAAGTTCGCCATAAAGCAAGATCTTAGGGAGGCGGTGGTCCTTCATCCTGGAGACGTGTCCTGCCCAATGCAGCTGTGTTCTCAGCAACGTGGCCTCAATACTTGTGACTGCTGCTTGTTCTAAAACAGATGTATTGGTCACATAATCTGACCAGTGGATGTTTAGGATGTACGGAGGCAGCGTTGATGGAAGCGTTCTAGGAGTCGCAGGTGGTGGCGGTAGATGACCCATGATTCGGAACCATGTAAAAGAGTAGACAGCACAATGGCTCTGTAAACACTGATCTTGGTGCTTTTCTTCAAGTGTTTATTACGCCATACTCTTTTATGGAGTTTTCCAAAAGCACTATATGCCTTTGCTAACCCGTTGTCTATCTCCCCATCAATCTTACCATCTGAGGAGATGAGGCTACCTAGGTAATTAAACTGCTGGACTGATCTGAGCACTGATTGGCCAATGGTGATATGGGGACGGTGGAAGACTTCCTGAGGTGCAGGTTGGTAGAGAACTTCTGTCTTCTTTAAGCTGACTTCCAGCCCAAAGAGCTCAGCAGCCTCTGCAAAGCAGGATGTTAAATGCTGCAGAGCTGCTTCTGTGTGGGCAACAAGGGCGGCGTCATCAGCATAAAGCAGCTCCCGGACAAGGTGGTTTAAGGTCTTGGTGTGGGCCTTCAGTCGCCTAACGTTGAATAGGCTTCCATCAGTACGATATCGAATGTAGATACCGTCCTGATCATTGAGGTCTGCCGTGGCCCTTTGGAGTATCATGCTGAAAAAGACTGTGAATAGGGTTGGAGCAAGAACGCAGCCTTGTTTCGCACCATTCTTTATTAGAAAGGGCTCAGAAAGTGCATCGTCATATCTGACTTGGCCGTGCTGATCCTCATGGAGTGAGATGATCATTTTAAGGAACTGGGGGGACATCCTAAACGTTCCAAAATCTGCCATAGACCTTTTCGGCTCACAGTATTGAAAGCCTTGGTGAGGTCGACAAAGGTTACACAGAGACCTTTATTCTGGTTCTTACACTTCTCCTGCAGTTGTCTGAGAACAAACACCATGTCTGTGGTACTCCTGTTGGCTCTGAAACTGCATTGGCTTTCAGGTAGAATTCCTTCTGCTACAGTGGGTATTAATCTGTTCAGAAGTTTTCTTGCCAGGATTTTGCCAGCAATGGAGAGCAGAGTAATACCTCGGTAATTTGAACAGTCTGATTTAACTCCTTTCTTCTTATACAAAGTGATTTTGACTGCATCACGAAGGTCTGATGGTAGTTCACCTAGTTCCCAACAGCGCACCACAAACTCATGAAATTTGGCATGGAGTGCAAGGCCTCCATGTTTGCAGATTTCAGGTGGAATTCCATCAACCCCAGCTGCCTTGCGGCTTTTCACCTGCTGAATGGCCTTAAGAGTTTCTCCTAAAGTGGGGGCAGTATCCAATTCATTCTTCACCGGTTGTTGTGTGATGGACTGAATTGCTGAGTCTTGAACTACATGGCTAGTACTGAAAAGAGTCTAAAAGTGTTCAGACCATCGATTCAGAATGGAGGTTTTATCTGTCAGAAGTGTTTGCTCATCAGTGCTGAGAAGAGGGCTTTGGACCTGGTATGTAGGCCCGTATGCTGTTTTCAAGGCCTCATAGAAGGCAGTAGCCACAGGTGAGCCAAAACCAAACCAAACCATTCCGGCCCCCATACCCACTCAGGGCTTGGCTACCTCTCAAGGTCTCAGCCTGGTCGAGACCCCCAGCTCCTCAGAAGAACCCACTATCCCTCTGACCTTATCCTCCCCCCACTGTGTTACCACATATCTTCCGACAGACTGCTTACCTGCAACACTTCATACAAGGCTGCCCCACCCGCCCTCCCACCAGTCCGAGGACCCCCATGGGCTGCCCGACACCCTTCCCCTCCCCCAAACCAGACTGGCAAACCTCTGTGTGCTCTGAGTCTCCCCCTCTCATCTCCCACCAGGGCACAGTCCACGCCAGCGAAGCTCCCCCTCTCCTTTCCTCGCCTGGGGCCGGGGCTGGGCCTGCACGCCCAGGGCCAGCCACGCCACACACGTTTCTAGGCCGGGGGCCAGGGCTGCACTGCACATGCTTGGGATTTTTTCCTACATTAAGAATATTCTTATATTTTTCAGTTTTCTAGACTCTAAAATCATTCCTGTATCTAAATTGCCTAAAGGAAATTCTTATCACATACAGCAGCCTTACTTTCATCTTGTATATGTGCACGATGAATACAGAAATTTAAAGAATGATAGAGAACTATAGCCCTGTAAAATTCATAATCACAGTTATTGGAAGGCTCATTATGTACCGAAGGGCACAACTCACACAAGGTAGTAATTTCTGTGCCTTGTCCTCACTAAAAGTCATTTTCAAAATAGGCAAAGCAACTTGCGTTATCCAACGTGTTGTATGGGAAGGTACCTATACTTATTACTAATATTTTAATTGGATATTGCTTGTAATTAAATGTATGCACTTCCTTTACTTTCCCTGCCAGCTGTGCAAAATTGCAGCAAGTTCAGTATAGAGAAAGTGTAGAAAATATTCTTGGTACCTGAAGACATCAGGCAAGGCCAGCTGGTGAATGTGTCAACTGCTGCCACAGCAATTGTGACAGATATGCACATATTCTCACAGACAACACTCCTGAGTTTTACTGCAAACATTCAGACTAGTCATTTGGCAAGAATATCCTGGAGTCTGAATTGCACTGCTCAGCAGCAAATGAAGAAAATGGTGTTGGATCCTAGAAGGAATTCAGAGACTGAAAATCTACAGGTTAGTATGAATGCTTTAATCCTTAGTAAAAATTGCTTCAGTTTGTGCTTTTAGGATTTCAGGATCAAGAAACATTGAATTCAAAGCACTTCAAGTCTATCAAAACCCCAAATTCTTACCAATCAAGTCTTGGGAATTTCACACAGCTCTAGCTTTTATCCTTGATCTCACTTGGCTTTCACCTGACTCATTATGCATTTGTGTTCTTCACCTCAGTCAAGTGTTTCTCCAGGTTTGAGGGTTTTTTATTCTTTTCTAAGTAGATCCCAGGATTATGCCTTTTCTCTGAGAAATGATCCATTTGAATCTCCTAGTCAGAATCGCTTCTTTCCTTTTCAAGTTCATTGTGGTAGTGGTAAAGGGGGCAATATATCTTGTCTTCTACTTTTGCAGATGTTTCTCTTGACCTCTGTGGTTTGAGTCCTTATTTCTCTCAATAACCAAAATTCCCAATGAGCCTTTTATTTTTGTCCCAAAAACACTTTTTCATTAGAGTCTTTCAATCCTTCATCAGTAATAAATCATCCCAGCCACTGGATTAATTTAACAGTTGTACTAACAGCCACCATAAAGTAGGGAAAACCCTTCTTCTACCACCTGACTCTTACTGCAATAACAAAAAAAAAACCAAACAAACAAACAAAAAAACCCCAAACAAACAAAAAAACCCCAAAAACCCAAAACAAAACAAAACAAAAAAACACCACACAAACAAAACCAGTAATTCTACTTTAAACCTAAAGCACTACCAAGAAGTCAGTATTTTTAGCTTACAGGTAACTGAGTAGGACTCAGAGTACATTTTTCACACTCTTGTAGCAAATGTGCATCTATGTAACAGTGCTAATTAAACCCCATGATTGTTAACATCTCATTCATTTCAAGTCATGTTTCCCTAGCTGGCCCTCAGCAAAAACAGTGTGGTGGCTGTGGCCACTCTCTCAGTGAAAAAATCAGTGGAAATCTAGCCACTGCCAGACAACTTGTTTTACCGTCTCACTCCTCCAGCAAAACTCCCTAATGTTTGTTCATCATTGATATAAGCATCAAACCACCTATTGCTGACACCATTCCTCTTTTTTCTCTCTTTATTTCTGTTGTAAAAACCAGCAGAGAAATGGGAGAAGTAGAGGTATGTGAGAGAGGCCTTCAGTGAATATAGCGATGGAAATGATGGACGACACAGAAAGAAACACATCCTGGGCCACATTTGGATCTCATCTGTGTTTTACCTGCACTTTTTCATTTAAGTCAATGTGGGGTTTTTTTACTCTGATCCCCAGAGCAGTATCAGTCATATCTGTCTGCATTGTTCTTACCAGTATTATTCAGCTAATGCACAAGCATGCTGTAGGGTGGACATGTCAAAAGTGAAAAAGACGAGACTTTTTCCCAAAGATTTTGCAACCTGCAGGTCCTACAGCACAGTCATTTAGGACTAAATGTATGCAAGGGCAGGTCGTGTCCTCCAAATAGTGCTCAGTCAAAGGGCTTTTCCAGGAAATAAGGGCTTTGTACCGGGGAGAAAGAGTGAAGGAAATATGGGCTTGAAGGTCTTGAAGGAAGCTTCTGACTCATTGAGCTTGGCCCACTGCATCCAAACAAGACAAGGTTTGCCCTGAAAGGCCCTCAAAATATCCATTCCACATACCAGCAACAAAATACCACAACACATAACAGCAAACCAAGATACCAAGAGGACCAAAAGCCATACTGTGCCACAGGAAAATAAATGGAAGACACATAGTTGCTTTTAGGTTGCGGCTAGAACCACCTTCCCCAGAGTTAAGTGGCAAATGGGGGAATAAGTGCCTCTCAATTGGATTTAGGATTGTAAAACTGTTAGGCAATAAGCCAGATGAATCCAGCAATGCACTTTCTTGAGAGAGAGTGATGCTACTAGAAGCAGCAGCAAAACTCAGAATCAAAAGGAGAAATATTATCTTTTTTTTTTTTTTGTCTCAGCTTCATAGTGCTGTTTACTTTTGATTTTTATTTCATTAATTACTTCATTCAAACCATATTGAGGGATGTCATTTCAATTACTAAGTAATTTTCAGGATGTGTTAAGACTTTAATGAAAACTCCAAATACATAGATAAACAAATACTACTGCTTAGAATTTGATACTAATAACCTGATTTCATGGTCACGAAATAAAGTATGCTTTAAATGTTAGTTATTTTTTATAGAATAGCTCTTTGTATATATGAAGGGACACCTTTCTGCTCTTTGTGTTCACCTCAAAAAATGGCAGCCACTGCTAGGAATGCAGACCTTCTACACATTGGAGAAGAAGAGAGTTTTCATCTAGCTGCTTATTCCCAGTGAGTTATTTCTAAACCTGGCGGCTGTGGAGGGGTCCGGTCCCCCCAGCAGAAGCCCGCACAGCTGAGGACAGCCCCCCGTGCGGCGCGGAGCCGCCCCTGGGCCCGGGCGGGGCTACTCCCCCCCTCCTCCCGCCCAGTGAGGCAAAGGAGTGAGGGAGCTTTGCCGGCGTGACTTTGTGCCCTCGTGAGAAAGGAGACTGGAAGCCTCGGAGCACACAGAGGTTTGCTGGTCCGGTTTGGGGGGGGGGGGGAGGGGAAGGGTACCAGGCGAGCCGTGGGGGTCCTCGGACTGGAGGGTGGGCAGATAAGCAGTTCGTGGGAAGATACGAGGTAAGACGGTGGGGGGAGGATAAGGTCAGGGTGGATAATGGCTTCCTCTGGGGGTGGGGGTCTTGGCCAGGCTGTAGCCTGGAGAGGTACTAGTGCCCTAAATGGGTAGGGGAGCAGGAACAGTTTTGTTCGTTTGTTTGTTTTTGGCTCACCGGCGGCTACTGCCCAGGTTTGGTATGTTCTGAATATATTTGTTACATCCTGAAAGGGTGGTCAGGACAAAGGGTTGATCTTGAGTGTTTCCCTAGGATTGAATATAGATAGGTGGCAGAAAAGTAAGAAGTGTAAGACTTGCCCTAAGAGTTTTAATAGTAGGAAGGTAGCCTGTGTACCCCTATGTGGTTGCGAGCTATGCTGGCGATGGTACATGCCTTCGGTAGGGTCGCCCATGCCAGACAGGTCAAAACCGTAGGGTCAGATACAATAAATCTGTGGGCAGGATGAGCTCGTTAGCCTCCTGGCAGTCATCCTAGGGGAAGGACAACTCTAATTCCAAACCTGGGCAGATGGAGCTCACTTAGCCCTGTAAGGCCATCCATCTAAGGGAAGGATACTCTAATCAAACCAACATCCTGAGGACCTCACTGCCACCGTCCCAGCTCGCTCAGCCCTGGCAGATGAACTTTAGGATTAAAGGGTGGGTCCAGTTCTGCACATACTGCATCTCACCTAAAATATCCACTGCGCAGGCTCAAAGGCTTTACCCACATGCAAAAAGTCCTGTAGCGGCTGGCGAGGGTCAAAACGGCAGGTGAAAGGTGCACTGGAAGCCGCAGACCCAACCCTGCATGCAGGCGGTTCAGGATATCGGTCATTTGAGACTGACCGGCAATGACAGTCTCATTCAGCAGCACCCTGAATGACCAAGCAGCCTTTTCAAGGACAGCACTGCTTGCTCCACTCAGAGAGGAGCCTAGAAAAGGTGGTCTAAACAAAGCTTACCTTCATATTTCACCCAGTTGGTTAACCGTGGTCAATGGGCATCTTCTACTAATGCGGTCGCACTAAGATCAAGAGACAAAGGCATACACCTGCCTACAAAGGTGTAACCAAACTGACTCTAGCATGCTGGAACATCAGAACCATGCTTGATTCTGTGAACAGTGGACGTCCTGAGCACCGTTCTGCCCTAATCGCCCATGAACTATCACGTCTCAACATCAACATTGCTGCTCTCAGTGAAGTTCGTCTCCATGAGGAAAGCAGCCTTAGAGAACACGGTGCCGGTTACACACCTTCTGGTCAGGTAAGCCCAGAAACAAAAGGCATCTTTCAGGAGTCGGCTTCATGACCAAAAACTCCATCGTTCCTAAATTCAAAAATCTGCCGACAGGTCATTCTGACCGCATTATCTCCCTACGCCTTCCACCACACAACAAGCAACATGTTGTCCTCTTTAGTGTATATGCCCCAATTCTCCAAGCTGACCCTGCCGAAAAAGATAAATTCTACACTGACCTGCACCGCCTTACCCAAAAGGTGCCTGCAGAGGACAAGATCATTATCCTTGGTGATTTCAATGCCAGAGTAGGTAAGAATTTTGAAGCCTGGAAAGATAAGCATGGTGTTGGAAACTGCAACGATAATGGTCGACTTCTGCTAGAATTCTGTGCGGAGCAACAGCTCACCATCACTAATACTATCTTTCAACAGAAAAATAGTCTGAAGATAACCTGGATGCATCCTAGATCTAAGCATTGGCACCTCATTGATTATGTCTTGGTGTGACAGAGAGATGTTTGCAATGTCCATCACACCCGCTTGATACCTAGTGCAGAATGCCAAACAGACCATCGACTTGTGCACTGCAAACTTAACTTCAATCTTAAATTCAAACCTAAAAGGGTCAGTATCCCAAGGAGAAGACTCCAAATTAACAATCTCCAATCAGCCACAGTGAGAGAGAGATTCCAGGCAAACCTTCAAATGGCTCGAAAACCATTCCACAGATTCTACAGATTTCTCTCCTGAAACAATTTGGCAGCATATGAAAAACAGCATCCTGCAGTCCTCTGAAGAATCCTTAGGGTTCTCCTTCAAGAAGAACAATCAAGAGATCCAGGAATTGTTGTTGAGGAAGAAGAGAACCACCCACCAAGCACACCTTGCACTGCCATCCAGTCATGTAAGAAAAGCAGCCTTTTGTCTTGCGTGCAGCAAGCTCCAAAAGAAACTCCGTGACATCCAGAACAAGTGGTGGATCGATCTAGCTGAAAAAACTCAATTATGCGCAGATATGGGTGATCACAGAGGATTCTATGAGGCCCTGAAAACAGCATACGGGCCTACATACCAGGTCCAAAGCCCTCTTCTCAGCACTGATGAGCAAACACTTCTGACAGATAAAACCTCCATTCTGAATCGATGGTCTGAACACTTTTAGACTCTTTTCAGTACTAGC
Organism: Pipra filicauda; assembly: GCF_003945595.2. Taxonomy (NCBI): domain Eukaryota; kingdom Metazoa; phylum Chordata; class Aves; order Passeriformes; family Pipridae; genus Pipra; species Pipra filicauda. The sequence goes on along the minus strand of NW_024104694.1, from coordinate 215,304 downwards.
CATGTAGTTCAAGACTCAGCAATTCAGTCCATCACACAACAACCGGTGAAGAATGAATTGGATACTGCCCCCACTTTAGGAGAAACTCTTAAGGCCATTCAGCAGGTGAAAAACCGCAAGGCAGCTGGGGTTGATGGAATTCCACCTGAAATCTGCAAACATGGAGGCCTTGCACTCCATGCCAAATTTCATGAGTTTGTGGTGCGCTGTTGGGAACTAGGTGAACTACCATCAGACCTTCGTGATGCAGTCAAAATCACTTTGTATAAGAAGAAAGGAGTTAAATCAGACTGTTCAAATTACCGAGGTATTACTCTGCTCTCCATTGCTGGCAAAATCCTGGCAAGAAAACTTCTGAACAGATTAATACCCACTGTAGCAGAAGGAATTCTACCTGAAAGCCAATGCAGTTTCAGAGCCAACAGGAGTACCACAGACATGGTGTTTGTTCTCAGACAACTGCAGGAGAAGTGTAAGAACCAGAATAAAGGTCTCTGTGTAACCTTTGTCGACCTCACCAAGGCTTTCAATACTGTGAGCCGAAAAGGTCTATGGCAGATTTTGGAACGTTTAGGATGTCCCCCCAGTTCCTTAAAATGATCATCTCACTCCATGAGGATCAGCACGGCCAAGTCAGATATGACGATGCACTTTCTGAGCCCTTTCTAATAAAGAATGGTGCGAAACAAGGCTGCGTTCTTGCTCCAACCCTATTCACAGTCTTTTTCAGCATGATACTCCAAAGGGCCACGGCAGACCTCAATGATCAGGACGGTATCTACATTCGATATCGTACTGATGGAAGCCTATTCAACGTTAGGCGACTGAAGGCCCACACCAAGACCTTAAACCACCTTGTCCGGGAGCTGCTTTATGCTGATGACGCCGCCCTTGTTGCCCACACAGAAGCAGCTCTGCAGCATTTAACATCCTGCTTTGCAGAGGCTGCTGAGCTCTTTGGGCTGGAAGTCAGCTTAAAGAAGACAGAAGTTCTCTACCAACCTGCACCTCAGGAAGTCTTCCACCGTCCCCATATCACCATTGGCCAATCAGTGCTCAAATCAGTCCAGCAGTTTAATTACCTAGGTAGCCTCATCTCCTCAGATGGTAAGATTGATGGGGAGATAGACAACGGGTTAGCAAAGGCATATAGTGCTTTTGGAAAACTCCATAAAAGAGTATGGCGTAATAAACACTTGAAGAAAAGCACCAAGATCAGTGTTTACAGAGCCATTGTGCTGTCTACTCTTTTACATGGTTCCGAATCATGGGTCATCTACCGCCACCACCTGCGACTCCTAGAACGCTTCCATCAACGCTGCCTCCGTACAATCCTAAACATCCACTGGTCAGATTATGTGACCAATACATCTGTTTTAGAACAAGCAGCAGTCACAAGTATTGAGGCCACGTTGCTGAGAACACAGCTGCATTGGGCAGGACACGTCTCCAGGATGAAGGACCACCGCCTCCCTAAGATCCTGCTTTATGGCGAACTTGCCACCGGCTGCCGCAAGAGAGGAGCCCCGAAGAAAAGATACAAGGACTCCCTGAAACAACATCTCAGCCTTGGCCATATTGATTAACATAACTGGTCTACTCTGGTCTCAAATTGGGAGGCCTGGAGACTCACCATCCATAACGCTGCTGTTTCTTTGAGAACGCACGCAGGATCACTCTGGAGGAGAAAAGACAACGCAGAAAGAATCGTGTCTTGCAGAATATACCACCTAAGGAGTCTTTCTGCTGTGCCTTTTGCAATCGGATGTGTCTGTCTCATATCGGCCTCATTAGCCACCAGCGTGCTTGTAACAAACATGGATAGAGCCTCCCTAAATCTTCATTTGCGAAGGCTAGCCATGATTTTCTAAATCCACCCATACAGAAAACTTTTGCATTTGCATGACTTCTCTGCACATATGCTTAAAATAGTACAAAATTGGCCACTGTTCAGATGAGTCAAAACAAATAATAGAGCCAACAATAAATTTGTATTAATATGTGTAAATAGTTACTTTCCCCTAGCTCTGCAACCTATGAGATCAGGCCAGCAGACCATCACCCATCTCTCTGCTGCACAATATGCTCAGATGAAACCCTTCACTGCAATGCTTGAGAGGTTCTTGATCCCCAAGGAAAATAATAGATGGTCAGGAAACTGTGTGCTAAGTTCAGAAACTATTTCAGATGTAGTGTACTATGCCTGAAAAGAAAGCAATCCTATTACTCACAGCTGCATTGCAACAAATTCAGAGATGAAGCTATTGAGGCCCCTTTCATATTTTCTTTGGCCTCCATACAAATTGTTGACATCATTTATTCTTCACCATTCATCTACTGCTGTTCTGAGGCTAAAGCTGTATTTCAAAGATGGGAGAAGGTCTGGTCAATCAGTGGGGGACAATTACTCTGGGAACTCCTGCACCTTTCCTATTGCTTGAAGAATGCAAAAATTAAATCCAGTAGCCCTGGATACCTTTAAAATTGTCACTCAGTGAATTCAGGGCACTAAAACCTCAAATAAATAAACTCATAAGGAGAAAAATAACTGCACAATAGCTGCAAAGATATTTATGCTCTTTGTATTGCCTCATAGAATTGCAACTCACAGAGTGAAGTTTGAAGGGGCCTCTGGAAGTCATCTAGTCCAAACAATATGCTCTAGCAGAGACATCTAGAGCTGGTTACCCAGGCCATGTCCAGATGGCTTTTAAATATCTCCAAGGATGCACAATATCTCTGGGCATTCTGAGCCAGTGCTCAGTTACACTCTAAGTAAAAAAATGTAATGTTCACAAAGACCCGCCTGTGTTTCAGTTTCATAGAATACTACGTTTCCTTAGATTTAGGCTCTCAGGATTTAATGGGTAGTATTCTGGGTGATCTAAAACACAAGTACTGATGCTGACTTTGATAATCACAGAATCACAGAACATACTGAGTTGGAAGGGATCCACAAGGATCACCATGGCCAGCTCCTGGCCCTCCACAGGACCATCTCCAAGAATCACACTATGTGCCTGTGAGTATCATCCAAACTCTTCTTTAACTCTGTCAGGCTTGGCACTGTGACCACTTCCCTGGGGAGCCTGTTCCAGCACCCAACCACTCTCTGGATGAAGAACCCTTTCCTGATATCCAATCTAAACCTCCTCTGAAACAACTTCAGACCATTCCCTTGGGACCTGTCACTGCTCTGCACAGACAGAAGAGATCAGTGCCTTCCCCTCCTCTTCCCCTCAGGAGGAAGTTGTGATTGTAATGAGGTCTCTCCTCAGTCTCCTCTTCTCCAGACTGAACAGACCAAGTGACCTCAGCCACTCCTCATACAGCTTCCCCTCAGGGCCCTTCACCATCTTTGTTCCCCTCCTTTGGACACTCTCTAAGAGCTTAATATCTTTCTTATATTGCGGTGCCCCAAACTGCACACAATATTCAAGGTAAGGCCACCCCAGTGCAGAGTAGAGTGGGACAACCCCCTCCCTCAACCGACTGGCGATGCTGTGCCTGATGCCCCCCAGGACATGGTTGGCCCTCCTGGCTACCAGGGCACTAATGACTCATGTTCAACTTGCCATCGACCAGGACCACCAGGTCCCTTTCTATGGCACTGCTTTCCAGCATCTCATAATGCACCATGCAGAGATAGTAAGAAGTCAGGGAAAGCAGCAGACATAAAGAGACAAAACTTCTGAATTAATGTCTCTAACATTGATTTGCACAAAGTATTTACAACTGTTATACAACCACTTTACAGAAAAGTCATGACTCAAAAGGAAATTAGTTAAGCCATGAGCTAACATATGCCAGCTCACCTGTGATTACGAGTGGAAGATCACTAAAGGTCTTGGTTTAGCTGGTTAAATTGCTATTTAGTTAACACTTCAGCATAATGGTAACTCTCTAAGCTTCACTAGCTTAAGTCGTTACTGGATCTGTTTTGGAATGTGCAATATCACCCTTATGGAAGTGAAGTTGCCTTTGGTGTGAAGAACCAGGACAAAGCTCACTCATCAGCGCTGGGCAGTGGCTGTGCTGTATCCCACCCTGTCACCACTTTAACTGGGGCTGGGTTTGCATGGAATTGCACATATCTAAACTTAAAAGGATGGTGGAAATGGTTCACTAGTCTACACAAAGGTAGATTGCAGTCACATTGCAATAGCAGAAGAAAGGCAGTTCCTGGATTGTGCATTGTAATTTCAAAAGGCACATGTAAAAATCTTTCCTCTTTTCCCTTTTGATCAGACAAATTTCCTGATGCGTCACTTTTTGCAAGGTCTCTTTTTCATTGAAATGTACTCTTTTTCTAATAGATGTATGGTATGCATTTGCAGTAATTACAGAAGATGTTGTCCTTTTCATTTAGGCCTGTGCAATCCAGTTTGACATAATGTCATAAAAGTTTATGTGTTGTGTTCTCTGAGCTCCTTACTAATATCCCTGGCATTCTCCCTGACTATCCAAAATCAATACCATTGCTCCTCTCTCAATAAAAAATGGAGCATTGAACAGGGTCCAGATGTGCACACTGACAATTTGCAGCAATTAGATACTGTGCTAACAAATGACCTTCCCATGGGGTGATAAAGTAGAACCAGAAGAATCACCAATGTCTTTCTCAAGGGAGCCTGAAAATAACTGGGACCTTTAAGAAGCGAATTCAGTTTCTGTCCCTGTTTCTCTCATTGGATAACCACAGAGACAGTGAAATCAAGACAGGGAGGCATTCATATTAGGAACCCTGGCAATCAATTTTTACTTGCAGATGGTGGATTGTAATCAATGTTAATTAACCAGATTCTTCTTCAGACCAGAGTACACTGAGAGACCAACATTTTTGATCAAGACAACTGATTTTGCTCGCCTTCAGAAAAGGATAGTGATGGCTTTGTGAGCCACAACAGAATACAAGATTAGGGAAAACAAATAAAGAAGATACTTTAAATTCATTAAGAAAATATGCCTTACATGCCTTCAGAGATAGAGGAAACAGCAGCAAACCACAGAATCCCAGAATATAATGAGTTGGACGAGACCCACAAGGATCATCTGGTCCAACTCTTAAGCGAATGGTCTATATGGGGATCAAACTGTGACCCTGGTGTTTGTGGAGATGGCAGTGGGATAGTGCAAGGCTGACCCTCTGGCCCTTAGCAAAAATTCAATCTCAGTTGTGGAGACCAAAATTTCTTCCTGGTTTTTTTTGTATGGTTTGGTTTGGGGGTGGATTTTTGTTTATTTTTTGGTTGGTGGGTTGGTTGGCTGGTTGGCTGGTTTTGTTGATTTGGGATTTTTTCTCCAGTGAACTTTTCAAAATAGATCTTTGTACTCAGGTTAAGTTCATGAGAAAGAGTACTGAATCAGAATTGTCACCACAAAGTTACAGTCTTCACAAATTTGTCTTTTGCATTTGATGCTATTCATAAAGGCTTATTTCTGTTCAGTTTCAATTAGGAGAGAGTTTTAAACTCCCATATTTAAAAAAAAAAAAGTTCTAATTTAATTTATTTTTCACTGCTGCAAAAATTCCATGCATTTTCCAAAAACATGGAAACTTGATTATTTTTACTGTAAGCATATTTCTTCTTTTATTTTTAATAAAGGATCGGAGGATGGTAAAGTTGTCTCTTTTTCCAAAAATGCTTGCTGCCAGATGGTGGATGCCATCAGAGGAAGCTGATACTGTTTCTTCATGGTCTATATCTACTCTTCAGAAAAGAAAAGGAGTTCATTTTCTAGTGCTGTCAAACTATTACCTCCTCCTTACACAAGAAGCTTTAAAAATTCACAGTGCAAGAGAAGGAAAGCATAATGCAATGAAGGATTATATACTTGCCTATATGCAAATCCTACTGTATTGATCTGTGAATTTGGTGTAAAAAGCTGCCTTTCCAGACATCTTTGACTGGAATGAAAATTTAGGCTTTCGATGAACTCTGAGTGGCACAATAATGAACTCCAGATAGCACCAGAAATATTATTATTCCTCAGGGTCAACAGGGGTCTTGATTGCAAACTCACTGTAGCAGAGACCTTTTCTGTTTTGCTTTTATACTCTGGAAGCCAGCAGGACATGGTTTCCAACTAGTTCTTCCACATGCAGCAGTGATACATTGGCATTACTACACAACTGGTATGACTGACTTGGCCTAAGAAAAAGTAAAAAGGAACATAATGCTCTGTGCCACATGGATGGTAACAGGTCTGATTTTCACAATTACTACAGGCAAGCCACGTAATGATTGTTGCTGAGTTCCTTCTATGTGTAGTTTGTAGTTGGTATAACAATAGTTCTGTCTGTCCTCTCTTTTGTCACTTAAGATGTAGTTTTGCAGAAAAGGATAATTTCTTTTGTGGATTTCCAAAGCATCCACTACAACCAGGACCAAGAGCATACACAGGAGGTGACTTGACTGGACAGAGATTTGCTTGGATTGCTTAGATAGCAGGTGATATTATTAACAAGCGGAAAATAAAAATAAATGAAAAAATATTATTAGTCTATGAAATGTTATAAAACACAGAATTTCTTTCTCATGCTTCAGACATTTTGGGGTAATTTTTTTTCTAGAAAATGTAAGGAACACGGAGAGCATATGCCAGGAGTGTAATTGACACCAGTTTTATTACAGACTTGGCCTACCACTACCACGAGAAAAAAGGAGTCTCTGTCTAATACAGGAGGCAGCAGTATATGCTTTATACAGTATGGCCACTCAAACTCTCACTGGAACGATCCAGTGAAGAATTTAGTGCTACAGGAACAACAGTATCACAGAATATTCTGAGTTGGAAAGGACCCACAAGTATCATGGGGTCCAACTCTTAAGTGAATGGCCCATGGGGGGTAACCCGCAACCTTGGTGCTATTAGCACCATGCTCTAATCAACTGAGCTAATCTCAGGGTTGTAAATGCAGACTGACTTCCGGTGCAGAGAGCTGGAAGCCATTCCTGCTCCAAAAGAAGAGGAAAAAAAGACAAACAAAAAACTCGACCTAATTTTTCAAAGAACATATTTTCTGACAATAAGGATCAAATTCACCACTTCAGGTATTCCTACTATAGTCTGTATACAGAAAGTAAGCCTCCTTTTCTCTTTCTCTCTTTAAAATGAGCAGGCGTCTAGCTTTCCATGAGGCAGAAACTTCAGTTCTACCTGAGAACATGAATCATGAACTGTGGTAAAACATATGTAACCAAGAAGCATATACAAAGCTTCTACTGCAGAAGAAAGAGACAAAACTGACTTGCAAATGGGATAATTTAATTTGCCATATGCAACAAAAAAGTTTCCATACAACATAATTGTGTAAATTCTTGGGTGTCATCAACACTCATTCAATTCTGAACTGTATATAACTGGTCTTTAACAAGCACTAATAAGTTCATTATTAACAGTTCCAACAGTGAAAGTTCAGTGTAGAAGTTTCACTGCTTTTGTACCTTAATTCCCTCTTTTGGGGAGTTTTAGTAAACACTGAACAGCTGAAGTGTACTCTTGAAACTTCTCGTACAAAAGTACATCAGGCAGCGGATACCACATAATAAGTGGATAATACATCAGCATTACCATAAATACTTATCTAGGTCACAAGTTGTTTGTCAAATGCCACATCAGCTGAAAGGCAACTAGCAGCAATTGTTTAGGTTCGTGAATGCCTTACTGTATGCAAAAGGTCTTGTGCCTGATGTAAAAAAATAATATCATGGGTTATGCAGGACAGTTGAACAAAAACCTACTGATAATAACATTTGAAAGAGGATCTGGTTTGCTACAGACTGAACACTGAAGTGAGATTCATCTGTAAAGTTTGAATTCTGATTTATTTCTGAGCGTATTAAAACCAGCTTCTATGTCTAATATGAGATTCAAGAACAGACCTTCAGACCCTTTAGTTAGAATTTGCTTAGAGATTTTGAATAAATTTGAAAACAGCAGTAGTCAGAGCATGCCAAACTCCAGCAGTTCCAGATTAACCATTGTTTCGAATAGGGCAGTTTCAGATGACATGAGCTATCCAACATTATTTGATACCAGGAGTCAGATGAGCAGACAATTGGGTGAAAAACACCATGAACTTTCTTTAGTGCAACTGGGATTTATCTTATGCAGTTTCACCAAGGTAAAGCTGGTGTACTTGCCTACTTTTTTATTATTGTAAAAGAAAAAAAAATACTTTCACTGGATATCTTTTATCTTTGCCAGAAAAGAAAAAAAGATTTAATGCCTAGCCAATGTCTGGAGGTAATTGTCATTGATTAGTCAGATTATTATGACTTGTCAAATGATTACACAATAATAACAATCTCGCACTGAATTCATTTCATGTGTCTCTTGATCATACAGAACTTTAATTTCTACAAACTGCAAGGTACTAAGATTTGAAGTTTCAAGTTAGAGAATGCTATGCGTACTATTAGTTATTTCAGACTTGCGAGCATTGATGATTTGCAGAATTCCACTGAATCCTCACAGCGACTCAGCAGTGTAGGGGTTGAAAACATTTCTCATTTATACAGTCACCCCATCCTGACAGAATTTTCACTGGTGGAACATTTTGCTGAACTGAACTCAGGAAACTCCACATGCACATACACAGACTAACACCCCAGTGCTGCTAGCACAGCTGATGCCTATACACAAATATTAGCAAAGGATTAAAAAGCAACAGTGAAACTTGCATTAAGAGCAGTCTGGAACATACAAAGTATCTGAGACACTTGCAAAAAGTCTCATTTCTTATTCACCAAAGGCAGAGCATTCAGCACCTTGCAAGACTGAGGTTTTTTCAGTGGGTAACCTTCTACTACTTCATAGGTATCACTTTACAGCATCCCCAGTGATTCAATCCATACTTAAGAGTACCTTGCCCAAGCAACCAATGTATTTCCCGGTCCCTTGAATGGTTCCTTACAAAATTTGTGTAAAGGGATCATTTTATCCAACACTGAAATACAGCCTGCCCTGTTGTATAAATTGACAACTCTTTAATGGCACACAGCAATGTTGTAGGAGAGGTTTAAAATGGAAAGTGAAGGCCAAAAGAAGGCAACGCTTTCTTAACAGCAAGTGGCTTCGATACTTTCCTGCTGGCTCTAAAATGTGTTCCTTTTCAAAGGAGTTAAACTCAACTTGATGGGTAAGACACCATGGCCTTGTTGATTTAATTAATACTAAAACATGGAAAATCACTTAGAATTGCCTGTATACATTCAGTCTCTAGAATTTGTATTTCTAATTTTCAGAGAATAAAATATTTCTGAAGCTTAATACCCAGAAGATGCACCATACTAAAGAGCAGAGTAAACATAGCTCTGGATGAAAACTTCGTTACTTAGTAAAACACTCAGGCTTGTTTTTTGAAAGGATACCGGCAGACTGAACATCTTGTTTTTTCATTAAAGTGGCCTGTCCTATTTATTTGCATCACAGCGTTAGTTTTCTGATGCCTTCACCAGCAAAAATTCTGTTGGCACAAACACCTGGTAGGTTTGCCATTGGATAGTTCATTGCCATGTATTGTTTCAAGCAGAATTCCAGTGATATCGTCAAAGGCACAAAACAACAGTAGTGAGTTTTACCTTGCGGACACAGTATATGGTGTTAATTGCAGGTTCTGTGGAATGACAAACTTGTTTAAATGTAAAAAATACAATCATTTTGGATTGTGTGATAATTCATTTTTAGGGCTCACATGACAGCCAGACTTACTCACAAGCTAGCTTTTTTTCAGCAAACTGATTTAATGTTGGCTAGAAAAGAATGGCTGGTCAATGCCAGACCTTCTCCTCTACTTTCTTTCTTTTCTAGTTCCTTCTTCATGAGTTTTGATCATTGAACAGTACTGATGGCCAGAGCAAGGGACCTGGACCCTGTCATCAACCATTTAACTTTCAGAGAATTCAGAAAAGTCAGGAGATAGAGATATATATATTAAATTGCTGAAGAGAATTGTATGTTTCAAAGGGCAGGTCAGATGTGGCAGGGGCTCAGCTATCTTTTCACTGTCTACAGCAGAGTCAACCTGTAGTGAGGAAGTCCCCTAATTAGATGCTTCTATACAAGTGTCTGAAATTAGGTAGGGTGAACAAGGACCAGAATGTGGTCTGGCTTCCAGAAACTCCAAAGTCAGCTTTTTGTCATTCATGTGAAAAATAAAAGTAATATTACCACTCACTGTAAAGCTATCAGTTTCCTAACATAACAAATAGCTCATTAAGGTATCTCTTTAATATCTTACTGCTACTGTATTATGCTATATGTAAAAAGCGGTCAAAGCAGACAGGGAAATATATTCAGACATAGTTTCATCCAGAACACTTAAAACAAGGACAGTATTGTCTGCACTCATCGATCGAAGCAATGAGGGAGATGTCAAAGAAAAAAGATTTTTGTCCCCCACAAGCCTTTCCAACAGCTGTCTGGAAGAAAATATACAATAAAACTAAGAGAGTCTATAAAAGTGTTGGATGCAGATTTGAGGGGTGGAGTAATGGAAACGGAGCTTTTCTGGAACTTGCAAAAGATCTTTCTTAAGAAAGAAGAGTGAGTGGAGCCTGGCAGAGGCACAGCGTTTGTAGGGAGGCGACAAAAACAAGAGCAAAGACACAAGCTAAAACAGACAGTGCAGAAAATTTATCTGTAGAAAAAAGCTAAAGGCACAATATAGCCAAGTAAAGTAACCCCATAAAATTCTCAAACATGAGCATTCTGAGGCTGAAATTTTATTTTCTCTTTATTTTACAAGGTGTAAACTGGTCTTCCAGTTAGAAAACACGTTAAATAATTTCTCTCCAAAAAGACAAGTTTCTTTATTAAAATTGTAGTGGGTTTCACAGTCTCCACAAGCAGTTACTGGTTTTTTGCACTCTTGCTCTCAAATAAGAGCTAAATTCTGTGACCTATTAATTACAAAGCAGATCCTGACATACACATACAGTCCTGTAAGCAGATTGCACTGCTCACTATATCTAAAAATTAAAAAGCAGCTGTTGAGAAATTTATATAAACTAACTACAGTAGCCTGGAGTTAAATATTTATATTAGTAAAAACTGGACTAGCTCTTGAGTTCCTAGAAGATCAGAGTTAACTTTCAGTCTGTGACTCAATTGTAAAACAATGCCATTTTCTCTTCTCAAGCCAGCAGACAGCCCAAAACAGCACCCCTGGGAAGACATGACTATCTAACTGGGAGATTTTCTTCACTCTGTAAAAAGACCAAAGTTTTCCGAGAGTTCTGTGTAAGTCTTTGCTGTTTAACCAATGAACACGGTAGGTGACAAAGAATAGAGACAACCTGTCTGTCACTGCATACTGGACAAAGCACATATATGACCTGTTGCAAATTGCATGCTGACTCAGTATCTCTGAATTTTGCTTTCATTTTTGGTTGGTTTGTGGGAAAGGGCTACTGCTGTCAGGGGTTTTCCTGTGCTACACCTTCTCTCATAAAAATGAAAAAAAAAAAAAAAAAGGAAAGTACATTAAAAGGCCAAGGAAAGTATGCAACAAAAAAAGTTAGCAGAAAAAAAACCCAAAGCAATGAAAACCAAAGTGCAAAACAGATAAGAATTTCTGTCCCCCATTCCAATAATACAGTGATTGCATGCCATTGATGTATTTTTTGTAATCAAAAGCAGTCATGTAGTTGTGAAATTAAAGTATTATTTTAATCAGAAAAGCTGATTTTTTTTGTAACATAGCTGATGTTGGACCGAAGTCAATATGAGGAGTAAATGCAGAAAGGGACATAGCAAAGTTTGATACAAAATTCTCTCTTATTTACACTTTCATGGATGATCCAGGAAGATAATATCTGAACTGTCCTACTAATAGAAAAGAGAAGTCACTAAACATCACTGAAAACAGCAAAAAAATTCAAAGCTATATCAACATTGAATCTTATTTAACAGAAACAAATTGTTAAATATTTTTTGTTTGGGCAGGTCTAGGCCAAACCTAGAAGCCCAAAGGCCTAGAAGGCTAAAAGCCAAACCTTTAACCTGTTACAGTACAAATATCACAAAGAGACTCAGTTTGGAAACATGTTTAGCCAATAGAACTTGAGAAAAATAACTCCACATCAATAGGGGGCAAGTTTGGCACATGGCTCCTTTTGCCTTAATGGCTTATCCGGTGTTAGTTAATGGCTAGTTTTGAAATCACAGATTCTGGGTCCAGAAAAGAGCTGTTAATGCTCAGTGCTCATCAGTTCATTTCAGCCTCATGCATTCCCTAAATTTTCTTTTCTTTTTTAAATCCTAGAGAAAGGTAAATCAGGAATTATTTTCAAAACAGAGGAGGTTTTTTTCAGTATGAAGTTTACTTCTGGATAAATACCTTGCTGTTTTTAAATGAGACTGATAGAGGTTTGCTTGTGTCTGATTATTTTAGGGGTGAAACACACAGCAGAAAATAGAGAAAAGATAAAGCTTTAAGTTCTGCAAATCACAAACAACACCAGCTTCTTTTATTTGCCACTTGTTCTTAAAAACTGATTGCATCCAAAAGGTTTCTCCAGGCACACTTTTTGGGAAATGCTTATGATGGGTTTGCCATTGAATGACCTCATTCCCAGAAATCTGTTTGCAATGAGTAATAGAAACAACAAAGATGTCATCAAACAATAAAATTCTCCAGAGAACTGGAGACTGTTCTCAGCTCTCAGTGTATGTAAACACCAGAAATAAATGCAGTCCTGCAATATCCTATAGTCCTGTCTCAAAAAATGCAGCAGGATAGCATTTTTTCTCCATACAGGACCATATGAAATTGTGAGAAGACAACTGCACTTTAAGTTCTTTTATCTTTCTTATCCTCTTGCATTGGAAATACTGGGCTAATGTCTAAACCTTCAGGCTATAGGCGGTCTCCCTTGCCCATTCCAACAGCAAGACACGCTCTCTTCAAAAGCTCCCCTGGGAGGCGAATCAGCTGACTACGGGGCGGAGCCGAGCTCGTCAACCAGGGATTTAAACAGCTGCTGGGAGCGCGGGGAGCAGGAATATAGAGATGTGGTGCAGCGTTTCGCGCAGGCAGCCACCTCCCAGCTCTCTCGGGTGAGCTTTTTTTTTTTTTTTTTTTCCCCAAAACTCAACTAAAGCCAGCAATGGTTTCCAAAAAGGTGAAAGCCGTTGCTGCTGTTACCACAAGGGATGTGTTAACACAGACGGAACCCCCCAAGAAGGACACCAAGAAGGACACGGGTCTTCAGGTCACTGGCTGCACAGAGTGTCTGAGCCTGGCATTAGTACAACAGGACAGTGTGAGAGACGCCTGAGTACGATGCGAGCAGGTGAATGATTTGCTGTGCCTGGTGGCAGAGCTCAAGGAAGAAGAGGTAGAGAGGCTAAGAAGCATTAGGGAGAGTGAAAGAAAATTGGCTGGTGGAGTCGCACCCTTTCGACCCCAAAAGAAGTCCAACAGGAGACGGTGAAGCCCTGCCCCTTCTGCCATCAGGCAGATGGAGCAAACCGAGTAGATGGGGAGTAGTGGAAACAGGTCCCTGACCGGAGAGGTAAAAGAATCCCCTCCTGACCCCCATCACCTCCCTGGGTGCTCTTAAAGAACAGAGTCAGGCAGAGGGCAGTCAAGAAGAGGATCTGTCTGGAGGGTCTCCTGGTTGCACCCTGTCTGCCACACGGATTACAACTACAGCTATTAAAAAAAAAAAAAAAAAAGAAGGGTAGTTGTAGTAGGTTACTCCCTTCTGAGAGGAACTGAGGGCCCTATATATCAACCAGACCCATCCCACAGGGAAGTCTGCGGCCTTCCTGGGGCCTGGGTGAGGGATATTAGGAGGAGACTCTCTAAGCTAATTCGGCCCTCTGATTATTATCCACTGTTGGTAGTACAGGCTGGCAGTGATGACATTAATGGAAGAAGTACCAGGGCAATTAAAAAGGATTTCAAGGTGCTAGATCAGTTAGTTAATGGGACAGGAGCACATGTGCTGTTCGCCTCAGTTCCTGCAGTAGCAGGGATGAATCTTTATTGATGATTTAGATGAGGGGATTGAGTCCATCATCAGCAAATTTGCTGATGACACCAAACTGGGAGGGAGTGTCGACCTGCTGGAAGGCAGGAGGGCTCTGCAGAGGGATCTGGATAGACTTGAGAGATGGGCTGATTCCAATGGGATGAAGTTCAATAAAGCCAAGTGCCGGGTCCTGCACTTTGGCCACAACAACCCCCTGCAGCGCTACAGGCTGGCACAGAGTGGCTGGAAAGCAGCCAGGCAGAAAGGGACCTGGGGGTACTAATTGACAGGAAGCTCAACATGAGCCAACAGTGTGCCCAGGTGGCCAAGAAGGCCAATGGGATCTTGTCCTGTATCAAAAATAGCGTGGCCAGCAGGAGCAGGGAAGTGATCCTTCCCATGTACTCTGCGTTGGTGAGGCCACACCTTGAGTATTGTGTTCAGTTCTGGGCCCCTCAGTTCAGAAAGGATATTGAGGTGCTGGAGCGGGTCCAGAGAAGAGCAACAAGGCTGGTGAAGGGACTGGAGCATAAGTCCTATGGGGAGAGGCTGAGGGAGCTGGGGTTGTTTAGCCTGGCGAAGAGGAGGCTCAGAGGTGACCTCATCACCGTCTATAACTACCTGAAGGGAAGTTCTAGCCAGGTGGGGGTTGGTCTCTTCTCTCAGGCACTCAGCAATAGGACAAGGGGGCACGGGCTTAAGCTCCGCCAGGGGAAATTTAAGTTGGATATCAGGAGAAAATTTTTTACAGAGAGAGTAATCAGGCATTGGAATGGGCTGCCCAGGGAGGTGGTGGATTCACCATCCCTGGAGATTTTTAAACGCAGATTGGACGTGGCACTGAGTGCCATGATGTAGTAAATGGACTGGATTTGGACCAAGGGTTGGACTCGATGATCTCGGAGGTCTTTTCCAACCCAATCGATTCTATGATTCTATGATTCTATGATTCTATGAATGAGGAGAGGAGTAGGAAAACCCATCTTATCAATAGGTGGCTAAAGGATTAGTGCCACCAGCAGAATTTTGGTTTTTTTGACTATGCGGCAAATTTATGCTACCTAGTCTCCTCAAATCAGATGGGCTTCATCTATCTAGCAAGGGCGAAAGGACTCCAGCCCTTAAGTTGTCGGGGCTGATCGGAAGGGCTTTAAGTTTTGAAGGGGGAAAGGATTGAAACTGGGCTCTCCAGAGATGACCCTGAGGGTGGAAAGCCAGAGTTAGAAGTGAAATCAGCAGCCCAGCTGAAAGGCATGTACACCAATGCACACAGCATGGGTAACAAACAAGAGGAACTGGAAGCCATCGTGCAGCAGCAAAGCTGTGCTGTAGTCACCATCACAGAATCGTGGTGGGATGACTCGCATGACTGGAGTGCTGCCATGGGTGGCTATGAGCTCTTCAGAAGGGACAGGCCAGGTAGGAGAGGTGGAGGGGTGGCTCTGTATCTTAGAGAGCCTCTTGACTGTAGAACTTGAGGTCAGTAATGGTAAGGCTGACTGTCTGTGGATCAAAATCAGGGGGAAGGCCAACAATGCTGGTATCCTGGTGGGAGTCTGTTACAGACCACCCAACCAGGATGACGAGGGTGATGATTTATTTTACAAGCAGCTGGCAGATGTCTCAAAATCACCAGCCCTTGTTCTTGTGGGCGACTTTAACCTGCCGGATGTCTGCTGGAAACTCAACACAGCAGAGAAGAGGCAGTCCGGGAGATTCCTAGAGTGTATAGAGGATAATTTTCTGCTCCAGCTGGTAAATGAGCCTACCAGGGATGGGGCCCCACTAGACCTGCTGTTCACAAACAAGAGGGGCTGGTGGGAGATGTGGTGGTCAGAGGCCGTCTGGGGCCTTTCATGACCATGAGGTAGTAGAGTTTTCAATACTCAGGGATGCAAGGAGGACCATCAATAAAACCTCTACGCTGGACTTCCGCAGGGTGGATTTTGGCCTATTCAGAAGACTGGTTCAGAGCATACCCTGGGAAACAACCCTTGAAAACAAAGGGGTCCAGGAGGGATGGATGTACTTCAAGAAGCAAGTCTTGAATGCACAGGAGCAGGCTGTCCCAATGTGCCAAAAGGCAAGTGAGTGGGGAAGACGACTGGTCTGCCTGAGCAGGGAGATTTTGAAGGAAATTAGGGTAAAAAAGAGAGCTTACTGACTATGGAAAAAAAGGGCTGGCTACTCCTGAAGAGTTTAGGAATGTAGTTAGCTTATGTAGAAAGAAAATTAGAGAGACAAAGGCACAATTTGAACTCAGTCTTGTCACTTCTGTTAAGGATAACAAAAAGTCTTTCTACAGATACATCAATAACAAAAGGAAGGGCAAGGAAAACCTCCATTCTTTATTGGACATGGGGAGGAACATAGTTATCAAAGATGAGGAAAAGGCTGAGGTACTTAACACCTTCTTTGTCTCAGTTTTCAACAGTAAGACAGGTTGTCCTGAGGACAACCGGCTTCTGGAGCTGGTAGACAGAGATAAGAAGCTGAATAGCCCCCCTGTAATCCAGAAGGAAACAGTTTGCGACCTGCTGAGCCACTTGGATCCTCACAAGTCTACGGGACCAGATGGGATCCATCCTAGAGTGATGAGGTAGCTGGTGGAAGAGCTCGCCAAGCCGCTCTCCATCATTTACCAACAGTCCTGGCTCACTGGGCAGGTCCCAGATGATTGGAAGTTGGTGAATGTCACGCCAATCCACAAAAAGGGCCAGAAGGAGGACCCAGGAAACTACAGGCCTGTCAGCCTGACCCCAGTGCCTGGCAAGGTTATGCAGCAGATCATCCTAAGTGCAATCACACAACACCTACAGGATGGACAAGGGATCAGACCCAGCCAGCACGGACTTAGGAAGGGCAGGTTCTGTCTGACCAACCTGATCTCCTTTTATGATCAGGCAACCTGCCTGGTGGATGAGGGGAAGGCTGTGGATGTGGTCTATCTGGACTTCAGCAAAGCCTTTGACACCATCTTCCATAGCATTCTCCTGGAAAAGCTGGCAGCCCACGGCTTGGACAGGGGCACTCTCTGCTGTGTTAGGAACTGGCTGGAGGGCCAGGTCCAGAGAGTGCTGGTGAATGGAGCTGCATCCAGTTGGCAGCCGGTCACCAGTGGTGTTCCCCAGGGATCAGTGTTGGGCTCAGTTCTGTTTAATATCTTTACTGATGATTTAGATGAGGGGACTGAGTCCACCATTAGCAAATTTGCAGATGACACCAAGCTGGGGGGAGTGTTGATCTGCTGGAAGGCAGGAGAGCTCTGCAGAGGGACCTGGACAGACTGGAGAGATGGCATGATTCCAATAGGATGAGGTTCAACAAGGCCCAGTGCAGGGTCCTGCACTTTGGCCACAACAACCCCATGCAGTGCTACAGGCTGGGGACAAAGTGGCTGGAGAGGAGCCAGACAGAGAGGGACCTGGGAGTTTGGATTGACAAGAAGCTGAACATGAGCCAGCAGTGTGCCCAGGTGGCCAGGAAGGCCAATGGCATCCTGGCCTGGATCAGGAACAGTGTGGCCAACAGGACCAGGGAAGTGATTCTTCTCCTGTACTCAGTGCTGGTGAGGCCATACCTGGAATACTGTGTCCAGCTCTGGGCCCCTCAGTACAGGAAGGACATTGAGGTGCTGGAGCAGGTCCAGAGAAGAGCAACAGGGCTGGTGAAGGGACTGGAGCACAAGTCCTGTGAGGAGAGGCTGAGGGAGCTGGGGTTGTTCAGCCTGGAGAAGAGGAGGCTCAGGGGAGACCTCATCACTCTCTACAACTCCCTGAAAGGAGGTTGTAGCCAGGTGGGGGTTGGTCTCTTCTCCCAGGCAACTATCAGTAAGACAAGAGGGCCTGGTCTTAAGCTGTGCCAGGGGAGGTTTAGGTTGGATATTAGGAAGAAATTCTTTATAGAGACGGTAATCAGGCATTAGAATGGGCTGCCCAGGGAAGTGGTGAGTTCTCTATCCTTGGAGGATTTTAAGATGAGACTGGATGTGGCACTTAGTGCCATTGTCTAGTAACCATGGCAGTGTTGGATCAAGGGTTGGACTTGATAATCTCAGAGGTCTTTTCCAACCCAACTGATTCTATGATTCTATATTTGGAGGCTGCAGGTCAAAGCCACTGATGAAAGCCAAGTCTCCTGTCTATCCTTACTCTTGCTCTCTTTTATCTGGCTTTCTGTAGAGTTTACAGTTGCTACAAGGGAACAGCTTGTGAATTGCCATTTTTTTCCTCAGCTTTAATTTCACAGCATATGTGTTCTCAGACTTGACTATCAGGGCTCTAGAAATAAAATTCCATGAACACTCAGAACAACTAACTCTGGAAGCAATATTTTGCCGAGAACCACATTATCATCACAGCTTGCTCAAGCTAGCTATTGTCGAAGGGATATTTGTGAAGGGGCAAGGGATCAGGGAAAACTCCTATGCTCTATTTTTCATGCATTAGTAGCAGAAGTTTCACAAATTTTTGAAAAGTTGTCCAAGATAATCCTATTGTAAGTTCATGGGCACCAGTGAGTTGGAGATCAGCGAGGTGCTAAGATAAGAGTTTATTCATGCATTTATTGCTGTCAAAGATGGGAACAACTGTTCTAGGTTGAAATGCAATCCTATTTTAGGAGTGCATGTTCCTGGCATCATCACCCATGAGTGTCTAGGCAAGGCTGACAAACTTGATAAAGGAGAAAAATAACACTTCACCAGCTTTGAAGATGACTCCAGGAAGAGCAGTAAAGTATTTGGGATGAGAGATTTAGCTTCACCAGGTTCCTGGCAGGAGAAATCAAACAGCAGGAATGCAACAGTCTGCTCATCAGATGACTGTGTTCATCCAAGCCCTTAGTGCCCAGTGGCCCAAGCATCCGGAGGACTGAAATCATCCAGACCACAGATGTGGACATAGGCAGGCAAGGTTGGTGGGCATCGGGATCCCTTAGAAGTCTCCATGCTGTTTGGAAGGTGGGATCCTTCCCTCCTCTTTTGCCACCAACATAGTAAGGTGCCCTTTTTATGTCCTTAAAGAAATGGTCATAGGGGACTTTGTATTTAAAAAAAAAAAAAAAATTCACAGAGAGACAGCCCAGAGCCTGTATTTGTGGTCTGACATTTCCCTCTTCTTTTTGTTTGCTCACTTTCTATGTTTCTCAGGTATTTGCAGTGGTCAAGACTTGGCAGAAGTTTACATTCCCTGTAGTATGCTTCAGACTATAGTTTATCTGCATTTATACTGCATGAACTCTGAGGCACTCCAGCTGGATCCATCAAAGTTGGGGCAGGTGGGGGCAGGGTTTATCTTTGTAAGAATCATGCCTAATCTTGGCTGACCTTAATAAGGACTGACCTCTATGTACATGTTTTCTTTTGTCTTTTTTTCTGAGCAGACAATTCTGGGATGCCATTAACTGTGAGTCACCTTTCAGGGCTTAGCCTCGTCAACAGTCTGTGACACCACTGCCATATGTAGGCACTTGAACACAGAAAGGATATGGGTACTGGACGTTGATAAAGTGGCTTTGCACCTTGGTTTTACATATATCTCTGCTTTCTACACGATGCTCCCTGGAAAGGTCACAAGGTCCAGCGCTCCCTCTTGTCTGGTTTTTTATCATGACCCACAGAGGCAAACAGCACTTTGTAGTGTTATGTTATATATACAGTGGGGTGGGAATTTGGGGCTGTACGGGGAAGACCACCCAAGGAGGAAGATGTCTCTGAGTCAGATTCTGAAGAAAGAAAAATGGTGGGCATGGTCTTGGGTGAAGACATAAGTTTAAGAAGGGAAGGAGTTACAACCTCCAGACTGGTCATGAGGAGGGTTTTCAGTGGGAAGGGAGGCAGGTTTAGCTTACGATGGTTTCTGAACTCTTTATGCTGATCAAGAGCATAGAGAGCATCAAGAATACCCTTTTCAAAACTGAGTATGACATCGTTTGGAAGACTGGTGTCAGCTGCTGACACAGAGCTGAGAAGGTAGCATACTGTTCTACAGGTTACACTGGTCACCACACAGTGGGGAAAGAAAGGATCTGAGAGTGATGCCAGCAAGGTGTGGGGAGCCAGAGAACTTGGCACAGAGGACAGTTAGGACTTCCAGGGGCCCAGCATCTCTGCTGCTTGCTTAGCAGAGTGCCACACAGTACCCCAGGTTAATTCAGGAAGGTCTCCCTTCCTGGAACCCAGACCACAGAGTGCAGCAACACTACTCTCTAGTGTGAGAGGATTACCTCTCTCCTTGCCTGGGATATCTTGCTCCTTTTACTGTCAGTCAGTCCCTTGGGGTGGCAGGGCACTCTAGGGAGAACAAAGAGCAGGACCTTTCAAGGATACTGGAAGGATTTCCTCTTTGTGTGCAGTATAGGCAAAGTTAAGGTTCTTGAGAACTGCAGTTTGGACCCTTGTATGTCTGCAGATCTCACCTGTGGGCAGGTGCTATTGACAGAGTCAAGTAGCCATGTGATTATAAGATCTGATTACAAATCTGAAAGACAAGTCAGATGTTCCACTCCTGCAACCTGTCGTATTCATCTATCAATCACTGATCTAAAACTAAAAGAAAAGTCTTCAATTCCTCTTTGGCTACCCTCACCAGGATGAGAGGGAGGCTGAACTGAAAGAACAAGTCAGGTGTATGTCAGCATTTTTTAAAAGGTTCCTTCATCACCCCTGAAACTCCACCGACAGTCTTCTAAGTTAGGATTTGCCTCTAAGTTATGATGAGCCCCTTCAGTTCAATCCTCACAAGCTGAGAGAGGATGATGAATTTACAGACCATATTTGTTCATTTCTTCACATAAGAGATTTCTAATGTTCTCAAGGAATGCCATTGTGAGGGCACAATACAGTAGGCTTCAAAAGAAACACAAAAATGCTGTCCCTCTGCTAATTTGTCGCAAAGCAACTACTGTTTCATGCAATCCAATCAATTACAATGGCAAAATATTTGCTTCACATAAATACATGAATGATTTCCAGGGATAAGGCATTTCTTATGAAGAAGATGAGAGAGTAGGGAGGAATAAACCAATTAGCATTAGAGAGAGGAAAGAGATTTTTTTCAGTGTGAGGCCAGAATTCATTAAAGCAACTGTAGGAACCAATAGAGCTGCTCAATGAGGGTGCATTAAGAGGGAACACTGATTATGGTGGGGAGGTATCTGCCATATCATCCTACACTAACTTCACTGAGTACTTGTGCTTCAGAGCAAGGTGCAATAATGGTGTAACAGACTAACCTAGAATAAACTGACCCCTAGAGAAGCTTCCTCCTAGACCCTCCACTCAATTAGTGAGTGGTTTTTGCTCTAGAGCTTTAGGGTTTATAAGACACATTTGTTTTTCTTGCCTAATAATGATAGATCTTGTAATTATCTCTGTGCTGTCTGATGCTTTGATAGAGCTCGTTATGCTCCTAATCTCAGTGATACACTACAGTGGCCAAGGTATTGGATAGCCTTACACGTACTTTGGAAAGGATTATTTCAAACTTTAATATCTAAGAAAAAGAAACAAACCCAACAAGAACAACTAACAGCAATCATTAAAAAGTAAGTTACAAATACAGTAGTGACATCAGAACTTCCACCATATAAAAAGTTTGTTTCATCACTGTCTCATTTTTCAGCTTCTTTTTTTTTTACTAAGGGAAAAGTTAAATAGACAATTTACTTTCTCCTTTCCTTGCAATCTTTTTCAAAGATTCTGCTTTTGTTCTTGCATTGTGGTATACTTTGTAGCCTCTGCTATGGCCTTCTGCTGCTCTTTGCAGTGCATTTTTTTTCAGTGCATGTTGGCAGGTGTTATCCATACACTCCACAAATAATATGCTGATCACACGGAACTGCTTTAATACCTTGCTTCCAGCTGCTTGGTCATGTTAAAGAGCAAAAGGTACATTTCCAAATACTCATTGCACATGTAAGGAAATGCTGCGAGCTGGGGCAAGGATCTCATCAGCTCAAGAACAAAAAAACCCTAAGCAATGAAACATGCTATTTATACCGTGATCTGCCTTATTTTTACCAAAAAACATCATTCAACTATTATATGAAATAAAAGTGCAAGTGAAAAAGGAAATACAAGAGAATGTTTCTTTTTGTTTTCATGAAATGTTCACTAATCTGGAGAGGGCTTTTTAAGGGTTTTCAGCATCTATTAGCTAGGAATTTATTTGAAATATTTGAAAAGCATTTTAGAGCCATCAAATCTATTTATGAAGACTTATGAAATACTTTGAGATCATGTATGCTTTAATTGTGATCTCACCTTAAAAATTCACCCCATCAAATTCAAGATGGTGGTCACACATGCTGCTGCATGGGTGCAACCTCCTGTTGAAACTTGGGTTACAGTATCGGGACCTTAATGTGACATGGAGGATGGAGAAATATTGAGAGATGTATTTTTGAAGCAGACAGATTTCTATTATTTTGGCAGGATCTCAAAGACTTAATATTGTATTGCCAAAACAATCCACTCTGTTTAGAAGCAAGGATTTTTCACTGGAGCTGGCACTCACTAAATTTTTTAGGTTCATAATCTTAGTGTTGGTGTTTCTCATCAAGTCATGAGAACCCAAAAAAATGTCTTGCAGGCTACCAAACTGTTCTTATCTTACCAAGAACAAGTACAATCTCATAAAAGCTGCTTGCATTTCTAATTCTGAATCTAGTCAAGTTATCATCAGATAAAAAGGCATAATTTTCACTCTTTTTTCTATTCATAGATTTATTGTTAACTTTGGCACCTTTTTTGTTTTGCATTATTCCACACTACGCTGCTCTAAAACTAGTTGCAATTTTAGTACATACTATATATTTTGCTGCCATATCCTGGGAACAATCAATGACCTTTCTTAATAATGTATCACTTTACTGAATGTTACACATAATTAAAAAAAATGAACACATGCTATATTTATATTTGGTAGTAAAATTCTTTCTCAAATAAAATTGCTATCAATACAATCATATAGACAACCATTGCTATTAATGGTAATGCATGAAAAAACCCGCAAATGTCAAGATTTAAAGGAACCAACCTCTTAGCAGTGCAACCATAACAACATGCACTTTCTTTTCTAGTTGATAGATTCCCGCTCACAATATTTTACACAGCTTTGGATACAGCCTATTCTGTTGCTATATCATCACTGATTTCAACAGAGTGTCATCAATCTTAAGATAACAAAGATTAGACTAAAGAGCCACTGGTAAATAAGTCTGTGTATTGTTATAGAATTGGGAAAGTGGTAGGGGGCCTCTCATGATCATCATGACGTTATATGGAAAAAGAAACTTCCTCCATGTAAGCAGTAGAGTAATTTATTGCAAAGAATGAACCTGGACATTTTTTGACACAGCCATTCTGGCTCATATTAGCCCATGCAGGTAATCATCTGCCATTCCTAAAAGCTATTGACTATCCCATTTTCCCTAAGGCTGTATCTAGAAGCATGTCACGGAAGTCCACGAGAACTGGTCAGTTATATTCCTCCATTCCTAGCAGGTGCCCAGATCAGTTTGCAGCTATGTCCACAGTGCATTCCCTATTGCTCAGTTTCCTGTTAATTAAGAAGATTCCCATGAACCCAAGGTTCACTTCACTGCACATGCAGCCAGCTAGCTCACCTGTGACTTTGCTGGGGAAAGAGCTTGTGATTTTCACCTTCCCACAGGAACCTGCTCTTTCCCTGTTGCAACATACCCTTTCAGTTTTGTCTCCCTTACTAAAGGATAGGAACAGTTTATTTTGAAAGGTTTAGTAGCTACAGTTTTATACAAACTTTGTAGATATACTGATATCCTAAAATACTTGGCCTATTAGACAGATATTGGATATGTTGAAATACTGTAAAATGTTTAAGGAATTGATGCTATCCCTGCCTTTGCAGTTTGTTCTCTTTTTTTTTTTTTTTAATTATTATAATGCTAACTTAAAAAAAATCAAAAGAGCCTCTTTTTTTAAAAGCAGATTTTTTTCCTCCATTGTTTATTAGCCATGCACAACTGCTTAAATGGCAGGGTCACCTTTGCAGATCATTCATTTTTCCATAGTCACTCTTCGTGTATAAATATGACCTGAGCCTTCAAACTGCAGCACACATTAACTCATGCTACAAGTAGTGATTTTTTCCTTACTACAAGCATTCCATTTACAACAGTGATGCCAAAGATCCCATTAAAAAAACAGCAAGCTGCCTTCTTTACTTTTGCAGGAAGGGCCCAGTGATGGCCATGTGGTGAAGTGAATTTACAAAATAGTCAGGTCTTTGTAACAGGTAGCCTGCATTTTTCTGCAGTTGCATTCCACTGTTTATGCTAGATTACAAAGCAAGCAGGAAGAAATGGCCAGTGCTTCTGTATCAGCTTGAATAATCACACACTCCTGCCTTTGACAGAATAGCTCAGAGTTCCCACACATCTCACAGGGTCACTTGGACACATGCAGGTTATTATTCCTGACAGCAGCCACACCTCTCTTGTGACCATAGCCTGCACACAGAGATGCTTCACATCACCAGAAATGCCAGCCTGGGCAGATGATCCAGATATCTTCTGAAGTTTACCAGCACTCTAGGTCTGCTGCCTCTTTTTTTATCTGTCTCAAGTACATCATACTTATCTCTAATCTTGTAAGTTAAGATGTTTTACCTCTTTGCAGACACAATTAAACCTGTATTTAACCAAGAGGCTATCTAAGTGAACTACCATGGATTCCCTAGTCCCTGGCAGTAGGACTTTGTTGCAGGCTCTTGCATTGCCTTGCATGCTTTCTTGGGGTGATACATAGGTGCATGCACTGCAAAGAAAACACAAGCATGGTTGTGTAGAGATTAACTTTAGAGTATTGCTGGAGAAAGGAAAGCATCTAGAACTACTTATTTCCATAATTTTTTTTTTGTTTTGTTCAAGATTTGGGTTTGATTTTCTTTTTTTTTTTTTTCAAATAAACATGAGCTTGCAATAACAGTTCTTTCCTTGCAATTAAATAGTTTGCCATCTGTATGATACTACTGACACTGTCTTTGGAGCCACTGCTCTTGAATGTGTATGGTCCAACACTGTGAGGTGACAAGCTCAACAAGTAATAAATGATAACAGGAGGCTTGCTTGGTCACTTTCAGACCAGAAGAATGAGCTCAAGCTGATCTACGAGTCTTTTATTCTATCTCTCCTTCTATTTGTTGGGGTTTTTTTTGTTCTTTGTTGTTTTTTACTGGTGGGAGTGATCCATTGTGTCTAAAATCAAACTGTTCTCTGCAGCTGACCTCCCACTGACATGAGGAGCAGGCAGTGATTTTGCTTTCAGATGAAACCTACAGAGAACAAACATCTGTGAAGAATGGAGAATGGTGGCTGCCCAGTGAAGTGCCTGAGAGCAAAGTGTTCAGCATGCTCACTAATAAGTGTCAGCTTGATTTGAATCACTTGCTAAAGTGCAGCCTGGCTGAAGCTGAAAGAACATACCTTTCCTCAATGAAATGGAATCCTAAGGCATAAATAAAAGATTTCACCTGGGAAGAGTGATTTATTATCTCTATCCCAAGAAAGATGCCTGTGATTTACCACTCCTCCTTGTTTTAGAGCAGAAGCTAAAACAATCCCTTCCCCCAAAATAACCCCTAACCAGCACTATTTCCATTAGCTGGAAGAGAAGTCTGAGATGTGTTTATACCAGTTATTTAGTTGAAGTCAACAAAGTCATAGAGATGGAATAACAGACCAAGTAAGAGACGAACTGGGGGCATGGTTCCAAAAATCTTGAGAAATGTACTAATACTCATTAAAAAAAATGAGTATATCACAGTGGGCTTCTGTCCAATCTAAGACTCTGATCCCATATCCCACTGAAAGGAGCCAACTAACTCATTCCTGACCATATGGATGCTGTAAAGTTGTAGAGATCAAAACCCTCCCTGACAGAATCTTGGATCAACGAAAGAAAACATTTCTGCTCCCTCTTGAGTAGCCATTTCGGGTTTTAGGGGAAGCCTGATCCATGCTGGGACAATGGTTTGAATGGCTTAGTCAATGCTAAAGAACATGCACACAGTAGACATAATCAATAAAGCTTATAATTTATTTACTTCATTCCTGAGTACGAGGAGTTTGATTTAAGGAGCTGACATGGGATGTCAAAGTGAGAAGCAGCTTTCTGGATTGAATGGCAGGTTTTAAATACTGTCTAGGTCTTAGCAGATTCTCCATAGCCTCTTGCCCAGTACTACATTGAAGGTAAGACACTATTCATAGACACTCAGCAAATCACCACACCATGTCTACTGCTAGCTGTTGCCACAAATTACATACACAAAATACAAAACCATCTGACAGTAACGACTGAGCCCCTTTTGATTCCACTCAGTCAGGGAGCTTGAACTTCCATGGGTTCTGGGAAGTGGAGGCAAGATAATTGATAATTAGATACAGTCCCTACTTCCATCTTCCATCTTTGTAGTGCTTGAAGTTGCAAAAAGGAAAAATGGTACGGAATCTGAGGTGGTTGCAAGTTGGGAATAACTGGGGCTACTTGTCTCCTTTTTCAGCTCTGTATCCTCATTTTTCCCCAAACTGAAAATTTCAGGGAAAACCCTAATTACTGTCATGGTCATCCAGCAAACGATATACTTCTCTTCAGCAGATAAGTTTACTCAGTTACCCTAAAACTTTGCCCTTCTTTGCAGAATGAAGTAAATTATCTGTTATGCTTATAATGTCAGAGTGCAGAGCACTTGTCAAGACAGTAGAATATTTTCAGTTGAAACAGTTCTTTACTGCAGAGCCTGTGCTTTAATTTGGTCAATCTTTAAGCCAAAAATGGAAGCCACTTCTGCCACAAGAACTGCTTAGTGTCTTTTTCTTTTCAGTCCTCAGCAAAATGTCAGCCAGATTTAGCACAAACTGATCACGGGTAGGAACAACTCTGAATGCATGGCCAGCCTTGAAAATTCTCATGAAGCAGTAAATATGTTGAAGACACTGCAAGAAAAGAGTGACTTGTCCCTTGTTCTCTCCTTCTAGGTTTTGATGATCTCTAATATATGTGCAAATGTGATGACTGCATAACACATTTACACAATTTTATTTACAAGATGCTAGCTATTGCCTAGACCTCTATTCCCATTTACACCACAAAACATAAATAAATTCAGGGAAATAGAGAAATGTGGGCTTTTACATGCACTGGATTTGTACCAGCGCTGCCTTCATTTGATTTCTTGGGATTCCCCGATAATGGGAAAAACTCCACAGGGGCGTAACAATGCAGGACAAAAAAACCTCTTAGTTCAGAGAGCAGTGTCCTCAGCCCTATGGCTACATCATCTCAGATCTGAGAACACTGCTGGTATTCAGACAGAGGAAGCCTCCACATTGGGAACGAGAGCCTATGTCATCCTTGCTTTCCATAGCAGACCACGAGCTACACTAGAGCACAGCAAGCAAGTGGAACTGAGCTTCTCTGAGATCCACTCTAAGTATCTTCTGAAACAACCAAGGCAGGTTTTTCAGTTTCTAGATGGAGTCCAGGCCCCTATGCAGCATTCATATTTCCCCATGAACTTCAGAGCAAGGGCCATTACTGGTAGTCGTGAAGGCACTAGAGAAATTGAAGTTTATTTTGAGGGTTTTTTGGCCTCTGCTTCAGCAGCTCTTCTGCATATGTCATGTCCTGCAGGAACTCAATGTAGAAATTCTCCCTCCTCAAGGTGGGCAAGGTCAAATTTTCTTCTTAATGAATTCGGAAAGCACATTGTCCACCCCAAATACTTGGCAAGTACTGTACAGCACAGGTACATCAAAACCATAAGCAACTTTTGCACTCAGAAAGAAATGTTAGCATTGGCTGCTGTACAAAAGGAATTTATAAAACAACAAAGAGAAGCAGAGACCATTTGGGATATTCCCAGTTGGCAGGAAATACAAATGGCAGGAGTAAAGTAGATAAAAGATTCATGCATCAGACCAAAATATACTTTTTCTGTTCATAACATTATACTTAAAAGGTATACTTTGTGTTTTATAACTCAAGCCCACATTGAAAAAACTGCTACTTCTCAGCCATCTCTTTATATAAAAGGTGCTCTTCAGCCCTTCCTGAGTGAGATGAAGAATGATTTATTTGTCAATCAGGGAATGATCTTGGAAAGAAATTTTTCTCTTCTACTTTTTCTCTTGTAGAACTAGAAAAAAACCCACCGCTCTTCCGGCTCATGTACCTGTGTACAACAAGGTCACCAGTTATTGCCATCTGTTCTGGCATTCAGTGTCAGAGATCTTGGAATTTCTAAAGGAACTGGAAAATTGCAGTGAATTTCCAGTTTCTGGTACCAACATACCAGGAAGAAAAATGTGCTGCCACTCTGCATGATCCGGCACTGATTCTATCTGGAAACACTGTCATTGGCTTTAACAACAAATCTTCCTTTTTCTGAGTAGTTTTACTTTGCAATAATGTCTCTGCCTGCTTATGGGGGTCTAAGTAAAATGAATGCCATTCTGTGCTTGAGTGAGATTTATTTCACCCTTGGCAAGAAGTCATCAGTTTATTTGGGGGGGATTTAAAGTTCTGTTTACAGGAAAGTGATGGGTAGAAAAACAATCTGCTCTCCTTTGTGTCCAGGTTTGGAGTTTTTAGAACTACTTTGCATTGGAGAGAACTTCTGGTAATCCCACCTCCATGTAGTCTGATGTACCACTATAATGCAGTTCTGCTTGTTTTTACTCATTGCTTTGGCTGTCTGTTGCATTATTGCTGGATTGCTTCCAAAAATCATCAACACAATAATAAAAGAACTTGTTCAGAAGATGTTTATCCAAATATCTAAACAGTTTTTTGAGGAGCAAATCCATATTGAGCAGACATCATTTGCAGCAATAACATCTGGAAGAAAAGAAAAATGAAAAGTGTCAGTCAAAGTAAACAGACTCTATAATGCAGCCCCCAGGAGGCCATACTACAGTGTATAATATATTCAGTTGCTCACACCTAGCCCTATTTTCAAAGTCATAAACTGGTGTGGATTTGTCAGAGTTTCAACAATATAATTGTTTAGCTGTAAATTTTCCTGCTGGCAAGTTCCAGAGTTTTCAGATAATCCCAGGCAGGGATTCAAGCTTTCAGTCACATACACAATAGATGTTTGCAGGTAGTGTGTGGAGCTTGCAAACCATGCTGCCACAGAAGTATTCTGGGGATCATGAGATCCCTCAAGCACACAATGTAATTTGAATATATGATACATAGATACTTCCGACGTGGTGCACAAAGAGAGTGACACTGTTGTGGATTATGTATGATTAATGGTGGAAGTGCAGAGTAGGTTTAGAAGTGTGTAAATTACTCAGATTTTTTAGCATCTTGAGCAATAAGAGACATTTCCACTTGAAGCCATGTGAAGAGGGCTTGGCTGAGACCTTATTTCAAAATAGTCAAGGGAAACACCTGTCTCTGTTAGCATGAGGTACGGCCCTTAGCTTCTTATTTTGGTTATTTTTCTCCTGACTACACAATTTATGTCCAGGCAGCAAGATCTCCTGAGGTATTCTGTTTAATTTGAAAGTTTATTTGCTTCCATGTAAGTTATACAATGGGGCTTGAAGTGTTTATAGGGAAAGATACAAAGATAGCAGTCCTACTGAAACAATTCTTTTCATGGGTAAACATGATAGGAGCTGATGTACATGAACTAATGAATAGGAAGGGAGAGAGAAGAGCATTTCCATTTCTCACAAGATTAGGAAGTCGAAGACTATTTGCCTTATTGAACTGGAGTTTTCTCTCTCAAAACACCATACACAGAGGCATTTTTATTTATCCATAGGTGGAAGCAGAGCAATGCTGGAAGACTCCAGAGCACAGTGCTGTGTCCCATCTCTCACACAGACTTCCCGCTGTGTTACTGAAGGGTAGCACAAATCCTGCCAACACAGACTTTCCACCCCTGAAATTCAGTGCAAATAATATTCAACCATAAATTCTTAAAAACCCCGTATTTCAGTAACTGTAACCATAAGTAAAATTGCTTTACAGTATGAGAGCAAGAGAGAGAAACTATGACTTTTCCTCTATGCCTTTTTTTTGACCTACTTCTGATCCATCAGAAAGGACCTCCTAACCCACTCACACTGTGTGGGGCAGTTACTGCAGTTGCTGTTGTGGAATTTACCTATGCATCTTAAAGAACCATCTTAAAGAACTGTTTCTGGCCCCACTGTGGCACGTCATCTGCCCCTTTACATTCATGATCTCTCTCTTACTAGCCACAGCTGCTCACTGTAGTTCAAAGAAACATATCTCACAGAAGATCATCCAGAACATCCTGGTGGGCTCCTCTCTGAAGTCTCTCTTTGTGCTTATTTCAGTGTTAATGACAATTTAAAAAAAAAAAAAAAAAAAAAAAAACCAACAAGAACCAAAAACAAAAAACTAGAAAATTAAAAAAGGAATAATTTTCCCAGTGTTTTGAATAGGAAAGCTATGTCAGACTATATTCCCTCCACCCTCAAAAATTTGTCACAAAGCATTATGTGGAAATCAGGAAAAGCTGTGAGGAAATAGTCAGTTGAAGGCCAACATAGATCCAGACTAGAACAAAACAGGTGAAGTTGAATCAGGGTTGAAAGCACTTACCTCAGGTGGCCCAGGATTTTCACAGCACCCTGCAGTACAAGCTTTGCAAATGACCTCACTGGTGCAGGGAGATGAAGCAAAACTGGCCACAGACACATAGGGCCTGTGGTGATGTTTATTCTGCCCTTTGCCACTTCTGCCTTGTTTATATGTGACAAGGCAGTTTTCAAACACCTAAAACAGTACAAGCTTGCAATTTGGTGTAGGGTATGTGCACAATACTAAATGCGCTCGGATCTTTTCAGAGACCTTTCATATTTCTCCAAAAGAAATTGGAAGTAGAACACAATGTTTGAGTATAATACTGAGTGCCAGAGAGAGAAACAGATGTAAGCATTTACTGTCTCTTTTTCTTCCCCATTAAAAACACATAGAAAGAATTGCCTTATCTCTGTCTTCTTTGAATATCCCTGAAGATCGAGAGGCTCATGGTCAAAGGTATTATAAATTCCTCTGTACCACAGATCTCTAGCTTGTATCTGTAACTCTGTGCTAGCTTCAAGCCTTATCCAATAATTAATCAGATTGCCTTGGTCACATTTGGACTGTAAAATGCCCCTGCAAGAAACATTCACAACCAGCCCTGATTCCACACACACCAAGCTCTGATTTATTCATCTATTTGGTCTGACTAGAAGCAAAGCTATTGTTTTACACCTGGGGTGTGATCCACCACTCACTGATGTCACAAGCAGTGCTCCAATTGACTTCCATATGACACAGGATCAAGGTTTTTGCCCACCAGCAACAGAGAGTAAGTCATGCTGGTAGGGAGGGCAAGATTCCCATAGGCAACTTACAGTGCAACAGATTTATCATTGTGTGCTAGAAAATGCTTCTTATAATCAAACCATGCAGCCACAGAATTTAGGTACCTGTGCTGAACAGCCATGCCACACTGGCTAAGCTCCCAGCCCTCCATTTCAGCCTCAGTTAAATTCACTGTAAAACCCTAAGGTTGTTTCCATCTTTTCTTTCTTTCTTTCTTTTTCTTTCTTCCTTCCTTCTCTTTTTCTCTTTTCATTTCTTCAACATTCTTAACTGTCTCTGTTTCTCTTTCTTTCTTCCTCTTCCTCATTCCTTTAGTTTCTTTCACCCTCTCATTCTGCCATCTCTCTGTCCCTGCCCCACTTTCTCTGTTTCTCTTTCTGTGTCATCTCTTCTTTTCCTTGGTTGTTTCATAATTAACTTTTTCTTCTCTGTTTTGCTTCAAAATACTAGATAGCAATTCAAAAGATGTGTTGAGGTCTTCAGATGACATCCAGATTACTTTGGTTATGCTTTCTAAAAGGGCTGGAAAAAAATGTGTTCATACAGCATGACAGAACATACAGATTCTAGAATATCACGTGCACAGCAGCTGGACCCTTCACTCAGACTCCCTTGCTGCAGCTACCTGCTCTCCAGAGTATGGTGGGGGGAAAGCAGCGTAGAGAGGAAATCTGTCAGGCAGAAGAGCACTTCTCTTGGTATTAGACACTGGTTCACCATTATAAGATAAACCTTTTGAGTTAATGTTGAGTTGTTTAGGGTTTACAATAACTTATTTGAGAGCAAAATTAGTCCTCACGTAAGAAGATATCATTTGCTTATCCTAATTACTTTAAAACTGGCTTTTCATCCTTGATTGTTAGTCAAATATCTTTTATTTAATGAAAATGTGATAGTTCCTTTCACACATTCCTTAGAGCTAACTATTCCTATTTCTGCTTTTCCTTCTTTTTGCTTGGCCCTAAATGCACTACAATGTCCCATCTCTCATCATTTGAGGGTTAGAGGTGACTGGTTTATTTAGAGTTCAGTTGTATTGACACACACATGCTGCAACTGGCATACTCAGGCCTCTGGGCTCCAGTCCTGAAAGCCATTTCCACACTGTAAGAGGACAGGATGCAGGCTCTGACCCATCAGTAGGCTGTCTGTGCACTAAAATAATGGAGATTGTGATAAACTGTCACCAGAATACAGTCTCAGTTCCCCAACTCTTAATGGTAGAACAACACAATAGGGTCAGACTAAAAAGGTTTCCTTATGAAAATTTTATCAGCAACTTTGGTAAATTGCTGTGGGAAAGGTGCTTTGCTCTCAGGCAGACCTGGAACCTGTTTTTACAAGGTACAGCTTGCATGCATTGCCTCACTCCCGCAAGATATTAAGGGCACTCAAATTGAATTAACACCAAATCAGGCCTGTGCACTTAACAATACAAATGCACTTAAGGGATGCCTCAGAATGATTTGTGACTAAAGAAAGCAAAGAAGAAATTGGCCTTGAAGACCACAGGGGTGGTGTTATGTGTCATATACAGGAAAAGCCATAAGTAGAATTTAGAATACCGGAAAACCATGAACTTCAAGGGCTCTCAGATACCTTAGACCCAGTTGTAAAGTAGATGGTATCTTTTTGTGGTATGTA
The DNA here is from genome assembly GCF_003945595.2 of Pipra filicauda. Lineage (NCBI taxonomy): Eukaryota > Metazoa > Chordata > Aves > Passeriformes > Pipridae > Pipra > Pipra filicauda. The sequence continues at coordinate 182,274 of NW_024104694.1, read as the reverse complement.
GAAGAAATTGATAAATAAATTACAGCCAATTTTCTTAGTGGCATGCTCTCCATTACCTCTGACAGCAGTGTAACTGCTTTGCTAAAATGATAAGAGGTGAATAATGGTATACCAGGTAACAGCAAAGGAAATTCTCCGAGTTGCCTGTTCTCTCCGTGAGAGCAATGACACAATGCAGAAGTGAATGAGATGTGACGTGGCAACTGATGGGGAGCTCCGTGTAGAGTGCTGCTAAGGCCAAAGCAACTGAACCATGATCTTAGTAAGACAGTGGAAGCAGAAGGGTTTAGTTTTTCTGTTGAACTGTCATCCTTCTCAGGAAGCCACCTCTCTTTGCCACAATTTTTCATCAAGTTACTTAATAGTCTGTATTCTCCCACAAGTTGGAGGACGAATTCTGGAAAGTTTAGATTGAATAAAGTGTACTAAGAGCATTCCACATCTCAAGATTGCTTGGTGAATTGAGCTTTACAGAGGGATAGGTCCACCATGGTGAAATTGACCAGAAGTTATTCCTTTGTGCTAGAGCAAAGACTAGTATTGGATTAAGAGTATCGTACATTAAAGCTATATGTCACATGGATATTCTCTTCAGCAAGCATGATGTTGGAAGCACTTTTAATTAAAGCAACGTTAATCTTCCTTTTTGACTTAGCAAAATGGCGGAGCTGGGGTCTTAAGTGACTGGAAATTAGAGTAAAAAGGAAAGTGAAAGTCTCCAGGCATTTTTCTAAGTCGGGGATCTGAAACTAAAATGGTGTGCTGGTTTTGGCTAGGGTAGAGTTAACTTTTTTCCCAGCAGCTTGTGTGCGGCTGTGTTTGGCATTTGTGCTGGAAACAGTGTTGATAGCACAAGGGTGTTTTAGTTACTGTTAAGCAGCACTTGGTGCACACAGGGTGCCAAGGCCTTGTTTGCTCCTCAGGCCACCTCGCCAGTGAGTGGGCTGGGGTGCACAAGGAGTTGAGAGACACAACTGGGACAGGTAATCCCTATTGAACAAAGGGATATTCTATACCATACGGCATCATGCTGAGCATATAGACCTGGAGGCAGAAGAAGGAAGCAGGGAACATTCGGAGTGATGACTGTTGTCTTCCCAAGTCACTGTTACGCATGCTGGAGCCCTGCTTTCCTGAAATGGCTGAATGTCTGCCTGCCCGTGGAAAGCAGTGTGTAACTCTCTTGTTTTGCTTTGCTTTTGCTTTACCTATCAAATTGTCTTTTTCTCAACTCCTAACTTTACTCACTTTTATTCTTTCAATTCTTGACCCCATCCCACCAGGGTGAGGGAAGCAAGCAGGTGGCTGGCTGGGGCTTGGTTGTCATCTGGGGTTAAACCGCTACAAACGGTGGTGGTTGTGGTGGGATTTCTGTCTATCAGTGCTACAGTTGCTGCTTTTGCTGCTGTTACAAGAAGTAGCCAATTCAGTCAGATCTTCTGATTTGGTATACAGGAATTTCCTTCGCTTAGAAGGACGCTTTATACCAACCATTGAAATAAGACACTTATAAAGTTATGATAGTGTTGTGGAAAAGCAGGGCAAAGCTTAGTTTTATGCTTATGGCGGCTACACTAGGACAGTGAGAAACAATGAGGGATTTCTATAAGCTAAACCATGACTGTTGAGCAACATGCTTCTATACTGAAGTATTTACTGTCAAAGGAAACATGATGTAGGGCTGTTTGTTTGAGTCTGCAGTGGCAGAGTGGTTCACAGGCTGTGGAGTGCACACTCATCTTCCAGGTGAGTGCCAAGAGGTAGGAAATAAATATCCCATATACCTATAAACTCTGGCAAGGTTTCTAGCAGCCTGTTGGCAGAGAAAGACATAAAGCCACCTCTGTGAGCAGTAGGAGCTGGTGAGTGGCTCAGCAATGGAAAGAAATCTTCCCACATATACCAGTACCAACAGTCCACATAGAAAAGGTCTTCTTCCTACAAGGCCCAAGAATCAAGCCCTAGAAGGGAGCCAGCTAGAGACATTCAGGGCAGAAAAGACCTTTTATCTTTTCCTGCATCCCAGCATAGAGCAGAGCAGCCAGGATGACGACCTCACAGGGTTAAACTCCCACCATAGGGAGACAATGGCAGAAAGACTTTCTCCTTCTTCAAATATTCATCCAGGCCTTAGCCTGACCAGCTGAATATATTTCTATGATTCTGCTTATTTTAATGTGGAATGAGAGTCAGTTAAAAGATTTTTGCTTTGTACTATTGAAACCCAGGTAGCATCAAATGGAAAGCAAACCACTACTGATCTGTGTCTCTACTTCTGAGACTGAATCAATGTCACCCAAAACTCTCTCAACAGAGAAAAGCTTCAGGCTGGAGAACATGATTGCAGGAAATCCTTTGTGCTCGTGACAGCAGAGCTTGGCAGGGGGAGAGGGGCAAGAGATGTCCTGGGCAAGCAGTTTGACCTCAAAACTATGTCTTTTGTCCTTCCACCCTTCTACCCTTCAACCTGATAGGAATTCAACACAAATAACTACACTGTGGATGCTGAAACAGATGACCTACTAGATGTCCTTCTTAACAAATGTTTTTATGAAGTTAACAAAAGGACTATACAGAAGCTTCCCATTAATCCAGGCCCAGAGTCAGGTTGTACTCATGGTGTGCTTATAAAAAACCCTTCTTGGAATACTAATCAAACATATTTGATTAAATAGCAAAGCTAATTTTTTTTTGCTTAGATTCAAGAAATATCTCTCTCAACATTTAAAGGAAAGGATCACACCCCAGACTTTTGCCCAAGTTTTTCTTCCTGGGGAGAATTTCTGAATTCCCTTATAAAATTGAGTTCTTGAAAAACTTCTGGGGACAATCTAAGTTTTATAAATTGAAAGAATGAAATGCGTTTGTACACATAATAAATATTTGTGTGAGCCAAAATTAATCAGGCCTACACATCTTTGTATAGAAAGATTGAGACACACGAGAAACCTATAATCAAAACTCAACCTTTTCATACAAAAGCGAGACTCCAATATTCTGCATTTACTTTGGTTTCTTTATTTCCACTGGAGGCATAATTTTATATCAAGTTTCCCTTTAAAAACAGCAAATGGAAAGTTACTAAATGGTTAATAACAATAAATGATTAATAGATGTTGTAATAAATAATCAATAGTTTTAAAATCCAATCAGTCAATAGGTTGCCAACCATTACTAAAAACCATGTATTACACCTCATCTTGACATGCTTATAAGCTTCGATATCACTTGTTACTGCAAGGCTTATACCTCTAGTAAGCATTTATTAACCCTTTATAAACTGTAGGAATTAAACCATATTGTAGAATGCAAAATAAATACCTTATGATCAGAAGTCCATCACAAAGACAGAATATCAGTCCCAGTGCAGCTGATCTTTCTTATGAAGACAGTAAATTATTTGAAGGCAGTTGAACTAGATTTTCTACTGTGCAAGAAATAGCCATCCAGGAATCTCACACGGGTGTCTAGAGGTCAACTGGTGCAGTCTACCTACCACCCAGAGCCAGTAACCCAAGACCATACCCAGAGGACTTTTGAATATCCCAAGGATGGAGACACTGCAACATCTCTGGACAGCTTGTACCAGGGATCAGTCACACTCGCAGTGAAAAATTGTTTCCTGATGTTAAGACAGAGCCTCCTGTGTTTCAGGTTGCACCCACTGCCTCTGGTCCTGCCACTGGACACAACTGAAAACTGCCTGTCTGCACCTTCTTTGTACCTTCCCATCAAGCATCTCTACACAAGGATAAGATCCCCCTGAACCTGCTCTTCTTTAGGCTGAACAGTGCCAGCTCTCTCAACCTTTCCTTGCAGGAGAGATGCTCCCTTAAACACATTTGTGGCCCTTTGCTGGACACTATCCAGTACGTCCAAGTCTCTCTTGTACTAGAGAGTTCAGAACTGGCCACAAAACTCCAGGTGTGGTCTTACCAGCACTGAGGAGAGGGAAAAGATCATCCCCCTTGACCTGCTGGCAGCAATTTGCTTAGCACAGTCCAGAATGATATTAACCTTCTTTGCAGTAAAGGCATGTTGTTGTTTTATGTTCAGCTTGTCATCCATGAGGATCCCCAGGGCCTTTTCTGCAAAGCTGAACAATACATATCTTTAGCAAACACCTGACCCAAATTCCATATAATGCAACCTGTTCTTCAATATGTTATAGATTAACTTGAATTCACAGAATAAGATCATCCACTGAATTCAGAGAGGCCAAAATTTGACCTAGGGAAAATGAAGGAGAACTTTAAGAATCTACCTGCTCCTTTGGATCTGTCCCTTAATTGACAGTTGCTTAATTTTTATGCCTAAACATATTTTCATTATTAAGTATTTAGCAGAGCATTGGAATATTAGTTTTCTTCCAGAACTAATTTCAATAAACACTTCTAAGGAGATGGATGTAGGCTTTGTTCACCCTGAGATTTAGCAAAAGTTAATAATAGTAGAAGTTAATAATTGCCAAACAAGGAGACAAACTGTTGTTTGGTTTGGAGTCAGTCCACTTACATATCCCCTGACACTTTAAATGAGTTCATTGTATTTTACGAGTATTAAAGCTTCCCTCTTCAGTCAACTGGTTCTCTTGATTTAATTTGAATACATACTGTGAAGTTATATCCCTTGAAATCGTTGGCTTGTCTGAAGGTCCCCAGTTGCTCCCTCGTCAGTTCTCTCTTCAGTCCCACTCACTCTTCTCCACACACCTCTCACATCTTTACTCAGCTGGTGCTAGCCCACACAAATACATCAGTCACAACAGGAAGGTTTTCTCTTTCATATGTTAATACTCAGCAGGAGAACACAGAATAAATTTCCCCTACTAATATATATAAATATATATGTGTGTGTGTGTATGTTTATGACCTACACTCTTCAGTGATTGTAGTTACCTGACTTAGGATTTCCATTGAACCATGAGGTGAGGTTTGCTTTTTTTATTTTATTGCCTCAAGTGCTCACTCTGGCCAAGAAACAGGGAACACAGTTTCTCCCCCATCCCTGAACATACAGCTGGGCAAGAGTTTCTTGTTACATTTATCATGTTATGTGTGGAGTTAGGTTTCTTGTCATACTCACAATGTAATCAGCAACTGGGTATATTGGAATGGACTGCCACTCTCTCATGAAGCCCACTAATATTGAAGCACAAATATCAGTGTCACTGGAAACACATGTGGTTGCAATGCTCTACTTCAAGGGCTGCACCATAGTGTTGGGCAGATCAGTCAAAACCCAGTTGTGACAACAGAAAAGTCATATCCATCTTTCTGTCATATACAAAGTTTCTGACAGCACGTCCTAATAGGAAGTGGTGAGTTACATTTAGTTACCTATTCTGTCAAAAGGAGAGGGATGCCTAAATGGTGGGTTACATTTACTTACCTAGTTCTGTCAAAAGGAGAGGGATGCCTAAATGTGACACATGTATACAAAACTGTGGTAAAGACTTGACTTCCACTCCTTTACAGACACGAAAGAATTCAAATGTTTTTGTGTTTTCAGACTGGGAAGAACAAAAAGAAAAAAATGGTCACGTTAAAAAAACGGAGTTTTATTTACTAAATCGTTGCTAAGGCTGTGTTTTTTGTCATGGTTCCTGAGAGAGTCAAGGAGTTTACGTTTTTCAGAAAATTATCTGTGACTGATGACATTTTGGGACTTTTTGCATGTGGGTGGGTGGATGCAATGCTAACCAGTTGAATCTATTTCAGAAAAATCCTTTGCTGCTGTCAAGTCCCAGACTGCAATAGAATATGACAAAGAGAAGGAAGGCAACAACGCCACCACAATGACAAAGTGTCCTGGAACAGTAAACTCACGAAGACTGCCTGGAGCAATGAGCCTTCTCCCTCAGTGAAGAAAACAAAAAGTCTTTTATTCTTTCTCTCTCTTCCCGGCCCCCTTCCCACCCACTCCCCCCCATCCCCTTACCCATATTTAGAACTATAGCCTGTTTCAAAGGTTAGTTCTGGCACAGTGACCAAAAGGATCTCCATATGGTTTTTATTTATTTATTCTTTGTCTCAGATGCTTTTGGCACAACATATTTGCATGAGTTTGATGGTGTTTATAGAAAACTTGAATACTGGAGTTCATAGAAAAGGTCATTGGCTCATTCTTTCTCTTACTTAAACTGAATTTTCCCCACTGTTGTTTCTGCTGCTACTCATTTTATTTTTAATAGATATTGATTTCTTTTCCAGATTTGTATTTGTTTTTATTTATTTGTTTGCTTGCTTTTTGTTGTGGTGGTGGTTGGGTTTTTTTTCAGCTTGACCACCCCTGGGTTCTCTGCAAAAAGCTTCAGACAGTCTTATTAAATTGGAGGAATGTGGCCTTGTCGATGAAATTGTCACTTGGAGCTAGTGCCCATTCCTCCTCGGCACAGAAGGCTTCCCTTCAGTCTCCCTAAAAGAGGAGATTTATTCTGATTGAGTTTTCTTATGAAGCACAGCATCTTCAGAGGCTGAACATTCTGTCCACTGCCTTTAACAACATAATTCCTACGTATAGCAAACAACTGTGCCAAAACTGCTCTCAATTTACCTACTTGTAGTATTTGTGGAAAACCTCACTTAACACATGCTCCAGTTCAACAGAGGGCTGTGGCAAAGCTCCAATTCAGAAAAACCATTAGCTCCTTGTTTCCTTCTGAAGTGACTCAGACTGTGTTCAGTTGAGTAGAAGAGTCTCCTTATATCCACTTCTAAATAATGCCAAATAGTGCTAATGTTTAATTGCTCTGTGGTTGTGCTTTCTTGGTCTTCAGTAGAGTTATGTGAAGAAATAATTTTTACTGCTCTTCTTCAAATGTTAAGATTCAGATAGGGAAGTTACTCTTCATGTAGACTACTTTGAGTCTATATATATAAATATATATATATATGACATGTATCTTATAACATTTTAAGTCACTGTTGGTAAATGTTAATGAGAACTGGCTGAACAGCAGATCCTGGAGGGTTGCAATCAGTGATACAGGGTCTAGTTGGAGGTTTATCACTAGTGGTGTCCCAAAAGGTTCAGTATTTGGCCCAGTATTGTTTAACTTCTCCATCAGGGACTTGGATGAAGGGGCAGATGCCTCCTCAGCAAGTTCACTGATGACACAAAGCTGGGGGGAGAGGCCGATAGCCCAGAGGGCTGTGCTGCCCTTCAGAAGGACCTCGACAGGTTGGAGAGATGGGCAGAGACCTGTTTGAAATTCAACAAAGGCAAGTGCAGGGTCCTGCACCTGGGATAGAATAACCCCAGGCACCAACACAGTCTGGGGGCTGACCTGCTGGGAAGCAGCTCTGCAGAGAAGGACCTGGGGGTCCTGGTGGACAACAATCTGTCCATGAGCCAGCAGTGTGCCCTGGTGGCCAAAAGACCAATGGGATCCTGCAGTGCCTTAGGAAGAGCATTGCCAGCAGGTCGAGGGAGGATCCTGCCCCTCTACTCAGCCCTAGTAGGCCACATCTGGAGTGCTGTGTCCAGTTCTGGACTTCTCAGTACTAAAGAGACATGGAGCTTCTGGATCAGGTCCAGTGGAGAGCAACAAAGATGATCAAGGTACTGGAACATCTCTCAGGAAAGGCTGAGAGAGTTGGGCCTGTTCAGCCTTGAGAAGAGCCAACTGAGAGGGGACCCCATGAATGTATATAAGGGAGGGTATCAAGAGGATGGAGCCAGGCTCTTCTCGGTGGTGCTGAGCAATAGGACTACAGGCAGCAGGCAGAAATTGGTGCACAGGAAGTTCCACCTGAACATGAGGAAGAACTTCTTTACTGTGCAGGTGACTGTGCATTGGAACAGACTGCCAAGAGAGGTAGTGGAGTCTCCCTCCCTGGAGATATTCAAGAACCATCTGGACGTGGTCCTGTGCAATGTGCTCTAGGATGACCCTGATTAAGCAGGGAGGTTGGACCTAATGACCCAACATGATCCCTTCCAACCTTATGCATCCTATGATTCTGTGATTCTGTAATGTCAGATGACAATTTCCTCTAGCTACGCAAACTGTAAAAGTTTCCTGAATCCAGCCCTGATGAAGCACAGCTGCCTTCAAATGCTTCAGATGTACCCCAAAACCTAAACTGCAGAAAGACAAGTTCAAAGATCAAGGTAAACCCCAACTGGCTATCTTGACTGCATGAAAGAAAAATCCTGTGGTGCTTCTTCCTAATCTGAGTGCTTTATGCTGATGACACTGTCATACATGTGCTTCTAGTATCTGACCTAACTGACAATATCTTTCAATTTGTATATTATATATAGTATGGAGGTAAACCATGTTGAAAAGGAAAGCCCTGGTTTTGCTTTTTAGTGGGTATTCCAGCTCACTGGCAATGAAGCATCCCTAGTGATATCAGAGGTTGTATGATGACTGAGGGATCTCTTGTTCTCAGCCCATGGGGAATTATTCTGCAGCTGAAGGGAAGACTTTTACAAGTTTTTGGCAAGAGGCTCATTATATCTGTTCTCAAGAAATACAGTACTTAACCAGGTATCTAACTTTACTCACCTAAAAAAAGGAAAGATCCTCCACCAGTGTCATCTTCTTGTTTCATGAAACTGAAAATATATGATATCAATATATACAGAAACATGTACACCATGAAATTCTACCTCCCTGTGATAATGACACAGATAATAATTCAGTAGTCAAAATCACTAATGCATCCTCATTCTTTTATATTTACAGGTAATCAATGAGAAGTAGAGTAACAACCAGAAGTTAAGGTTAATGAAATCAAATGAAGAATTTTGAAAAGTCAGATGTGTTATTGTATGCCTAAATATTGACTTTAGCCCCTTATGAATAGATCAATAGGGTTTAATGTCAGAATGGACTCAGCATAACAAAAGACAACAAACTTCCCTTAAGGAATGCCTGGCCCTGCGCAATGCATGTTCTTGAACTAGAGTGTATTTTTTAGAAAAGAAAACAAAAAAATAAAGAAGAAATTTAGACTGAAATAATTTCCCCCAGGTATGAATCATGACCCCTGTTGCTTCAGTGACTATTTGAAAAACTGTCTTCATTTTAGTCCGAATTTGTCTAACTTCAATTCCCCATCTCTTAGTCTTATTAGGAGTTTAGTGAATAGAGAAAATGGTCCTACAGAGTAGTCTGCATGTCACTCCACACTGCAGCTCATACTCAGGTTCCAGCATAACCTGGGGCCTCTCCCTGAACTCTCTTCATTTCTCAGCTCCTTCTTGGACCATGGGACCAGTAGCAGGCAATATTATAGCAGGTTCAGTGCCAGCTTTGCAGGTGTTGAACACAGGAAAACCCTCTTTGCTCATGAGGACCAAAGCTACCGTGGGTTTTTTCCATTAGAGAGCCTTTCAGTTATAAGATTATCTTTAATGAAAGAGCCATGGAAATGTATATTGCTTTCTTGGATCCTAGCTATACTAAATAACCAATCTTTATATCTGCTTTTCCCCCTGTTCTTGTGGAATGAGCAGCTATGTGACATCAACAGGTATGTTCATTGCACAGGGAAATGTTAAACAGCGCTAAGGCTGGGTCAAATATTGTTGGGGAACACACAGACGAATGGAAGCAGTTTCAAGCCTGGAGACAAATCTATGATCCTGAATAAGACACAACCCCACAGAAATGGACATTTATTTACTGGATGTGACCTTACACCGGACTGGACAGTTTTCCTTGTTATCCCCAGTTTTCCCCAGTTTATTGTTATACTGTTATATGGCTGTGTATACCCCCAGTTGTTGTTTTAAAATTTTGCCCTCCATATTGTCTCCTTCTTCCCCTCACAGTTTTCCCGCCTAAACCCTGTTTTCCCGCTCCTCTGCCTGCCATTGGTCGGTGTTTGGTGCAGTGCAGAGGCAGCGACCATTGGCCCATTTCCCCGGTTACACCCAAGCTCCTCCTTTCCTTACCCAGATGCCCTATCACATGTGTCCCTGAGCTGCCAATCCCAGACTCCTCCCCTCTCCTGGTTCCACCTCCTTATCCTACCCTATTTAAGTCTCATGCTCCCCCAATAAAGTTGGCATTGCTTCCCGAGACTTCTACTGTGTCAAGACCCTGATTTGCAGTGCCCGATCCTATTCCTTTTCCCGCGGGTCGTGGCAAAATATCTGTGGCCTGAGAAAAGGAGATATTCACTACTATGTTCTTGAAACCTGTCCCTTATCCATTATCAGAGTGCTATATTGGGTTGGTACCATTCTAGGCTTTAAACTGAATGGCATGCTAACACAAAATAAAGTGCATCAGAGATTTCTTAGTTTATTGAATTAACAAGCTGTTTTTATCAAACAGAATTTTAAAATGTCACAAATACACCAGACCTTTCCTCAGACCTTTTTTCTTAACTCATGCTGATTGCTAACAGAAATATCATCTTTTTATTTAGGGCCTATGCTGATTTTCCACTATTTATGTAGTATCAATGTCCAAAACAGCAGGCTGAGTAACTCCTTCGTGCTCTGACCCAGTATTTGCTTAAGTCTCTTGGAATGGTTATGGTACATGGTAGGGGAAAAAAGTTGGTGTTCATGACTCACAGGAATGTTAAGCCATTTTGTTTAAATTAGTTAAAATTGCTGGTGTAGGCTCCTTCAATAGGTGATTAAACAATCTGATTTTCAGAGATGTTCTGTAACATCATCTTTCATCATCGCTGGAACTGAGAAGTGTTCACTATTACATGACAGAAGTAGACGCTTCTATCAAGTCTGTAACAAAGGTATTTATTGAGTTATCATGTTTTCTGCACTATATATAGTAACTGTACCAACTAGCAATGGATTATTGCAAGCTTTTTTTGTTTGTCAGTACATTTTTCCATAAACAGCTTCCTCTTCACAAACTTTTGCTTCCCTTTTAACTTACATTCACCAGTGCTATTTTCTACTTCTCTAATAATTTTTATATATTTTGGAAAAAAATTATTTTCAACTCTATGCCTAATGCTTAAGAAACAACAAGAACAATAATAATATTTTTAAACTCCTAAACCAAACCCGTAGACCCTAATAGCCCTTTAGACTGTCAGTTTGTTGGGCAGCTAGTGAAATGTTTTATAAGAAATAACAAGATTCTTTTTCTAGATGATCTCATTTAAATTTTTTTTTCAAATTTGTGAAAGTGATCTGTTAATATCCTTTTGTACAGGTACTGCTGGTACTCCTGTTTACATGTAACAAATGTAATCTAGTTGAGACAATTCACATTGAAAAAATCACTAATTTTAAGTTCTGGAAGCAAGTTATCCTTTTCAAGGTGAAGACTAGCATAAAGCTCCCAGACTTGGATGCAACACATATTAAGTCAGAAAATCAATATGTACCATTTTTGAAAATTTCAAAACCAGTCTTTGGAACACTGGCAATATATGCCACCTGATAGGTGCTGGGGCAGTGGGATGGTAGCTGCAGAACAGTGAAAAAACCAGCAAGTTTAAAAATGAAGGAAAAGTAACAAAATGTCATGGTTTGAGATAGCCCCAAAATCTAAATTCCCTAGTCCTAGCCCCCTGTCACATCTCAACCTAATGTGAGATGGGTTTTTTTCCAGACAAAACACACCAGACTCCAAATGGGGAAAGGGAATATATTACAATGACTGTACAAATAAATATTATAATACATTATACACACGATCACAACTATCTCTACCATGACATAAGTATTTACAATGGATCAGATCTCTTCTCCCCTCCAAATAAAAGTCCAGGAGGGAAAGAAGGACAGAACCCTTCCAGTCTCTAAGCAGAAGTATCTTCTACAGCAGCTGTCATCTGTCCTCTCCACATGCAGCAGCTGTGGCTGGCTTTCTGCCAGCACACACGAGGGAGGCCTCCAAGCCTCTCTCGGCCCCTTGACGCAGGCAAAGGGGCCTTCCGTGGGCTACGTCACCCCAGACAAAGGTCGTTCCCCCACGGTCATATCACGAGCACAGGGGGTCTTCGTGACGGTCTGGTATCTTCAGGAGATTCAAGCTCCTTGCAAGGCCTCTGTTCCCTGCCTCAGGCTGCGAGCTTCTTTGTAGCTTGCAGCAAGGGAGGGCCCCCAAGGTCACCCTCTCCGCATTCTGTCCTGGCTGAACTCTCAGGACAACTGAGCTTCTTAGCTCTTCTCTGCAGTGCATGTCGCACTTCACCCCTCCCTTCTAGGACGTGAGGGGTTTCCAAGGAGTTTGGGGGGTCTGGTTCAGTTCTTACCCCCAAAACTCTGTAACTCTGCTGCTGACTCTCTTTTTCTCGGCTCTCCTTCCAGGAGTCCTTTCTGCGGTGTTGCATGCCTCTGTTGCTGCTTCTTATCTCTTCTGGCCCTGTGCCACCATTTCTCCGGTCAGTGTTGGTCAGTCACTACTCCTGCCGCTGCCCAGGGTGGAGAAAACATCTCCCAGCATAACTACAGACACTTAGCTCAGTCTAACACTGTTCCAAGTCTCTGCAGTCCCCCCAGTCGGGGCTGGGAGGGGGCCAGAGCCCTCCAAGGGGCTCCGAGCCCCTTCCTCGTGGCTCACAACATGGCTACCACTTCTTCAACCACCAAACTACAACTCTTCTCTTCCGTTTGGTTGTGGTATGTTTATATTTCACAGGAGTGCAGATTGGTTCAAATCTCCAGTGTCACCACCCCTTGGGGGTTACCACTTTTTCTTAGCTTCAGGGGGAAAACCTAGTTCAAACCACTACACAAAACATAATAAAACATCATTAGAAAAGAAATTAGATATTATTTAAGACTTCCCAAAGGAATGTTTTTCAACAGACAATAGATACTGAAATATTCTTGCAAGTTTTACCTGGCAGCATTATTCACCTGGCCACATTTGTTCATCTAAGATGCAAATACATTTACCACTCTTCAGACTCTCAGGAAACAACTAAAAAATGTTCCAAGCTTGCATATGAGAGCTTTTTTAAAACAGCTCCTTTGAAAACATACAAGTTGTTGTCAAATCATTAGAGTCATACAATTGTATGAAAGGTATGTAAGACATTTTTTTAAGTAAATGAGAAAAACTAAGATACAGAGAGGTTAAATTACTTCATCACAGTGTCTTGCAAAGTTGAAAATACATCAGGACTGGTTCCTTGAGAGATGAATAGCAAATATAAGTTGCAGCTGACACAGCAGGTGTAATACTGCAGATGTGACCTTTCCATCCATATTTATGTGTCATATAAAACCAAACCCCATTTTTCCAATCAAAGAAGTGTCATCTAATTTAACGTTACTTAGCAATGTCTAAGCAAGGGTCTTAAGCTTGTAGTGTATTTGGTCCCTACCATAAACAAAGTGGATGAAGAGGGAGGACATCCTCACATCAGTCAAACAAATCCACACCTGTAAGTGATCTCAGTGGTTCTGGTTTTCCCCAGTGCCTGATGGTGACACACCTGAATGAAGAGCTCTGCAGCAGTGAGAAGCTTAATTAGTGCAGATCCTTTTCAAGGAATCAAGCCCATTGCAACAAGAACTACAAATGCACAGAGGTCTTCCCACTACTTGAAGTCAGCAGTCATGCTTTTATCCATTGATGTGCTGTCAATGATGAACTGACAGATGCAAGACTTCAGGCAAGAATGCCACACCCATACAAACTGGGAAATTATGTCCTGTTGCGTGAAAATTATTGCATTAATTTACAGGCAGGCAAGGTCACCGCTTTTTCAAAACTTCTTTTGTGTTTCACAAGTGGAAATGACAAAGGCAAAGCTTCATTAGTGATCTAGCAGTCCCAGACAGATCAAGGTCTGAAGGAGATGAAATTCCTCCTGTACGTATTGCAGGTAATCAATCATCAGACATGTGCTACCATCAGGAGAGGCCTGCAGTCACCAGATGCTTTGATGCACCTAGTGTCTTCCACCACAAAAACCAGCTGTCATCACTGCAAGACAGTTCTGGCATGCTGGCATCATTGCCAAGCTGGTTTCCAGGATAGTCTCCCTCTCAGTGTGATTTCTTGGTTTACCAGAAGGCACCCTGTACTCATGGGTGTTGAGAGAAGAGCATATGTGGCTCATAAAGAAATGAAGGCATGACCCTAGTAGAGAGTTTACCATTCAGTGGCACCACTGAGTCTTTGCTCAACAGAGAGCTCTGCGCGATACTGTGGAGTCAGGAGGCTGCAGGGACCAGCACCTCTGATACCAGAACAAAAGCGGAGATATTGGGTACCCATAACTTCAGAAACACTGTGTGATACCCCGGCATCAGACATGTGCTTAGAGCTGCTGAACTTGCTTGAAGATCCAGTCTATGCTGAGTTCCCCATAAATGTTTTTGTTTTAAATCAAGGGAGATACTTCTCTGAGGTTACTGGCTTAGCCTGTACAGCATTTTAAAGTACATATTATAATGAATTTTCCATCAAAGCTGTCACTTGCTATCTACCTTAAGAAGATAAATACAAGAAGACTGTTACTATACGAAAGCCCTAACTGGTTTCCCATTTCAAGGTAGGCACTGTCTGTGCTATAATACTTAAACCCACCGTGATCCCTCATGAGACAGGAATGCTTAACAAGACAAAAAGCAATTTCTCATTTCACTAGTGGGGTTCCCTGAGGCTCAGTACCGGGGCCGGTCCATTTAATATCTTTACTGATGATTTGAACAAGGGGATCAAGTGCACCTTCAGTAAGTTCGGAGATGACACAAATCAGATAGGAGGATTGCTCTGCTGGAGGGCAGGAAGGCTCTACAGAGGGATCTGAACATGTTGGATCAATAGGCTGAAGCCAATGGTATGAGGTTCAATAAGGCAAAGCACCAGGTCCTGCACTTGGGTCACAACAACCCCAGGCAGAGCTACAGGCTGGGGGAAGAGTGGCTGGAAAGCTGCCCAGTGGAAAAGGACCGGGCTGGTTGACAGCCACTGAACATGAGCCACCAGTGTGCCCAGGTGGCCAAGAAGCCCAATAGCATCCTGGCCTGTATGAGAAATAGTGTGGCCAGCAGGACCAGGGAAGTGACTGTCTCCCTGTATTCATCACTGGTTAGGCTGCACTTCAAATCCTGTGTTTTGAGCCCCTGATGACAAGAAAGACATTGAGATATTTTTACACTATAAAGTATAAAATTATGGCTATTCCATGACTGTGTAAAGTAAAAAAAATTAGGCAACAGTCACCTATCATTGAAAGAATTGTTGTTACAGTTAGATTAACTAAACCAAAGCACCAGGCAGGCCAAGAAGGCCCCCCCCCCATAATGCCAGGCAAGCTTGCCTCAGTCCTGAGACCTTGCAAAGTTACTGCAAAGTCTAAGGCTTTACTGGGCTTTACATTACCACTGAGAGTTTCTTCTCAAAAAAACGGAAGAGGCATCATTCCAAAAAATGTTCCATGTTACTGTAAAGGGAAAAGTAAACACATTTTATTATCAGGGAATAAAATGCCTGCCTGATCTGGTTGGTTGCCATTCATGCTTCCATGAAGTGAACAAGCTCATTTGCAACAGACAATCCCTCCCTTCCACCACAAAACACACATCCACACCCCACACTTCAGTTTTTACTACTATATTTCCTGTGGCATATTAATCATGGCTAGGCTTTGTGAACTAAGATTTGGGAAAGGTTCTATCCACATTTGTTACAAGCACACTGGTGGCTAATAAGGCCAATATGAGATAGACATGTCCGATTGCAAAAGGCAAGCAGAAAGACTCCTTAGGTGGTATATTCTGCAAGACACAATTCTTTCTGCATTGTCTTTTCTCCTCCATAGTGATCCTGCGTGCTTTCTCAAAGGAAGCAGCAGAGTTATACATGGTGTGTCTCCAGGTCTCCTGATTGGAGGCCAGAATAGACCAGTTATGTTGATCAATATGGCCAAGGCTGAGATGTTGTTTCAGGGAGTCCTTGTATCTCCTCTTCAGGGCTCCTCTCTTGTGGCAGTTGGTGGCAAGTTCGCCATAAAGCAAGATCTTAGGGAGACGGTGGTCCTTCATCCTGGAGACGTGTCCTGCCCAATGCAGCTGTGTTCTCAGCATCATGGCCTCAATACTTGTGACTGCTGCTTGTTCTAAAACAGATGTATTGGTCACCTAATCTGACCAGTGGATGTTTAGGATTGTACGGAGACAGTGTTGATGGAAGCGTTCTAGGAGACGCAGGTGGTGGCGGTAGATGACCCATGATTCAGAACCATATAAAAGAGCAGACAGCACTATGGCTTTGTAAACACTGATCTTGGTACTTTTCTTCAGGTGTTTATTACACCAAACTCTTTTATGGAGTTTTCTGAAAGCACTACATGCCTTTGCTAACCTGTTGTCTATCTCTCCGTCAATCTTACCATCCAAGGAGATGAGGCTACCTAGGTAATTAAACTGCTGGACTGATTTGAGCTCTGTCACAGTCAGAGGAGACTGGAATGTTTGCTAAAGAGGATGAGTTATGAGATAGACTAAACTCCTCTCTCTCAGCAATTGTAAATTCAAAATTAAGGGACTTTAATTGAGGAAGTGTGGAAAAAAAACAGAAGAAATAACAACCCTTTATTAAAAGATATATGTATGTTGGCAAAAACAGTAACAGAACACAAAAAAACTAGACAGTAGTCCTAGAAAAAAGAAGGTCTGAATGAATACTTCTCTGTCCTTTAGCGCAGTCCTAATCGTGGCCTGCAGGAGGCGCTGTTGGATCGCTGAAGGTGTAGGGCCTGCAGTTCTTGTTGTTCCCAGATGACGGTGTTCTGAGGCTCTTCCCTTCTCTCCCAGAAAGCACAGACCTCTCCGATGAATACCCAGTAGGTCCCGGCTGGAGTCACGAGGTAGTGTGCGAGCCGACTGAGTCCGGTGGTCCGGCCTCACCAGGACAAAAAGCCAGAAAGAAAGACTTCCAGGCCTTCTCTCCAAATGCCTGCACGCAGATCCCCATCTCCATCCCCGAGAGCAAATTCCACAGTCTGCCCCCCTACCAAAACTTCTCTCTCCTCTTCCCCCAGCCTCTCTGATGGGCCATTAGCTAGGAATTCGGCCAGATCTTTTGTAAAGCTAATTGACTCCATTCCCCCCACTCACTCTGGGTTTTTTTTGAGTGGAGCAGGGGAAGAAAAATTCCCCTATAGAATTTATAACCTATAACAAGCTCTGATTGGCCAATGGTGATATGGGAACGATGGAAGACTTCCTGAGGTGCAGGTTGGTAGAGAACTTCTGTCTTCTTTAAGCTGACTTCCAGCCCAAAGAGCTCAGCAGCATCTGCAAAGCAAGATGTTAAACGCTGCAGAGCTGCTTCTGTGTGGGCAACAAGGGCGGCGTCATCAGCATAAAGCAGCTCCTGGACAAGGTGGTTTAAGGTCTTGGTGTGGGCCTTCAGTCACCTCAGGTTGAAAAGGCTTCCATCAGTACGATATCGAATGTAGATACTGTCCTGATCATTGAGGTCTGCCATGGCCCTTTGGAACATCATGCTGAAAAAGATTGTGAAAAGGGTTGGCCGTGTTGATATCTGACTTGGCCGTGTTGATCTGACTTGGCCGTGTTGATCCTCATGAAGTGAGATGATCATTTTAAGGAACTGGGGGGACATCCTAAATATTCCAAAATCTGCCATAGACCTTTTCTGCTCACAGTATCAAAAGCCATGGTGAGATCAACAAAGGTTACATAGAGACCTTTGTTCTGTTCCCTACACTTCTCTTGCAGTTGTCTGAGAACAAATACCATGTCTGTGGTACTCCTGTTGGCTCTGAAACCACACTGACTTTCAGGTAGAATTTCTTCTGCTATAGTGGGTATTAATCTGTTCAAAAGTATTCTTGCCAGGATTTTGCCAGCAATGGAATAATACCTCAATAATTTGAACAGTCTGATTTAACTCCTTTCTTCTTATACAAAGTGATGACGACTGTGTCACGAAGGTCTGATGGTAGTTTGCCTAGTTCCCAACAGCACGCCACAAACTCGTGAAATTTAGCATGGAGTGCAAGGCCCCCATGTTTCCAGAGTTCGGGTGGAATTCCATCAACCCCAGCTGCCTTGCGGATTTTCACCTGCTGAATGGCCTTAAGAGTTTCTCCTAAAGTGGGGGCAGTATCCAATTCATTCTTCACCGGTTGCTGTGAGATGGACTGAATTGCTGAGTCTTGAACTACATGGCTAGTACTGAAGAGAGTCTGAAAGTGTTCAGACCATCGATTCAGAATGGAGGTTTTATCTGTTAGAAGCGTTTGACCATCTGCACAGAGTAGAGGGCTTTGGGTTTGGTATGTAGGCCCGTATGCTGTTTTCAGGGCCTCATAGAATCCTCTGTGATCACCCATATCTGCGCATAATTGAGTTTTTTCAGCTAGATCGTTCCACCACTTGTTCTGGATGTCACGGAGTTTCTTTTGGACCTTGCTGCATGCAAGACAAAAGGCTGCTTTTCTTACATGACTGGATGGCAGTGCAAGGTGTGCTTGGTGAGCAGTTCTCTTCTTACTCAACAATACTTGGATCTCTTGATTGTTTTCATCAAACCAGTCCTTGTTATTCTTGAGGGAGAACCTTAAGGATTCTTCAGAGGACTGCAGGATGCTGTTTTTCATATGCTGCCAGAGTGTTTCACGGGACGGATCTATAGAATCTATAGAATTAATTTTCGAGCCTAGTTTGAAGGTTTGCCTGGAATCTGTCTCTCACTGTGGCTGATTGGAGATTGTTAACTTGGAGTCTCCTCCTTGGGATACTGCCCCTTTTGGGTTTGAACCTAAGGCTGAAGTTAAGTTTACAGGGCACAAGTCGATGGTCTGTTTGACGTTCTGCACTAGGCATCACACGGGTGTGATGGACATTGTGAACAACTCTCCGTTGCACCAAGACATAATCAATGAGGTGCCAATGCTTAGATCTAGGATGCATCCAGGTTGTCTTCAGACTATTTTTCTGTTGAAAGATAGTATTAGTGATGGTGAACCATTGCTCCACACAGAATTCTAGCAGAAGTCGACCATTATCGTTGCAGTTTCCAACACCATGCTTGCCTAATACTACAAAGTTCTTTCCTACTCTGGCGTTGAAATCACCAAGGATAATGATCTTATCATCTGCAGGCACCCTTTGGGTAAGGTGGCGCAGGTCAGTGTAAAATTTATCTTTTTCAGCAGGGTCAGCTTGGAGAGTTGGGGCATATACACTAAAGATGACAACATGTTGCTTGTTGTGTGGTGGAAGGCGTAGGGAGATAATGCGGTCAGAATGACCTGTCGGCAGATTTTTGAATTTAGGAACGATGGAGTTTTTGATCATGAAGCTGACTCCCTGAAAGATGCCTTTTGGTTCTGGGTTTACCTGACCAGAAGAGTGTGTGACTGGCGCTGTGTTCTCTAAGGCTGCTTTCCTCGTGGAGACGAACTTCACTGAGAGCAGCAATGTTGATGTTGAGACATGATAGTTCATGGGTGATTAGGGCAGAACAACGCTCAGGGCATCCACTATTCACAGAATCAAGCATGGTCTGATGTTCCAGCATGCTAGAGTCAGTTTGGTTACACCTTTGGAGGTAGGTGTATGCCTTTGTCTCTTGATCTTAGTGCAACCGCATTAGTAGAAGATGCCCATTGACCATGGTTAACCAAGTGGGTGAAGGTGGAGATAAGCTTCGTTTAGGCCACCTTTTCTAGGCTCCTCTCCAAGTGGAGCAAGCAGTGCTGTCCTTGAAAAAGGCTGCTTGGTCGTTCAGGGTGCTGCCTCAAGAGACTGTCTTCTCCGGTCAGTCTCAAATGACCAATATCCTGAACCGCCTGCATGCAGGGTTGGGTCCGCGGCTTCCAGTGCACCTTTCACCTGCCATTTCAACCCTCGCCTGTTGCTACAGGGTTTTGTGAATGTGGGTAAAGCCTTTGAGCCTGCACAGTGGATGTTTTAGGTGAGATGCAGTATGTGCGGAACTGGACCCACCCTTTAATCCTAAGGTTCATCTGCCAGAGCCGAGCGAGCTTGGACGGTGGCAGTGAGGTCCTCAGGACATAGGTTTGATTAGAGCGTCCTTCCCTTAGATGGATGGCCTTACAGGGCTAAATGAGTTCCATCTGCCCAGGTTTGGAATTAGAGTTGTCCTTCCCCTAGGATGACTGCCAGAAGGCTAACAAGCTCATCCTGCCCACAGATTTATTGTATCTGACCCTGCGGTTTTGACCTGTCTGGCATGGGCAACCCTACCGAAGGCATGTACCATCGCCAGCATAGCTCGCAACCACAGAGGATTACACAGGCTACATTCCTACTATTAAAACTATTAGGGCAAGTCTTACACTTCCTACTTTTCTGCCACCTATCTATAATCAATCCCAAGGAAATACCCAGGAACAACCCTTTTTCTTGACTACCCTTTCAGGATGTAACGAATATATTCAGAACATACTGAACCTGGGCAGTAGCCGCCGGTGAGCCAAAAGCAAACAAATGAACAAAATCGTTCCGGCCCCTGTACCCACCTAGGGCTTGAGTACCTCTCAAGGCCCCAGCCCAGCCAAGACCCCCAGCCCCGCAGAGGAAACCATTATTCACCCTGACCTTATCCTCCCCCCACCATGTTACCTCATATCTTCCCACGCACTGCTTACCTGCAACACTCCATGCAGGGCTGCCCCGCCCACCCACCCTCCAGTCCGAGGACCCCCACGACCTGCCGGGTACCCTTCCCCTCCCCCCCTCCTCCCCCAAACCAGACTGGCAAACCTCTGTGTGCTGAGGCTTCCACTCTCCTCTCTCACAAGGGCGCAAAGCCATGCTGGCGAAGCTCCCTCTCTCTTTCCCCCTCCGGGGAAGGGGGGGGCAGCCCCGCATGGGCCCAGGGGTGGCCCCGGGCCGTGCGGCTTCCGGCATACTAATAAACAAAAGCAAAGTTGCCTATAAACACATTTCTGAAACAGTGTTATGGTTCAAAGGCATTCAGCTTCTACTCTATTAACATGTTATGAAATAGATAATTCTGAATGTGCTGCATATCAACCTGGAACTATTTAAGACCTTTGTATGAGCCTCTTTTTGCTTAGAGGAATGAGTGTCCTTACAGTAGCCCTTGTTATCCCCAAAATATTTTGTTCTACTCCATGCTTTATAATGACACTTGTCTCTTTCAGGCTTGAACTGACCATGTCAATCAGCTTTAGCAGAATGCAGTGCCACTCATGACTACGTGTATAGGTTTGCAGATCACCTGTTCGCAAACACAGTCATTTTTCTTCCAATTTTTCAGAAAGTGTCATATAAAATTCTATATAAATGGGGGTGCAGTCATATATTAATAAGTAGGCATATATATGTTTTGGATGGAGATCTTTGCAAAGTGGATTTAATCCCAAAGTAAATTTTTTTAATCAGTTTTAAAAACCTTCAGAATTGTAGATTATAATGAAAACAGTGCAACTGCGCATCTAACAGCAGCTCTGCAAGAGATGTTCCTAGAGCAGGAAGATTTAAAGAGTGAAACTACAATGTTACAGCAAGTCCACAACCCTCATTTGTACTTATAATACCATTTTTGCAGTTGTAAAGGGAAAGAGTAAACAGCAGCACAAAATTTTTACTAGCAGTATTAATATCAATTACTCTTGTAAAACCAATAGCATAAATCTTGCTCTAAGCATCATAGCATATTAATTAATCAGACCTGCCATCCTCATTTGCCCTTCACTAGGTTTCACTGATGATTACCCAGTGGAAAATTCGGCCCCTTAATGCAAACAATATCCTTTTTAACACTTTCTTTCCAGAGGCCGGCTTTTGGAGGTGGCACAGGCATCTTCAGGGAAGGAGGCTGGAACTCTGCTCTTGGCTCCAGTCACATTTCTATGATTTAACCCTTCATATAGATTAAAAACCAACTTGGAAGGAATTGCTTTCCTCAAACAGAACAAGTTCTCCCTCAAGACCTCTTTTATTTTCCTCTCAGCTTTAGCCATAGGATTACTGCCAAATATTTATGCATCCGTTGAATGTGAGGCAAGAGATGTATTAAGTGCTAAGTTATTCTAATTTATTCAGCTAAAGGAACCATATGAGGTAGCACAAAGCATTCCTTAATTTTGAATTTTAGGCCAGTCACAAGTTTTACTTGTAAAGGACACCATAATTTTATTTTCTTGTTGGTAGTGCTACCCAGGAACAAAAGAGAAAAATCATCGAAGAAATGAAACCCTTGTAAATAAAATATAATACACAGAAGGAGCAGAATTTTCCTCTGGGTCATTATTAGTGAAACCCAGCGAGGGGATAATAAGGACATGAGACCTGATTAATTAAACATTTGCACTATTGTGCTTAATTACAGTTTTGTGAATCATCCCATGGACATCTGTTTACACAGGACCACAAGACCTGCCACACTGCGCTTCAGCGATACCTCAGGCAGAGCCCAGCATGGGACACCCAGCCACTGGGGCCCAGCAGCTCCTTCTCAGCACAAACCATCCTTCTGCCTGCCCGGGCAGCACATCACAGCCTGCCAATCTGGCAGCATGTTCACAGCAGCTTCTTCCCAGAGGAAGTCTCCAAACTGGCTTGTTTTAGTGCTCTGAGCTTATACCCATCAATATGTGAATTTGCAGTGACAACTGTAAGTTTTCGTATTTGGTTATCAGAGTGCACTGTGGCATGGTCCTAGTATGTGGGATGTATTCCCATTTATCTTACACTTCAGTCTATGTTTCAAGTCATATGCAGATAACAGGAAGTACTATGCCCGTGTTTTCACTTGAAACACTTTTCAAAATATCTGTGTCATGACATATTTGCAGTTTAAAGCCCTTTTTATTAGCTTTTAGTTGCAAATTAACTAATCTGGGGTTTTGTAACTTTCTGACAAAAAAACTTTGAGCTCCTGAAGCATAGTAAAAACCCTGGCACTAGAATTATCTGCTAGATTCTGTCAAGTTACTAACAGAGACAGTGTCAGCCTGTTTAAAATTTAGTGTAGTAGAAATACTAAATTTTCATAATTCATACTCCCACAATAAGTTGCAGCAGACTTCCACTCCAAACACAACAATGTGCCCACAGCATTTGGGGAATCTGCTTCTCAATGTCAGCTGGGACTGGCAGCACACCAAGCAGCTCTGTCATGACAAAATGACCCCTCCTTCTGGGAAGACTGGGAACAGCTCTGCTGCCTCTTGGAGACACTACACCCCCTCTTCCCTGGGGAAAGTTCCATATTTTTGTTCATTTGGCTTCTTCTTCCTGATGAAATTTGGGGTGGCTGAATATATTCTATGTTACTGAAAGTGTGGCTCTTTGGCAGACCTTCTTATTCAGGAAGAAGAAACTGTGGAAGTAACACGTAGGAAGAAAAACCAGTTTCATATATTTATACTTTCTTTTCAGATTATTGACATTCCAATTCAGTTGATAATTATTTTTTAGTGACTTTACAGCAGTTGTAGTTCTCCTTCCCCTGCCCATGTAAGAATAGATATTAAATCAAAATATTTCTGAAAAACTCAGACAAAGTAGAATACATAAATAGCCCAGCTAAATAGGCTCTTTATTACATGACAGTTGAAAGGCACAAAAGGCTTTACAGCAACCAAGACCTAGATGTACATGATTAGAAGGAATAAATGAGAAAAAAAGTTGTACAGTTGAAAACTTCTGCTGTGTTTTCTGTTGTAAAAGGATTGGCTGTAAAAAATTCTGTTAGCAGAATCCTGCCAGGCACTGTGGGTGTCGACATCTTGTGTATGCAAACAGATAGTTCGGTTGTGTATGGTGCTACAGAAATCCAACTGTCACAGGTCAAAGAGACATGCTGAGTTGTCTCAACACAACTTTAGAAACTCATTGCTGTTGCTTTGCCCTTGCAGTAAAATACTGTCTTCCACAGCATCACCTCATTCGTTCATTAAATGATAACATTTCTGTCAGATTAGAGCCTAGTTTCCCTCCAGTATGCCTTCTTCAGCCTGCATTACACATAGCCAGGCCTGGCATCCAGCTGCTTTGAGTGCCCTTCAGGTCTGACCCACTAGTGGGACTGATTCTTGTCTTGGCCTAACAGATAGCAAAAAGCACCTTCCAAACTTTGGAAGATGGGAATGTTCTTGACTGAGGGCTTGGCACTGAAAGGTGAAAGTACACCTGGATCCTTGAGTCACATCTTCAATCACTAGATGTACGGCATCTTTTCAAGGAAACAGAGTGCCCATGAGCAATATCTTCACCCTTTTTCTCCACTCTTCACCCAGACTAGATGATTTCATAGAATCATAAAGTATCCTGAGTTGGAAGGGATCCACAAGGATCATCATGGCCAGCTCCTGGCCCTCCACAGGACAACCCCAAGAATCATACCATGTACCTGAGAGAGGAGTTGTCCAAACTCTTGAACTCTCCTTGAACTCTGTCAGGCTTGCTGCCATGATCACTTCCCTGGGAAGCCTGTTCCAGTGCTCAACCACTCTCTGAATGAAGAACCTTTTCCTAATATCCTGTCTAAACCTCCTCTGAAACAACTTCAGACCATTCCCTTGGGACCTGTCACTGCTCTGCACAGACAGAAGAGATCAGTGCCTTCCCCTCCTCTTCCCCTCAGGAGGAAGTTGTGATTGTAATGAGGTCTCTCCTCAGTCTCCTCTTCTCCAGACTGAACAGACCAAGTGACCTCAGCCACTCCTCATACGGCTTCCCCTCAGGGCCCTTCACCATCTTTGTTCCCCTCCTTTGGACACTCTCTAAGAGCTTAATATCTTTCTTATATTGCGGTGCCCCAAACTGCACACAATATTCAAGGTAAGGCCACACCAGTGCAGAGCAGAGTGGGACAATCCCCTCCTTCGACTAGCTGGCGATGCTTTAAACCAGCAAGGTTGTGCTGGTTTAAAGGTAAACCAGCAGGGGAAATGAACTCAACTCAAAAGAGAGATTATAAGTCAGAATAACAATTTAATAAAATAATACAATAAGTATGATTATACAGACAATTGGTTTTAATCCACAAAACCCAAATATATAACCCAGCACCTTGGGGCATGAACAGAGTGGTGTTCTTTGTGCCCCCTGAGTCCAAAGGAAAAAAAAAGTGAGGGGAAAACCTGTTGGTGAGAGTGCTGTTGCAGTCTGGTCAAGAGTGGTGATTGCAGTCCAGTATAGGGTGGTGGTCTCAGTCTGGTTGAGAGCGGTGAGCCGCAGTCTTCCTCTGGATCCCACGAGTGGTAAAAAGGTTCCAAAACTCCAAGTTTATATATTCTCCAGTTCAGGCAGGAATGCTCAGTCCTTCCCTCAGAGCAGGGAATTCCATAAAAGGGTATGAGGACAGGAACATCTTCCTATCTCGCAGGCCTCTACTGCTAACAATTTCTGGGAAATGGCATGGAAGGCTATAGAATACACAGTTTTGGGTTACACCCATACCATGATGAACTGGTCTCAGCTGTCCTAACTAGGACAGCCCCCCAGGACATGGTTGGCCCTCCTGGCTGCCAGGGCACTAATGACTCATGTTCAACTTGCCATTGACCAGGACCCCCAGGTCCCTTTCTGTGGCACTGCTTTCCATCATCTCATAATGCACCATGCAGAGGTAGTAAGAAGTCAGGGAAGGCAGCAGACATAAAGAGACAAAACTTCTGAATTAATGTCTCTAACATTGATTTGCACAAAGTATTTACAACTGTTATGCAACCACTTTACAGGAAATTAGTTAAGCCATGAGCTAACATATGCCAGCTCACCCATGATTACGAGTGGAAGATCACTAAAAGTCTTGGTTTAGCTGGTTAAATTGCTATTTAGTTAACACTTCAGCATAATGGTAACTCTCTAAGCTTCACTAGCTTAAGTCGTTACTGGATCTCTTTCAGGATGTGCAATATCACCCTTACAGAAGTGAAGTTGCTTTTGGTGTGGAGAACCAGGACAAAGCTCACTCAGCAGAGCTGGGCAGTGGCTGTGCTGTATCCCACCCTGTCACCACTTTAACTGGGGCTGGGTTTGCATGGAATTGCACATATCTAAACTTAAAGGATGGTGGAAATGGTTCACTGGTCTACACAAGTGTAGATTGCAGTCACAGGACACGGTTGGTCCTCCTGGCTGCCAGGGCACTTCTGACTCATATTCAACTTGCCACCAACCAGGATCCCCAGGTCCCTTTCCATGGCACTGTACGTGCATTCAAGGTTGCCCCATCCCAGCTGCAGAATCCGGCACTTGTCTCTGTGAAGCTTCATATAGTTGGTCTGTCTCCCTGGTTTGTAAAGGTCTCTCTGCAGGACCTCTCTGCCTGTGAGACAGTCAATAGCTCCTCCCAATTTAGCATCATTGGCAAACTTCAAGTCCTGCATCCAAGTTGTTTATGAAGATGTTGAAGAGCACTGACCTAAGATGGAGCCCTGCAGAACCCTACTAGTGACCAGTCATCAGCCTGACGTAACCCATTTTACTGTAACTCTTTGTGCCTGACCCCTGAGCCAGTTGCTCACCCACTGCATGATGTGTTTATCCAACTGTGTGCTGGACATTTTGTCCAGAAGGATACTGTGAGAGACAGTATTGAAAGCTTTACTGAAATCCAAAAAGATTAAATCAACTTTGATCAACTAGCTGTGTTACCTTAATCATAAAAGGACGATTTAGTCCTAGAGGTCTCTTCCGCTGGACTGCATGTTGCCCAGTAATCAAATAAGTTAGTTGTGAACACTTTTTTTTTTTTAAACAACTGCCTCTCTCAGGTTTTAGTAATTTGCTAGATGTCATCATAATTACTCCTAATTATTCCTAGTGAACATCGAACGTTCAAATGGAATACACCTGAATACATCCAGTGGGAAAGCTGCAGTGTGTTTCCAGTACAAGGGGGGAGCTTGACAGACAGTAGTAGCACAGGCCACTTCTTAACATGACAGAAGAAGGAAACCAAACAAAAATGAGAACTGGTGTCAATTTTTTAAGTGGATTTAAAGGGCAAGTAAATGCACTTTGTTCCATTTAGACATATTTATTCACTCATCATTTTCAGGCAGTTTATCATAGAAGTCATATTACACATGGGTTTTCCACTCATACCTCTTGATGGTCTTCAGAAGAAACTAACTGAATTGAAGCATTAGGAGACACACAACAGGAATGACCATAATTCCCTCCTTTATACAACTACATTAAAAAAAAAAAGAATGGAGAATTAAGACATTTTACAAATTATAACATGGTTGTGTGAAGAACCTGTTTCTCTGATCCACTGTAAAAAAAATGGACCATTTTCATAAAGAGATTGCCAGGGCTAGGTTTCACCTTTCATTGAGCTGCTAGGTTGAAATATTTATCTCTAAAGCCAACTACAGTTTTTCTTAGACCTTGGTTGTCTTAGGTCTTGACCATAGATTATGACCTAATTTGTTGCATTTTTTTAACAAGTGGAAAGAAAATGAATTAGAAACACAAAAACCTTAGTGAAATTTGGTGTTTGAACGGGGGCTGAGAACCTGGATCCCATAAGTCTATGTTAAAATTTACTCTTGAACAGTATTTGGGCCCTGTCACTTAATCGCTCTGTTCCTCAGCTTACTTCTGCAAATAACAGATTTTAATATTCCATTGGCTCTAATGAGCTAGTAGGGTCTGTAGATTAAAAGCACCAGGTAATGCATGTTGTTATGGCAGCAAAAATACAGTAAACCTGTTCAATTTTCTCACGAGGTAGGGTTGCTAATCTGCTAATTGATGCCTTTGGAAATACATGCCTGAGCACCATCACTGAGAAGCTCCCCTCTCTCATACATATTGACATAATCTGGACCAGTGCTAAGTACTGAAAACAGTGTGATAACCAACTTCCTCACTTTTTCAATGAGCTTGAAAAGAAAAACAGAGAGAAATCTCCATAGTTATGCTACCGCTGCAACTTCGCTATTGAGCTCATTGGCTTTGCTAGAAACTGTGCTGAATGTTTTGTGGAAACAAACAGCAGGGAATCCTGAACAGCTTATAGGCAACACAAGGCGTAACCAGGGCATTTAAAACCTTGCACTGGCCAGTGTTGACTGGATGATGTGACGGCAGAAATCAATTGAAAACTCTTATAAGGGCATTAGATACAAGGGAAGGAGAGCAGGTGAAAAAGATTATAACTGACACAGCACTGCTGCCTGAATACGTGATCAGAATGCAAGAAATAACAAGTGGTTTACAACAGTGTCAGTCCATTTTGGCTTTGCCAATACTAGAGCAGTATGCCCCTATATGGGATAGCCAGCACTTCAGAGAAAATGACTGGCCAGTGGTTGAAGAAGGGATAATTTTTGCAAAGAGCATGGCCATCACAATTGCCAGTCAATGCTTGCAGTGACTACAGCAGAAACACTAGTGACTGGGGGCAGCTGTCTGGGTGAGGTAGTTTGCTGCACCAACAAAGGCAGTGGCGGGAGGCTGCAGCCCTGCTGCCCTCTCTGGACCCGTGCCATGGAGATGGCCAGGCTGCAGCTCCGTTTCTGACATTTTGGGACACCTAAATTTTGCTTAAATTCAAAAACAACTAAACTATAGAAATCCTTCTGTGCTATCAGCTGTAACATACTTTCTCCTGTATTTCTTTGTTATTTGTGCTACAGAACTTTCCTGGTCATACAACACTACATGACAGAATAGTCTTTAATTTCACTAAAACATATTTTAGAAAAGATATAGAAATTAAAATGGGGAAAAACATATATAACCTGCATACAAGCTGGGGAGACCAGGTAGTTATGAGGAAGACACTTTTTCCTCTTCACTGAACTCCTCTAACCCAGATTTCGTTATTCTATTTTTTAAATTTTATTTCAAGTATCAAAATGTGAGGCAACAAAATCTGAGAAAACCACAGATAAGGGAAATGGGGCCCATATAACATAAGGAGTCAGAATATTCAGCTCTATTTATCTCACAGTAGGGAGTGTTTTACCTTAAACACTTTTTTGGGTCCTAGCTACAGAAGTCTTAAAATGAGCTAAAGGCACTTTACAAAAAGCTTTCAAAGTCTCAGAGAAAAGAAATGCTTAGTATTATTGTCTCTCCTAGCAAAAATATCTCCACCCAAGGCAAGAGAAACTGAGAAACACATGTTGCCTGAGTAATATTCCTTAAAGCATGGGGCATCCCAGAAGACAAGTAATCGATTTTGGACATAATATAGGTCTCAGTGAATAAAAGGCCAAATTTCAATGGGGTCAGGATTTCCCACAGGAGGCATTCCATCCTATCTCTGTATGGTTTATTAGTCCTGCTTTCAAAGTACCAACTTTACACTCCTTTCTCAACAGGATCTTGATGTCTCCACGTTTGCAGGTTTAGTCCAAATATTTCATAACTGGCCACATCTGGTTATCAACAGCTGACCAAACTGAAACACTTGCCTTTTCTATGCTGTCTGTCCTCATGGAAGACACAGATATATCTGGCAAACTTGTACATTCTGGGGCCTATCTTATCAATCCACCAGTATTAAACCATCAGGAAAACTCAGAATGAAAACCATGCATCAGAAAAGATTGTGTCTTCTAGTTCCTCTGAACTGCAGGAAAAGACCCTTCTGAAGGTGATTTCTGGTTTACATGGCACAGACCTTTGAAGTACACTCAATCTGGAATCAATTCAGGAATTTACAGATATGGGTTATCAGCCCTTGTTTATTCACAATGATGAGAAGACTTTAATTAATACCACATATATTTGTCAATTCTTTGCCTTAAACCTTACCTTCTGCCCATCAGCCAATCAATACGTATTTTAATCTTCTTCCCTTTTCAGATGTGGTTTTAACATCTCACAGAACAGAGTAGCAGACTTCACAATCATTAATTGCTATTACCAGCTCTTTCATTTTTCTGAACATCAGCAGTTTCTATAAATTCCACTTTCATCCATGTGTTATATTATCCATTCTTATTTGCCACTTGTTTCTGAAGTGTTCTTTTTAAAAACTGCAGAGGTTCTATTACCATGATTACAATTATTATTTTATAAAATTTCTTTTCTATTCTCAGAATTTCTCACTTGACATGTAATAAACAGATAAGAGTAAACTTTAGTTGTAGATATAATTTTTATATGTATCTACAAAACCTAAAATATAGATGAAGGAAACATAGTAATTTTCCCTGCTACAAATACAATTAAGCTGTTTGTTGTGGGATTTAGTCTAACTTTTTAACCCAAGGAGTTCTAGGTGACACATAAGCTCATCAAAACAAAAATGTTTGAAGGTCTGTCAGTAATAGCCTACCAAAAAGCAGACATATTTCTGTGGATCTTTGGTCACATGTAGCACACAGTAGTAGTTAGTATGGCTTCATATTTGTCTCCTTTTCTGTTAATCAACAAAATCAAGTTACAGGAAGACATGGAAGAACTACTCTCATTGATCTCTCATTTCCATTTTATTCATGCAATTGAACTCAAACATAAAACAAAAGTGGACCACAGGTGGGAGCAGAGTCAAGTGACCCGGAGACCAGAGGAGTATGGTGTTGCTGTCCCTGGGGATGGGGTTAGGAAAGCCAAGGCCCATATGGAATTGGGCCAGATTTCCTTGGAAATATTCTACAAGGGCTGAACAACAAAGGGAAAACGTGAGCCCACTGCTGAATGGAGCAGGGAAACTGGTGACAACTGACATAAAGAAGGACGAGGTTCTTGATGCTTTCTTTGCCTCAGTCCTTGCCAAGTAAAATCTGCTTTCAGGAATCCTAGATCCTGGAGACCAGAGAGGTCTGGAGCAAAGAAGACTGACTTAGTGAACATGGACCAGTTCAGGGAGCAAATAATCAGTGTTTATATGTAAGTGTTGAGGGAGCTGTTGATGTCACTATGACACCTCTCTCAATTGTCTTTGAATGGTCATAGAGATCACTCAAAGGAAAGGTTCCTGAAGACTGGAACAGAGAATTATCACTCCAAGAGTGGAAAGAATCAAACCAAACCAACCAAACAAAAAACCCCCACCAGTGAAAGGGTTTTACCTTTACTTTGGCAAAACTTTTGACACTTTCCTGTAGCATCACCACAGAGAGGTCAACAAAATACAGGTTACAAAAATGAACAGTGAAGTGAATTAAAAAGTGGCTGAACAATCAAGCCCTTTCCTGTACAAATCTCCATTAACGACCTTGAGGATGGGATGAAGTGCATCCTCAGCAGGTTCACAGATGATATAAAACTGGGAGGTGTGACTGACACACCAGGGCATTTTGTTGCCATGCAGAGGGACTTCCACAAGATCTCAATCCTGTGTAGCTGCAGGAGTCATTGAACCAGCTGTGTCAGAGCTCTCCTGCCAGCCAGACCTGCTGAGGCAGATGCAGCCCTCCAAGGTCACAGGTGCCAGGAGTGCCTGATGCCTCCTTA
Source organism: Pipra filicauda (assembly GCF_003945595.2). Classification (NCBI taxonomy): domain Eukaryota; kingdom Metazoa; phylum Chordata; class Aves; order Passeriformes; family Pipridae; genus Pipra; species Pipra filicauda. The sequence continues at coordinate 150,975 of NW_024104694.1, read as the reverse complement.
TGAGGCTGGGGCAGATAAACAGTTATTTTGCAGAAGGTGTGCTGTGGTTGAAGAGCCGTGTTGCCAGGAGAAGGAGCTACAGGAGGAAGTGAACAGGTTTCATAGTGTTTGGGCAAACAAGCAGGAGATTGACCAGTTATTTTCAGAGATGCTACAGCCTCAAGATTCTCAGGATTCTTGAACCTCCACTGTAGTGGAGAAGCAGATGGACTTAGAAGCCTACAGAGTAATTAGTCAAGGGACTGTTGGTCAAGAGTCTGTTAAAGATGAAGGATGGAAGCTGGTCACTGCACATACCAGGTGGAAAGTTCCTCCTCCTCAGAATCTGACAAGTGGGACTGGTGCCTTCTAGAACAGGTATGATGCTCTGGCACAAGAAGGCCAGACAGCTGATGAGGTGGGCAAAGGTCCTTCTGGGATAGAGGGGCCTCCTTAAGCAACCCCACATGCACCCCACAACACGACCTCCTCTGTTAAGAGGAAAAGAAAGGTAGTTGTAACAGCAGACTCCCTACTAAGGGGAACAGAGGGCCTGATATGCAGATCAGACCCAACTCACAGGGAAGTCTGCTGTCTCCCAGAGGCTCAGGTAAGGGACATTACTAGAAAACTCTCTAGTCCAGTAAGGCCCTGTGATTACTGTCAGCTATTAATTGTTCAAACCGGCAGTGACGAGATAACAAAGAGAAGCCCAGGGGCAATCCAAAGAGACTTCAGGGTCCTGGGACAATTGGTAGAGGTATCAAGAGCATAGGCAGTGATTTCCTAGATCCTTCCAACGACAAGGAATAATATTGATAGGAATAGGCAGATCCATCAGGTCAATGAGCAGCTATGAGGTTGGTGTACTCAGAAAAATTTTGGGTTTGTTGCCCATGGGATGATCTACTCAACACCTGGTCTACTGACACTTGACAGGATGCACCTATCTCAGAGAGGAAACAGAGTTCTAGCCCAGGAGCCAGCAAGGCTTGTCGACAGAGCTTTAAACTAAATTGGGAAGGGGAAAGGGACAAAACCGGCCTTGCCAGAGATGAGCGATGGGATGCTGTGCCAAAACTTCAGAAAACCAGCACTCGTGGGATCCCTCAATCTGCCTCAGGAGGTGTTGGCTACAATGTACCACACCTGAAATGTTTCTACACTAACACACGCAGCACAACGAACAAACAAGAGGAGCTTGAAGCTTTGGCCCAGTCCCAGGGATTTGACATCACTGGCATAAGTGAACCCTGATGGGATGAGACTTGTGACAAGTTGAGTTGTCCTGTTAGATGGGTTTCAAGCTCTTTAGGAGGGATAGGCAGGGCAGAAGAGGTGGAAGAGGACAGAAGCATGAGACTGTATGTATGGAGCTCACAGTTGGGAATGGCACAGTTGAGAGCCTCTGGGTAAGAATCAAAGGGCAAACAAATAATGTGGATGTCACTGTTGGAATCTGCTATAGACCTCCTGGCCAGGACAATGATGCCAAAAAATTATTCTTTGAGGAACTAAGGTTCTTGTCCTTATGAAGGAGTTTAGCTTGCCAGAAATTAACTGGGAGCATCACACAGCTGGTATAACCTGCTGCTCAGGGAATTAGTAAGTAAGGTCCCTTGGGAAAATGTTTTTGCAGGTGCTGGAGTCCATCAGTGCCAGTCACTTTTTAACCATCACCTCCTAAGGGCACGGGAGCAGCAACTGTCAGATGTCAAGCAGGCAAGGCAGAAGGCTGGCTTGGCTAAACAGGAATCTTCTCTTGGAAATAGGACAAAAAAGGAAGATGTATGCCCAGTGAAAGTAAGGTCAAGTGACATCAAAAGAATTCAGAGATGCTGCTTGCTGCTGTAGGGAGAAAATTCACATGGCCAAATCTCAACTGGAGTTGCAGCTGGCCAGATATGTGGGGGACAATAAAAAGAGTTTTTTTCAAATATATTTATGTCAATAGGCAGCATAGAAATATCATTGGCCTCAGGATGAGGATGGTCATCTCACAAACAGGGACAGAGACAAGGCAGAGATGTTTAATGCTTTCTTTGCCTCTGTCTTCAATATGGATGATGGACCAAGGGGATCTCAGTGCCCTGAACTGGAGGACCATTACTGTGAGAATGATCAACTCCAGTCAACCCCGAAATTGTGTGGGATATGCCGCTCAAGCTGGATCCTTGGAAACCTCTGGGGCCTGATGGGATTCATCCCAGAATCCTCAAAGAGCTAGCTGATATCATAGCAAAACCTCTCTTGATAATTTTGAGTGGTCTTGGGAATCCAGAGAGGTCCCAATTTTCAAAACTGACTGGAAGTTGGTAAACGTCCCAATTTTCAAAAAAGGCAAAAAGAAGGACATCAAAAACTACAGGCCTGTCAGTTTCATTTCAGTGCCTGGTAAAGTTATGGAGAAGATCATTCTAGGAGATAATGAAAAACACCCGAAAGACAAAAAAGCCATTGGTCACAGTCAGCACAGCTTCACGAGAGGAAAGTCCTGCTTATCAAACCTGATTTTCCTTTTATGATACGGTAAACCACCTAGTAGATCAAAGGAAGCCAGTTTCAATCTTTTGGGATTTCAGTAAAGTTTTCTATCTGTCACAGGATCCTTCTGGACAAAATGTCCAGCACACAGCTGGATAAAAACATCATATGGTGGGTGAGCAATTGCCTCATGGGTCGAGCACAGAGGGTAACAGTGAATGGGGTGACATCAGACTGGTGACCTGGCACTAGTGGGGTTCCGCAGGGATCTTAGGCCCTGTGCTCTTCAACATCTTCATAAATGACTTGGATGCAGGACTGGAAGGGATACTAAGCAAGTCTGCAGATGATGCAAAACTGGGAGGAGCTGCTGACTCCCTTGAAGGCAGGGAGGTCGTGCAGAAAGACTTTGACAAATCAGAGAAACAGGCAATCACCAGAAGCTTCACAACGACAAGTGCCAGATTCTGCAGCTGGGATGGGGCAATCCTGGATGTACATAAAGACTGAGGAATGCAATGATGGAAAGCAGTTGCCATGGAAAGGGAGCTGGGGGTCCTGGTTGATGGCAAGTTGAACATGAGTCATTAGTGCCCTGGCAGCCAGGAGGGCCAACTATGTCCTGGGGGGCATCAGGCACAGCATCACCAGCTGGTCGAGAGAGGGGATTGTCTCGCTATGCTCTGCACTGGGGTGGCTTCATCTTGAATATTGTGTGCAGTTTTGGACACCGCAATACAAGAAAGATATTAAGCTCTTAGAGAGTGTCCAAAAGAGGGCAATGAAGATAGTGAAGGGCCTTGAGGGAAAGCCGTATGAGGAGCAGCTGAGATCACTTGGTCTGTTCAGCCGGGAGTGGAGGAGACTGAGGGGAGACCTCACTGCAGTCACAACTTCCTCCTGACGCGAAGAGGAGGGGCAGGCACTGATCTCTCCTCTATACTGACCAGTGACAGGGCCTGAGAGAATGGCCTGAAGTTGTGTTGGTGGAGATTTAGATTGGATGTTAGAAAAAGGTTCTTCACCCAGAGGGTGGTTGGGCACTGGAACAGGCTTCCCAGGGAAGTGCTCACAGCACCAAGCCTGACAGAGTTCAAGAAGTGTTTGGACAATACTGTCAGCTATTTCTTCCTTCATTCATTCTCACAGAGCATTCCTTAATTCAGGAAGACTTTTGATTGTGCAAATAAACATACATATACAAACAACAGAGGGAACAAAACAGGCATGCAGGAAATGAAGAACTGGAAACTGGATCAAAAAAAAAGCTTGTGGAAGCCATGCAGAAATTTCAATCACAACACTTTCTTAGGACTACAGTCCAGACTCCAGTCTAAAGTCAACCCAAGTGGCCCTCCACACTTCATCTTCATGTCCCTAACATTTAAATCTTCCTGAGATACTCAAACTTGTCTAGAAAAATTGTAATATCTAAACTGGATGTGCATTAGACAACCAGTTTAATGGAAAAGATGGCTAGTGGCTGCTCAAAGAAATAAGTTTGCATTTGACTAGCTCACACGGCGAACTGTAAGTCCTCTATGAACTTTCTAAGAGGTTCTTCTAGACTCAGACAGAGGTAGAAATCATTTCAATTATTAAAGGAAACCAAGTCTTTTTGTGCAGCAGAAGAAAAGAGGAAACTCCTCACTTTCGAATTATAAATCTTTATAGTGCAATTCTTTATGGCTAGAGCACTTCAGACACTTTTCAAATAACCCCAACTGTTTAATCCGTACCCTTTAGAAAGTCAAGCTGTGTGTGTACGTGAGACAGGCACATTTTTGCTGAAATAGGAAGAATGATATTGTTCTGCTGAACCCACTGTAAAACTACCTGCTTCTTACAGGGGAAGGATCCTACTTTTCCTTTGCAGAAAACAGCATTATATGGCTTGTGAATCTTTGTCCTTTTGTAATCTGTTCAGAACCTGTGATCACAGGGGACCATGTAGGCAAGTTTCTCCCCAAAAGAAAATGGGCACTAGATCCATTAACAAAGGTATTTAGTTCTATTTATGTTAAAAAGCAGCAGCTTGTAAGTTTAGTTTGCAGGTAAACAAGCCTGAGTCATTCATAAAAGGTCTTATTTATCACTTCCTTTTAACTTTACTATTACTACAGAGTCAGTTCAGTCAGGTTGTTTTCTGCTAGGTTTTAAGTAATTTGTTTGAAATTCTAGTGAATCCAATATCCCAGTAGTAACGTTTATTGATTTTCCTACCTCTCCTTATGCAGTGCTCAGCCACTCATACAGTTACAAAAGTGCAACACAATCAAGTATTCCACAAATACTTAACGAAGACTTTTGATGTAGTTACGGTTGTAAAGGTATTTCATACTGGAAGAAATTTGCATTTTCAGTAAATTCAGATACCTTCACAGGCTGCAGGACATTAATACAGAAGAGATAACAATGTAGAGACTCTGCAGACAGAAAACATTTTCCATCTGAGAATGAAAACACTTTTTAGAGGTACTGGAGCAAAATGGGTGGAAATTCTGTAGTGATAAGAATTTACAATCAGACTCCTAGACAAAGGGATTCCATCTCAAAGGGTAAGCTGGGGTTTTTTTGATTTATTTCTTTTTTGTTTGGTTGGGGTTTGTTGTTGTTGTTGGGGTTTTTTGGTTTGTTTGTTTTGTTTCATTTGCTTTGGTTTGATTGGCTGGTTTTGGTTTTACACATGGCACTTGGCATGAAAGATAAAGGGCTTTTTTCTCTTTTTCTTATAGGGAGCCACAGTCAGCATTTGGTGTTCAAATCCTAATTTATTGATAAAATCACACAAGCCTCTTCTTTAGAAATAATGAGAGCCTTTTGTGACTGAATAAGGCTACAAGTTACCTGATGTCCTCTGAACCTATTCAGAGATTCAAGGGTCTTCCTATCTTTCTGGTCCTTCACAGTTAAAGCTGCTTCTAGCCCTTCTCCTATATGTTATTTTCCTAAATTAGGGTGTCCATAAAGAAAATATTTACACAGTTTTTCTAATTGGTCAGTCTTACATGCCTTTCCTCTTTATTTTTGACTAAATGACTAGCACTGCTTTGTAGTTAGCCTAAAATTGTGAGATTTGGCTCAGCCCTTTAAAAAGGGGGTTATTTACAATGCCAAACAATAAATTCTTCACACTTTACTGTTAATAATTGAGTTTCCTCTTCTATTTTGCTAAAAATTTAACACACTATGCCTTAACAGAGGCTCAAGGGTTCACCAAGCAACAGCTGGTTCTACCTGACTGTTATGAGTGCTTCTGGGAAAAATAAGGAGTTCAGTGCAGTGTGCACAATATGTGCAACAGCACATACACCACAGAGTGCCAAAAAATACATTAAATAAAATAAAGCATTAACATGTACAAAAAGCCAACCCTCAACTCATATGTTCATATATGAATACATCGCATGGACAATTAGACTTTGAGCTACAGCAGATTCCCACAAGTCTCCTTATGGCTTCACACCTCTATATTGCTCAGTCCTCTTTGCAGCATAGTTGTGAATTCCTGGAAGCTGGAAAGATCTATTTTTTTGCCCCTGAGCCAGTGGTAGAGTGAATTGAGTTCCCACAGGTCAGAGCTCTATAGGTGCTGCCTGCAGAACTATCCAGCTCTCCACAGTATAAAAGAGACTCAGTGCAGTTCTTGGAAGAAGACGGATCTGGAAACGTCACCAGTCATTTTGTACTTAGACACTAAGAGAAAGCTAAATACATTTACTTAAAGGCAGGTCCTTAAGTGGGCTTAAATACTGCATCTGTAATCTCTGACTTATTATGACTTTCCACTAAGTCGCTGTCCTAGTTAGAACAGCTGGGACCAGTTCATCACTGGATGGGTGTAACCCAAAACTGTGTATTCTATAGCCTTCCATGCCATTTCCCAGAAACTGTTGTCAACAGACTATTCGCACCCTCTGCCCAGAGCAGCCTGACTCCTCAGGCTATAAACTGGGTGTTAAGAGGCCTGCGAGACAGGAGGGTGTTTTTGTCCTCACGCTCATTGAGGAACTCCCCGCTCTGAGGGAGGTACTGGGCATTCCTGCCTGAACTGGAAGAGATATAATCTTGGAGTCTTGGGACTTTTTTTACCACTCGTGGGATCCAGAGGAAGACTGCAGATCATCGCTCTCAACCAGACTGCAACCACCACTCTCGACCGGACTGCAACCACCGCTTTTCAACCAGACTGCAACCATCACTCTCGACCGGACTGGAATCACCACTCTTGACCAGACTGCAACCACCACTCTTGACCAGACTGCAACAGCACTCTCACCAACAGGTTTTCCCCTCTCCTTTTCCTTTGGACTCAGGGGGCCCAAAGAACACCACTCTGTTCATGCCCCAAGGTGCTGGGTTATACATTTGGGTTTTGTGGGTTAAAACCAATTGTTTGTCTGTATAATCGTACTTATTGTATTATTTTATTAAATTGTTATTCTGACTTATAATCTCTCTTTTGAGTTGAGTTCATTTCCCCTGCTGGTTTACCTTTAAACCAGCACAGTCGCTCTTAGTGATTTGCTACTCACACAAAATTCAAACACTTAAGAATCCCAAGCATGGTGTTCCAATGCCACCTAGTAAGAGAGTATAAGGACCAGGAAGTTCACAAAATGCATCAAAAGATGCATCAAAGATCCACTTGCAGTTGCAGGCTTCAACTAGGCTGGCTGACATCAACTCGGAAAATGACACTGTCTTGAAAAAATTTTTTTAAAAGTCGTAACTCATGAGCATTTGCAAACTCATTTCCAAGACACAGAATTCTAATGACTTCCAGAAACCACCCTGCAGTCATGAGAAAAATCCTGGAAAGCTCAGAGTCCAAAAGCATAACAAAGTCCTATGGGACTAGACAAACAGCATACAGACTACTCCAGCCAAAACAAGAAAGTATAAAACAGCTGACCATATGAGGGCAATTACTTTGGAATAGAATAACTATTTTGTATTGTGTAAAAGCACAAATAGAAAATATATGCCACCACTATGCATACAAGCTCTTGTAAGCTTACTAGAGTTTGTGGCTTCCTGTATTCCTCCTCTTCAAAAGCTTTTGTGTCCATAATTTACACTATTTTCTACTTCTCACTTGCCAAGCAAGTGTCTATTTCCTCTTGGGGGTTTTAGACAGGCATGGAGACTTAACACTGAGAAGTATTCAGAGAAATAACATGAAGTTACTTTTTCCAAACTTAGACAAAGACAAGATGAGAAACCATCAGTGTTTCCTAACAGATTACAATGGCTATCAGAAGGCACTTCTACAATACATCTGCTTTCTGGAGTTGGTTTTGTACTTTTCAAGGTACATTTACTTACTTGTGTGACACACCCAAGAAAAAAAATCTTGAGATTAATTTATCTAAAGAACCAACAATTAAGTCTCACCAGTTCTCTCAAGAGGCAGCCTGAAAACACATACAACAAAATGGAGGCTAGTTCACATTTCCTGTCAGTGTATAATGAATGTTGCCACCATTTAGACAGTACAGGATTCCTACTCCAGCAGAGTACTGTTTTTTCTATAGCAGCACAATATGTCAGTGTATACTTTGCTGAATAGAACTTTCTGTCAACAGTCAGGGTTTCATTGGCATTAATGTGCAGTAAAAGACAACGAAGCATGACTCAATTAAACCACCAAATACTGCATTTAAATAACATTAACCCCTGACATTTTAAAAGAACAGTGCAGGATTTTAGCTGCATGACTCTTGTTAAGGTCAGTGCTTTAATATATACAGCTTCCCACCCCAAATGTCTGACATAAATTTGTATCAGTAAGCCAATCGAGAACGAAGCCTGAAACCAGGATTTATCTACTACTGCAAACATACTGCAACTAAGATTTCTCTCATTCTATTGTTTATGGGAACAAATTTTATTAACCTTCACATGGCATATGGGCAGGAAAGGACTTAATATTTAATTTATAATTTCCTTCCTTTTTTTATGGACTTCATGGACCTTATGGACTGAGGTTTAGAAATTCTTATTCAGCAAAAATCTCAAATCCCATATGAATGTCACAGGATAGAGTGTAGCTTTGGGTTTCTCTCCATGTGTGCCAGCAGAATCCCATGCATTAGGAGGACTTCATGTCAGCATGCACTGAAAATTACTGAAACTCTTGCCTGATTCCTACAAAAGTTGCCACCATTTAGAATGGCATTGCTATGCCGAGGTGCCAGATTCCTACACCTAACAACATTTCCCCTGGAGAGCATAAAAGGGGTATGCCTTACTTAACTGTACTACTCACAAGTACAGAGTCTCTGACACTTGTTGCCAGGACTTTCAGAACCACACCACTAGTGTGAATTAAACCGTACAGGCAGTGCAGTTAGTGGGGCTGCTACATGGGTTAGCTGTGAATCACACACAAAAAAATGTAACTTTTTTAACATAATTAGCATTGTTTTAATTTTGAACAATCTCCCTGCTACTGTTATGCAGTGGGAGATTAAAAAATTTGTTCATCAAGAAAAAAGAAAGGATATTTGCACAATAATGGTCACAATACCTGTGGTTAAAGTAAATCCAATGTTCTTAATTTTAAAATAATGACTTATATGGAATAAGTCAAAACAAAATCCAACAATTATGAAGATTTAATCAGGCACAGCAGAGCCATGAGAAGTCAATCTAATGTCAGTAATACTTATTAGTACTATTAGCTTATAAAAGGACAAGAAGTATGGTAAAGTAGAGGTGGCAAATAAAAAACTTAAGAAAAATTATTCAGTGCATCTCCCTACCTCCTGCTGAGCAGTCCTTGGAAACAATTTAGTTTTCAAACACTTCCTCATATCTTTCTTTTTCCTTGTCCAATTTTATTCATCAGTCTGGACACCAGAAACGGCAGAAAAGATTCAGTTTCACATGCATTGCTGAATGACTGGTTTGTAAAGCACTGATCTTCATCATGACTAGGCTTTGTGAAAGAAGGTTTGAGAAGGACTCGACCTCCATTTGCTACAAGCACGCTGTGGCTAAAGAGGCCAATGCAAGATAGACAAATCTGGTTGCAAAAGGCACAGCAGAAGGACTCCTCAGATGGTATCAGCAAGACGCAATTCTTTCTGCGTTGTCTTTTCTCCTCCAGAGTGATCCTGCGTGCGTTCTCAAAAGAAGCAGCAGTGTTACAGACGATGTGTCTCCAGGCCTCCCGATTGGAGGCCAGAATAGACCAGTTATGATGATCAATATGGCCAAGGCTGAGATGTTGTTTCAGGGAGTCCTTGTATCTCCTCTTCGGGGCTCCTCTCTTGCGGCAGCCGGTGGCAAGTTCGCCATAAAGCAAGATCTTAGGGAGACGGTGGTCCTTCATCCAGGAGATGTGTCCTGCCCAATGCAGCTGTGTTCTCAGCAACATGGCCTCAATACTTGTGACTGCTGCTTGTTCTAGAAAAGACGTGTTAGTCACATAGTCTGACCAGTGGATGTTTAGGATGTACGGAGGCAGCGTTGATGGAAGCGTTCTAGGAGACACAGGTGGTGGCAGTAAATGACCCATGAATTGGATCCATATAAAAGAGTAGACAGCACTATGGCTTTGTAAACACTGATCTTTGTGCTTTTCTTCAAGTGTTTATTATGTCATACTCTTTAATGGAGTTTTCTGAAAGCACTACATGCCTTTGCTAACCTGTTGTCTATCTCTCCATCGATCTTACCATCCAAGGAGATGAGGCTACCTAGGTAATTAAACTGCTGGACTGATTTGAGCTCTGATTGGCCAATGGTGATGTGGGGATGATGGGGGACTTCCTGAGGTGCAGGTTGGTAGAGAACTTCTGTCTTCTTTAAGCTGACTTCCAGCCCAAAGAGCTCAGTAGTGTCTGCAAAGCAGGATGTTAAATATTGCAGAGCTACTTCTATGTGGGCAACAAGGGCAGTGGCATCAGCGTAAAGCAGCTCCCAGACAAGGTGGTTTAAGGTCTTGGTGTGGGCCTTCAGTCGCCTTAGATTGAATAGGCTTCCATCGGTAAGATATCAAATGTAGATACCGTCCTGATCCTCGAGGTCTGCCGCAGCCCTTTGGAACATCATGCTGAAAAAGACTGTGAATAGGGTTGGTGTGAGAACGCAGCCTTGTTTCACACCACTGGTTATTAGAAAGGGCTCAGAAAGTGCATCGTCATATCTGACTTGGCCGCGCTGATCCTCATGAAGTGAGATGATCATTTTAAGGAACTTGGGGGGACAACCTAAGCGTTCCAAAATCTGCCACAGACCTTTTCTGCTCACAGTATCAAAAGCCTTGGTGAGATCAACAAAGGTTACATAGAGACCTTTGTTCTGTTCCCTACACTTCTCTTGCAGTTGTCTGAGAACAAACACCATGTCTGTGGTACTCCTGTTGGCTCTGAAATCACATTGGCTTTCAGGTATAAGTTCTTCTGCTATACTGGGTCTGTTCAAAAGTATTCTTGCCAGGATTTTGCCAGCAATGGAGAGCAGAGTAATACCTCGGTAATTTGAACAGTCTGATTTAACTCCTTTCTTCTTATACAAAGTGATGACGACTGTGTCACGAAGGTCTGATGGCAGTTCGCCTAGTTCCCAACAGCGCACCACAAACTCATGAAATTTAGCATGGAGTGCTTGGCCCCCATGTTTGCAGATTTCAGGTGGAATTCCAGCAACCCCAGCAGCCTTGCCAGTTTTCACCTGCTGTATGGCCTTAAGAGTTTCTCCCATAGTAGGGGCAATATCCAATTCATTCTTCACCGGCTGCTGTGTAATGCACTGAATTGCTGAGTCTTGCACTACATGGCTAGTACTGAAAAGAGTCTGAAAGTGTTCAGACCATCGATTCAGAATGGAGGTTTTATCTGTGTGAAGCACCAGACCATCTGCGCTGAGTAGGCGGCTTTGGATTGCTTTGTAGGCCCATATGCTGTTTTCAAGGCATCATAGAATCCTCTGTGATCACCCATATCTGCGCATAATTGAATTTTTTTCAGCTAGATTGATCCACCACTTGTTCTGGATGTCACGGAGTTTCTTTTGGAGCTTGCTGCATGCAAGACGAAAGGCTGCTTTTCTTACACGACAAGATGGCTGTGCAAGGTGTGCTTGGTGAGCAGTTCTCTTCCTCAACAATTCCTGGATCTCTGGACTGTTTTCATCAAAGAAAACAATCTTCTTGAAGGAGAACCCTAAGGATTCTTCAGAGGACTGCTGGATGCTAATTTTAATATGTTGCCAAAGTGTTTCAGAAGAAGGATCTATGGAATGATCTTCGAGCCTAGTCTGAAGGTTTGCCTGGAATCTGTCTCTCACTGTGGCTGATTGGAGATTGTTAACTTGGAGTCTCCTCCTTGGGATACTGCCCCTTTTGGGTTTGAACCTAAGGCTGAAGTTAAGTTTACAGGGCATAAGCCGATGGTCTGTTTGGCATTCTGCACTAGGCATCATGTGGGTGTGGTAGGAAGAATGTAGCAATGAACCATGGGAGTTGTGGTCTCCCAGGTTCTCAGACAATATTTGATTGTCATTGGTTAGAGGGTCACGTGACATGTTCAGGTGTGGTATTTAAACCTTGGCAGTTTGAATAAACGGTAATTCTGCTCTGGCACTTGTTCGTGTCTGAGTGGGGTTCGTGCCTTGAACAGCACCTCAAATGGCCGTCCGATAAGGGACTTCAGCAGGTTACCGGCAACCAGGAGCAGCAGCTCTGGGGAACCTGTCCGGGGGTGTCCATATCGCCAAAACCAAAAGGAAGAAAAGAAAGAATTCAGCGCGCTGGATTACCTCTGCAAAAAGGAACAAAAAAGGAAGAAAAAAGGACCAGAAGAAAGGACAACAGAGCTTCAGCACAGAGGTAACCAAAAATTGGCGAATATGGGAGGGTGGTTTACCCGTCAGGAGGGAAATACTCCAAAAATCAAACAAACAGCTGAAGCTATCTCTCAACTTTTACAAGAACAGAGCATAACCATAGAAGAAAGTAAGTTATGGGACTTGTTATATTGGATTTCGTTGCATGAACCTGCACTACCTCTGACTGGACCTTGTCAAGTGTCATCTTGGAGGAAAATAGGGAACAAAATTATTGAAAAAGCCAGTGAGGGAAAAACAGACGCCCTCAAGAATTTGGCTACATGGAAGGACATTATGATAGCCTTGAATAAGCACTACAGAAAGGCAAATGCACCCGGGAGAGTGGACTTCCCCCCCCCTCACTCTTTTCCCCTCAACCCCCCCCCTTCAACCCCAGCCCCCCCTTCGACCGAGTGGGGCAGGGGGAGAATGCACGTTGGTCAGGGGGGATGGGGGGGAGGAGGAGCCCTTGGGGGGAACAGTGCAGTGGCAGCGTGTGGTGTGGAGGAGCATGGCTTGGGGGCTGGCAGCGTGAGCATGGCAGCAGGGGGGGATGCTGGCTTTATGCCAGCGCCCATGGCTGCAGCTGAGACCATGCCATACAGAGCAGCAAGCGGTGCTGCTGGAGCCGGGGACCGTTACAGAGCAGCGCCTACCCCTGGACTGTTACGCGGTTGCACGGTCAACGTGCAGAAGGAGAGTGGCACCGGAGGCACCGCCATGTTGCCCCTGCCGTGTGGCAGAAGTGAAGCCACCACCCCCAGGTTCAGGCGTTTCGTCGGGAAGGGGGGAGGATGACTATGACGGACAAATAGATCGTGAGTCTATAGAGGACACAGAAGAGAATCTCCTAGCTCCCTTTAGCCAGGGTGGTCCACTAACACCCTTTGGCTGCGCAGTGACCATGAGACCGCTGCAGAACAACCACGCAGCAACATGGACACAGCAAGCTTACTCCGGCCGTGAGGCGGAAGTGAAAGTGCCTCTTCCGTCACCACCAGTTCAACCAACTCACAACAAATGCACAACAGTTAAAGCATCACTGTGGCTCTCCTACCCAGAAACCAACCTACAGCCCTCACCAGCCTCAGAACAGCTTCTATGCCGAAGATGGCCTGATGGAGGAGGAAGAAGAGATATTGACTCCCTAGAAAGCTTAGCTGAGCTGTGGCAAACTGAACTCAGCGAGACAAGAGAACCAGAAAAAAGACAAGCAGTTTTGAATCCTGCAAAAGAGGAAGAACAGCAAACATGGCTACAGCTACTATTTCAGCTCGAGGAAGAAGATGCAGACTGGGAAAGCACACAGAACATCTGCCTACCCAAGCCCAGACCATCAGCAAAGTCAAAGCTACTGACGTTGAAGTGGACTGCACGTGTACTGACTGTGTTGCTGGCGATTACAGCTGTTGGTTTTGTACTGCGAGAATTTCAGCTGGGACAACACCATCCACCTCCTGACAGAACCAACAACCTAGAGGTAACATTGCAAAACACAGCAGACATACAGCTATCAACTACCATGTTTGATTTTCTAAGTCACAAAAGGACAACTTTACTAATTGACAGATTATCTGCTATTATAAAAAGTTCTTTTGTGTTCCAGGGGGTAAGAATAATAATAAGAGGGGCCCCAAATCAAGTATTTACTTCTCACTATTTTAAAATGCTGTTGGACAATATGCCATACACAACATGGAAAGCCAAACTTAAACAAGTAGCAAACAGACAACCAGTTAGAATTTCAACTGCAGAAACACATAACTCTTTATACACAGTCACTGCAAGAGCCTTGAGAAAGCAAAACAAACAAAACCCTCATACAACACAAGCCCAAAGATGCTCCACAAAGTTGCAACATACAACAATACACACCTCTAAATCCACTCAAAATACAAACATGCAAAGATACCACTGGACAGTACTGCCTCAGGGCATGAAAAACAGCCCGATGATTTGTCAAACAGTGGTAGCCAACATCATACACCCTGTTCGAAAACTCCACCCTTCAGCCATCATCTATCATTACATAGATGACATCCTGATAGCAGCAAAACACGGGACCGAACTACAATCCACCTTGACTGCCTTAACTGACGCCATCCAAAAAGCAGGTCTGCAGCTTGCCCCAGAAAAAATTCAACGCACCCAACCTTGGACCTACCTCGGATGGAGGATCACTCAACAGGAAATCATGCCACAACCACTGACTTTCAAAGTAACGGACACTATGACCCTGAATGATTTGCAACGGCTTTTAGGAGCCATTAACTGGCTGAGGCCTGTCTTGGGGATCACAACAGAGGAATTGCACCCCCTCTTCGAGCTACTTAAAGGTGACCCAACTCTCACATCTATTCGATCCCTAACCCCAGAAGCAAAACAAGCTCTGGAAGTATGCTCCCAAGCTGTCGAAAACAGGCAAAGCAGACGACGACACCCTGACCTGCACATTCGCCTCGCCATCATATCCAGCAAGTTCCAACCTTTTGCTGTCCTTTTCCAATGGGATCAGGCAGAATCCGACCCTTTGAGAATTCTAGAATGGTTATTTCTTCCCCACTCTCCACCTAAGACTGTTTGGACCATTAATGACATGCTTGCTAAGCTCATCATGAAGGGTAGAGGACGTCTGCAGGAGATGGATGGAAGGGATCCTGAGACGATCTACATTCCAGCCACAAAAGACAACTTAGACTGGTTTCTTGCAGAGGACGCTGGGTTTCAGACTGCATTAGCGGACTTCCACGGTAATATTTCCATTCACTTCCCGAAACATAAACTCTGGGTGGAAATAGGAAATCTACCCCTGATGGCCACGCGTCGCTGCAAACTACGACCAGTAAATGGAGTCACAGTCTTCACTGACGCGTCTGGACGATCGAAAAAAGCCGTCGTGACATGGAAGAACCCTGCCACAGGACAATGGGACAATAAGGTACAAACCTTGGACCAGGGTTCTGTACAGGTTTTAGAACTAGCAGCTATCCACATGGCATTTGAATTGTTCCATGATCAACCTATGAATGTTGTCACAGATTCTCACTATGCAGCAGGGTTGGTCTCACGTCTTGAAGCCTCCTTCCTTCGAGATGTCACTAATCCTCACTTATTCACAGAAATTCGTACCATATGGTTTCTTATCAACCACAGAAAATTTGATTTTTACATAATGCACACTCGGTCACACACAGAACTTCCAGGACCCATAGCAGAGGGCAATCAAAAAGCTGATGCAACTGCTATGGTAACTACAGTTCCCAAAATTCTGGAACAGGCTAAACTCTCACACCAGTTCTTCCACCAAAATGCACGTTCATTAAAGAGACAATTCCAAATTACAATAAACCAGGCCAGAGACATAATTATGTCATGCTCTGACTGCCAGCGAATTACCCCAATGCCAGCTAAGGAAGGGGTTAATCCCAGAGGCATAACAGCCAATGAAATCTGGCAGACAGACGTTACACATATAGCTGAATTCGGTAAACTAAAATATGTCCATGTTACAGTAGACACACATTCCAGATACATTAATGCAACAGTACACACGGGAGAAAAAGCCAAAGACGTTATCAGACACTGGCTCAGTTGTTTTGCAATCCTAGGAATTCCAAAAACCATAAAAACTGACAATGGCCCTGCTTATTGTTCTGAAAAAATCAAAACATTTCTCACAGATTGGGGGGTACTCCATTCCATAGGTATACCGCACTCACCCACAGGACAAGCGATTGTAGAAAGAGCTCACCGTACACTAAAAGAAATGCTTCAAAGACAAAAAAGAGGGGAGTCGGTATATAGCCCCCAGGAACGCTTGTGGAAAGCGTCATATGTTCTAAATTTCTTAAACTGTGATGATACAGACCATAGCAGGTATGAACGCCAACATAAAACTCAAATACTTTCATCTTCCAAACCACCAGTTATGATCAAAGATCTAATATCTGGGCAATGGTCAGGACCAGTAGATCTCATAACATGGGGAAGGGGATATGCCTGTGTATCCAAGGGTACCAAATTGCAATGGGTCCCTTCTAGATGTGTCAGGCCTTATATTAGCCCTCCACCACAACAGGAACAACCACCAGAAGAAATAAGTGAAGGATTTGGATTAGAAGAAACATGACCAACAAGAGTAAACACATCACACAGTGGGGAAAAAGAAAAAAAAAGGGGGGAAAGAGATATGGGTCTGTTCCCTATGTGTGTAAATCTACATTAACATTTCTTTAAAACAGGGATAATCACAAAGAAGCAATAAATGATACAACAGAACCAAAAGAAACATATAAACAGTAACCAATGCAGAACCAAAAGAAACACATAAACAGTAACCAATACAGAACCAAAAGAAACATATAAACAGTAACCAATACAGAACCAAACCTCCATGAGTCAAACACAATAAGGGTTTAAGAGTGCATGTGTAAGGAGAGAATGAAACGGTGGCCACCGGAGTATGAATGAGAAAGTTGAGTGGACGCATGTATGTGTGTGTGAACGCAAGTACACTTTATAGCAAGACGTCTTAAACACTACTTCAAACAACACCACGTCAGACACATCTACAACCCAACACATTTCCCTTTTTATTAAAGATGATGCCATTACACAAAGTCACCCTTACATAAAAGGTTATCCACACCTACAAACCCTGGGTAATTTGAGACTGTTTGAATATTGCATGAACCAATAAAGTTGTAAACAGTTCAATAAAGGCCTTGTGACGATAGGCCCTGTTTTTTATAATTAGTTGAAATAAGATTGGTTATAATAAGAATGTTAAAAATGTATTGTTTCTCAACTTGTTAATAAAAAGAAGGGGGAGATGTGGCAGGAAGAATGTAGCAATGAACCATGGGAGTTGTGGTCTCCCAGGTTCTCAGACAATATTTGATTGTCATTGGTTAGAGGGTCACGTGACATGTTCAGGTGTGGTATTTAAACCTTGGCAGTTTGAATAAACGGTAATTCTGCTCTGGCACTTGTTCGTGTCTGAGTGGGGTTCGTGCCTTGAACAGCATCTCATGTGGGTATGATGGACATTGCAAACATCTCTCTGTCGCACCAAGACATAATCAACAAGGTGCCAATGCTTAGATCTAGGATGCATCCAGGTTATTTTCAGACTATTTTTCTGCTGCAAGATAGTGTTGGTGATGGTGAGCTGCTGCTCTGTACAGAATTCTAGTAGAAGGCATCCATTATCATTGCAGTTTCCAACACCATGCTTGCCTAATACTACTTTCCAAGCTTCAAAGTTCTTTCCTACTCTGGCGTTGAAATCACCAAGGATAATGATCTTATTGTCTGCAGGAACCTTTTGGGTAAGGCGGTGCAGGTCAGTGTAAAATTTATCTTTTTCAGCAGGGTCAGCTTGGAGAGTTGGGGCATATATACTAAAGAGGACAACATGTTGCTTGTTGTGTGGTGGAAGGTGTAGGGAGATAATGCGGTCAGAATAACCTGTCGGCAGATTTTCAAGTTCAGGGACAATAGAGTTTTTGATCATGAAGCCAACTCCTGAAAGATGCCTTTTGGTTCTGGGTTTACCTGACCAGAAGGTGTGTAACCGGCACCATGTTCTCTAAGGCTGCCTTGCTCGCGGAGACGAACTTCACTGAGAGCAGCAATGTTAATGTTGAGACATGACAGTTCGTGGGATATTAGGGCAGAACGATGCTCAGGATGTCCACTATCCACAGTATCAAGCATGGTTCTGATGTTCCAGCATGCTAGAGTCAGTTTGGTTACACCTTTGAAGGCAGGTGTATGCCTTTGTCTCTTAATCTTTGTTTGACTGCAATTAGAAGATGCCCGTTGACCATGGTTAACCAAGTGGGTGAAGGTGGAGATAAGCTTCGTTTAGGCCACCTTTTCTAGGCCCCTCTCTGAGTGGAGCAAGCAGTGCTGTCCTTGAAAAAGGCTGCTTGGTCATTCAGGGTGCTGCCTCAAGAGACTGTCACCTCCAGTCAATCTCTGACGACCAATATCCTGAACCGCCTGCATGCAGGGTTGGGTCTGCGTCTTCCAGTGCACCTTTCACCTGCCGTTTCGACCCTCACCTGTCGCTACAGGGCTTTACAGATGGGGGTATACATTCGAGCCTGCGCAGTGGATTTTTTAAGTGAGACACAGCATGCGCAGAACTGGACCCACCCTTTAATCCTAAGGTTCATCTGCCAGGGCCGAGTGAGCTTGGACGGTGGCAGTGAGATCCTCAGGACGTAGGTTTAATTAGAGTATCCTTCCCTTAGATGGATGGCCTTACAGGGCTAAGCAAGCTCCATCTGCCCAGGTTTGGAATTAGAGTTGTCCTTCTCCTAGGATGAGTGCCGGAAGGCTAACGAGCTCATCCTGACCCTTCAGTTTTGACCTGTCTGGTATGGGAGACCCTGCCGAAGGCATGTACCATTGCCAGCATAGCTCACAACCTCAGAGGGGCACACAAGCTTCTTCCCCGCTAAAATGGTTAGGGCAAGCCTTTCACTCCCTACTTTTCTGCCAGCCACCTATACTCAAGCCCAGGGATATTCCCAGGGACATTCCCTTGCCCTGATCACACTTTCAGGATGCTATAATTCCAAAACAAACCAATTCGGGGCATCTCCCATGGCCCCAGCCCAGCCTAAACCCCTCAACTCCCCGGAAGAACTCTCTATCCACCCTGACCTTACACTCCCCTCACCGTGTTACCATAGATCTTCCATCGCACTGCCCACCCACAACACCCCACGCAGGACTGTCTCGCCCACCCTCCTGCCGGTCCGGGGACCCTTTGGCCCACCCGACCCCCTTCCCCTCCCCCAAATTGGACTGGCAAACCTCTGTGTGCTCCGATGTTCCTCCTCTCCGCTCCCATGAGAGCGCAACCTCCGTCACCACTGCCGGGAGATTGTGGTGCGGCCTGGCCACCATCCGAGTGTGGCGCTGTGGAAGAGAGGTGTTCTTTGACATATATTTGATCCAAACTGTGAAGCTGCCAAGGGTTTTTTGAGTTTTATTCACTGGAGAATAATCAAAGAACAATAAAAAACATCAGGAGAAAAATGCTACTAAAGTAATTTTATATTTCAGATGGCAGTTTAAATATTTTTAGGATCTAAGTTAAACCACTGAACACGTGGATTTATCTAAAATTTAAAGTGTTGGGAAACCTTCTAAGTATAGCATGATCAGATGCTCTTAGAAGTGATCAAATGATCAAACTGACCTAAATGACAAAGAGGTTATATAAAATATTGCATTTCACTTAATCCAGGGCTTTAGTAGTGTTTGGGAACTTGAAGAGCCCTTTACACAACAAAATAGCCCACTTGTTGAGTAAGGAAACATGGACTAGATACATGGATAGTAAGTCAGTTTCAAAAATGTCTGAACTGGTTAGCTCAAAGGATTGTTATCAGTGGCACAAAGTCCAACTGGAGGCCAGTCACTAATGGATATCCCAGGAGTCAATACGTGGCCAATATGGATTAATAACTTTATCAATGGCCTGGACAATGAGACCCAGTGGACAATTCACAAGTTTGCAATTATACTAAGGTGGGACAAGTGGTTGCTAGATCAGAAGGTTTTGCTGACATCCAGAGGGACTTTTGACAGACTTGAGAAGGGCTGACAGGAACTTCACAAAGTTCAAGAAAGAAAAGAAAGTCCTCTGCCTGGAGTGGAATAACCTCATGCACCAGGACAGCCTGGGGACCCAAGACTATCCAGGGAGCAACTGTCTGGGGAGCAACTTGACAGAAAAATACCTGGAGGTTCTCTGTCTCCATGTTGACCATGAGGCAGAAATGTACCTTGGTAGCAAAGCAGGATAACTGCCTCTTTGGGATGCATCAGGAAGAGAGCTGCCAACAAGTCAAGGGCGGCAATCTTTTCCCTGCATTGGTGACTATATCTGGAGTAATGGCTCCAGTCCTGAACTCCCTAGTACAAGAGAGAGAAATTCAGGAGTGAGCCCAGTGAAGGACCAAAAAGATGACTGGTAAAATGAGTGGAGTACCTGTCACATGAGAAGAGGCTAAGAGAGCTGTGATTTTTTTAGCCTGTAGAAGAGAAGGCTCAGGGAGATATCACCAACCTGTGTAAAAACCTGCAAAGTAAAGAAGATGGAGCCTCTGTGGTGCCTAGTGACAGGACAAGAGGCAATGTGCACAAACTCAAACACATGAAATTCCATTTTAATATAGGAAAAAATGCCTTTACTTTGAGGGTGACTGAACACTCAGGAACAGGTTGTTAAAAGAGACACCACCATTGCAGATATTCAAACCCAATTGGGCATGATGTTCAGCAACTTGTGGTAGCTGACTGTGCTCTGAGCAGGGGTGCTGGACTACTTGATCTCCAGAGGTGCCCGTCCAAACTCATCTGCCTTGGATTAACTTGGTAAAGGTATTCAAGACCTTTTCCAGGAATGGTGGACACTACCATAATTGTCTATCAAACTTGACAGGCAGTAAAGCTTCTGCTGAATTTGCAAATAAGTATGGGAGATAGGGGGAGCCAAAAAGCCCCTCAGTACTACTGGTATTGCTTACAGTATGTGGAGTCATAATGCAGTCAGCCCAATAACCAAAATCTTTGCTGAGAAATATGCATACATGTGGCACACAGGCACACACATAGTTTGCACTATCTGCTATAAAACCTACTGCACAGAAGAAATAATACATTTCAGTCTCTTTTCAGAGGTGAGTTGCTTCGTGGGTAAATAAATTAATATGAATTTTGAGATTGACCAGAAGGCAGATCTGTTGTTGGACCACATTTAAAAAAACACAGACAGTATTCTAGACCCACCAAACATGGGTTTTTTTCTAAGGAAACTCATTGTTCTCATGGAGTAGTAGAAGCAGTCCTCTTGAAATTCCGAGCCTGAACAATGAAAAGCTTTGAAAGTAAGGATCAAAGTCTCAAGCTCTGCAATTTTCAAAGCAAGGCAGAGAGAGCAGATGATATAAAACAGTCAGGATGCTCTTTAAAACAGTAAGGGTGCTCTTTTGACAGCTACTGTTACTGAACTGTGTTGCCACATTCTACACAATTTTTATTGTGTGACCAAAAGATAGGGAAAGCTATGCTTTCCCTATTAGAAGATCCCAACAGGGGATCTTCTAATCTTCTATTCATTTGGAATTTATCACACATTTCAACTTATTAGATGCTTGGAAAAGCAATTCAGGAGTATTGCACTAACAATAATCCAGTTTACTACTCTACAACTTCTTCACAACATAAGAAATGAGGAGCTTTTCTTTACAAATGGGACATCTGATAGACAAACAAAAAATATTTCGAAGTCCCTTCAAAGTGGATAGCTTTAAGAAAAACAGTCTATAACCCACAGTTGGTCAATACTTAGAGTGAATGAGGTAACCGTTCTTTCAATGAAAACTTAGAAGCTAGTTCTTGCGAGAAATGACAGCTCACTAGACTGTTCCTATTAACTACAGTCAGTTTGCCATCGCTATGGTCCTGTGAAATCACACAAACCCATGCTTGGAGCTGTAACTGGAGTAAATGGACAAGATAGTCCTATTCTCAGTAAGACAGTGATTTCAGAAAGAAAAACAGATTTCAGAAAGAAATCCTTTTTCTGTCCCTACATGCACACTGCCACATACACTTGCAGTGACAGGTAAGGGACAAATATGCTGCAAATCTTGCGTAGTTTGAGGTTGCTTAGCAAAAAATAGGCACTTTCTTTGTCAAACTATAGATTAACATTAGAATATACGTTAAAAATTAAGTGCATGCATACTTCTATACGTAGTAGACAGTAAAATGTCAAGTAAAATATATTCTTTCATTCTTTGTACAAGTATAGCAGATCTTTGACACTATATATGGAAGAGCACAATACAGTACTTGTGGTGCCTTTCAGAACAGTCACTGTCAGAAAGAGTGGAGCCCAGACACTTGGAGGGAAACAAAAACTTTCTTCATTATTCAAGATTAAATATACCACCATAAAGAAATGTTATGCCTCTATTAGCCAACTCTCACACTTAAGAGTTCTACAGGATTTATTATCTGGTATTGCATGGCTCTGTATTAATATACATATATACAGGCACATCATGGCTGTGAGCAACGGATTTGCACAGTAAGAGAATATCTGAAAACTCTTTGAATAAAGTTCTTCTGTTGTAAATTTGAAGCCATATTAGGAGCGGTTTGGTTTGTTCAGCCTGGAGAAGAGGAAACTGAGGAGCCCTCATTGCAGTCACAACTTCCTTCTGAGAGGAAGAGGAGGGGCAGGCACTGATCTCTTTTCTGTGGTGACCAGTGATAGGACCCCAGGGAATGGCCTGAAATTGTGTCAGGGGAGGTTTAGGTTGGATATTAGGAAAAGAGAGTGGTTGGGTGCTGGAACAGGCTCCCCAGGGAAGTGGTCACAGCACCAAGCCTGACAGAGTTCAAGCATCTGGACAATAGTCTCAGGCACATGGTGTGACTCCTGGGGATGGTCCTGTGCAGGGCTAGGAGTTGGACTTGATGATCCTTGTGGGTCCCTTCCAACTCAGGATACTCTATGATTCTAGGGTACTTGAAAACAAGGGTAGTTGGAAGATTTGTTCATTTTAAGTGGTATATAATTTATGCAAATATTGTTTTCCATCCAAAATGGAATTTCAGTAGTAGTCCTGAGGCTTTAAAAATCAAATCGTACATTTGACATATTAGAAGAAATTATAGGTTCCATAATGCATAATATTATTTTTCTAATGTATCACTGGCCCATAATGAGAAACAATCTATTACATAGATTTTTGCATTCAATCTTTTTGTCAAAAACTACATAGCACATCAAAAGTTAATAGCACCAGGGAGTTCTGTGATTAATACGAAAACAAATGGTATATTTCAAAATTTCTTTTGTTCTTCATACACAATGATGAAACTGCTAGGATTTAACCTTTAAGGGTTAAAGAGTTTAATCAATGTCAATGTCTGATCTTCTGAAGGTGATAAAGAACAGTCTGTCTAGTGATACTCAACAGAACATCACTTTGTCAAGCCACAAAGCACCCAAAAGCTTGTCAAGTAAGTTAACAGAAACCTCTTTGTGGTTAGAACTCAGCTCCTTCCTGCTTGACCTATTATTTGATATTTGACCACTTGGTTGCAAGACACTTGCTCTTTCCAGCTGAAATGTCACTGGGGCATCTTGTCAGCTCCCCGACATCTCGGCCTGACATAAAATTTTACTTTTGTGTGCTACAAGGCAGAAAATGCAGGGCAATGGCCTTGTTTTAAATTCTGTCAGCATCAAAGATGGGCGTCACTCTTGGGTCCTACCAACAACAACAAAAAAGGAGTCTATTTGAAGGTCAAAACAGCCATTACTTTAAAGTCTTTCAGTTTAAACTAAATATATTAACTGCAACACTGGTTTGGGAACTGTCCTTATAAAGTATATAAACATATCATCAGAAATCCTCCCTCCACAATTGTTCTTCTTTCTTATGAAATGCACACTTGATGAAAGGGTGAGTTTTCAGTGCCTGCAGGGACCAGATTCAGTGGTTAACTTAACTTGTTCAAATAGGCAAGTGGTATCATGTAGCTTTACAAGGAGCAACCTGACCTTCTCACATTGACCAGCAGTGACATTATTGTGCAGGAAGAGAAGCAGTCACATCATTTCTGTTTTGCACAACCTGCTTAAAGTTTGCAACTAAATGCTTGTCTTCAGTTGAGCTGACAAGAGAAAAGAGGGGGCTCAGTGAACCATGGCAGGGCTGCCATGAAATGACAGGAATCATTGGCATACATTTCAAATAGCTCTCTCAATCCTATTAAAGTATTGCAGTCCTGCTTTAAAATAGACAAGTATGAAACAACTTTGATAGATAGAGACTAAAATGGCTTATTGATTTATTTTTTTTTTTAAGTCTGAGGAAAATTACCCAAAATGTGTCATTCTTTAACATTTAAAAATATACTACATAAAAAATGAACAACCGCAATATATAAAAGTTTAAACAATAACTGCTCCAGTATGCAAAAAATGAAAAGCACAGAAATGTGAACATACAAGTGCACATTTTCATAGAAATGTAAAATTTATATTAAAAAATACATACAGTTAATTACAATTCAAAGGTAACAACAAAATTACACTTTAATTGCATGATTTTACATTAATACAATTTTTCCCTTCTAAAAGACTATTGATACTAAGAATCTGAAAATCCATTTTCCATTGTTCTTCTGGGATTGGATGTGATTCCAGGCTTAAGAAACAGATTTAAGACAGAGAACTGTCTCTGTTCTGCGTAACACTGTAGGTTATGTCAGGTTCAGCTTGCAATGCCAAAAAATCTGGGACAGAACTCTGATCAGACTGAATTTCTCGCTTGGACCCACATTGAGGTCTGAACTCCCTCTTGTTTCCTGGAATAAAAAATGAAGAATAAAAAACAACAACAAAAAAAGGAGAATATACATTTACTGTTAAATACCTTTCACAAAGGTATGTATATGAAGTATCTGCAAGTGTTTGCTTCTTGTTTTAAACACTTATTTAAAATACATGGTACCTGACCACCTACAGTTATCTTTAATAAAAAGAAACAAAGGACATTATCTCAAGTATTCTGCACTAGTGTTAGAAGACAATAGCCTTCTTTATTTGAAGTGCTACAAATACTTACAGAGAACTTTTATATCCCTCCATTATAATTTCCAGGTGTTTTTTTTAATCAAATAAACAAGCTTATTCTACAGTCTCCCTGTCACTGTTATTAGAAACACACCATGCTAACCACGGAAGGTATTAAGTTACTTTTAAATATACTTTACCATCAATTGAAATCAAACACTTCATACTC
This sequence comes from Pipra filicauda, assembly GCF_003945595.2. Taxonomy (NCBI): domain Eukaryota; kingdom Metazoa; phylum Chordata; class Aves; order Passeriformes; family Pipridae; genus Pipra; species Pipra filicauda. The sequence continues at coordinate 125,827 of NW_024104694.1, read as the reverse complement.
CTCAAATGTTAGCCTGTTAGATGATGGTCAGAGAATATTCACTGACTGTAAGTTGATGGGAACATGATTCATATTTCAATGAGTCTCAACATTCAGTCAAACAGATATAAAGGTTAGACTAGTTAAAATTCAACACTGAAGAGCTTCCAGCACCAAAATATTAGGCATCCTACTTCGAAAGATTATGGATAATATCAGTATATCAGCATTAATAATTAAGAAAAAAAAATTCTAAAGGAAGGCATTCTATATTCCCTTAACCAAACTTAAGAAAACACGATGCCATATTGCTCTTCTGCCCTTCACCAATGCACTGTATAGTTGTGAAAATAACAATCATTTCATCAGGTCATAAAACGTGAAAACATTGCAAAGTGTAATGATGGCGAAAAAAGTTAACATACTGAATGACAGTTATATTTGAGGTTTAAAACAGTCAGCATTTAAGGAAGAGTATACATGCATATATAAACACAGATGCACATACACAGAGGCAGAAACACACATATACAGACACAAGGATTACAGTACACAAAGATATCCAGAGAGAGGCTGAAGGGTGTGTGTATATTCATATTTCACCAAATCCAGTCTCAATCATACATTTAAAGATTCCTCTTTCCTCTGTTACTATTGCTGGAGAAAAATCAGTTGTTGCCTCTAACACCTACCTCAACAGTTCTCTTTGATATGGACTCTTTTGATTTCCTGATTCACCACTAGCTATATTGCAGCTACTGTAAACAAATAGTTATGTTAGACCTTCATTAAGAACCCATACAGTAGCAAATGTAGATGACTGTTTCGAGTAGATAGTTAAAATGAGGTAGTGCCTTGGGTTTTTCTAAATGATAGAGGTAATGAGGATGAGAGAACCAGCAGGATGAGCAACTAAGATCTGTAACACTCTTTTCAGTCCTTCCGGGCTTGACTTTCTGCAGCGTGAGAACCAAAGCACAAATGAGATTTACTGCATTTGTACCAGCAGACGTGAAATGAGATCTGTGAAGGCTATCACACCAATTAACAGTTTGTTATTTGTACACTTTAATCAGCTGGCCACATGGACAAAATCCTCTCTAAAGTAAGAATAATTAATTTTTTTAATTATTAGAATATTGAAATATGCAAGTAACTTGTGATGTTCTAAAAATATTTCTGCATGTAAAAAAAATGAAATTAAAAAGATATAAGCTGCAAACAGGTCTCACCCTGGATAACAAATATTGAAGACAAATTTAAACGTATTGGTTTGTATTGCTTTCAACACCTCAATTAAACAGCATGCCACAAAGAGTAAAAAATCACGTGTTTTGACTACATTCTCATATTACTCTTTTTCAAGCTGTAGTGAGGGGATTTTTTAAGAATATGGTATCAAAATCCCAATACGGAGATAAGAAATCAGATTTCCTTTGAGAGTTGCAAAAAAACCGTATGAAACTTACTGATTGGCAGCAAGTCAATAGAGTATGTTATAGTAAAAGCTTCACTGTTAGGGAAAAAAAAGCTCTGGTTTAGTTATCCAGATCCTCTGCTGTACTTCTTACAAAGAGCAAAATGCTAGTCATTGAGTAGAAGCAAAATCAGATCTAATAGCAATGTGATTGATGTAAAAAAAAAATCTTGGCTGCTTCTCATAAGAACTATTTTGATCCAATCTCATTATATGCCCTCATGATGAATAAGAAAATACAATTTTATAGGTTAGAAGAAAAAATACTCCGAACTGTTATAACACTCATTGTTTGAACACATACCTTCACACAGGAATTTTAAAAGCAGTTATAGTTTCCCCAATAGACCTCTTTAAACATTATTGTACTTAGGCATCTTTGTAAAACATGTATTAAATTGACAAACTCAAATGACTATGCCACAGCTCTGATATTAATCCATCATATAACTATGCATTTACGTAATTTTTGAAAGAGGAATTATGTATCTTAAATAAAGTGTCTGTTCAGGCAAATCTTTAGCACAGCACTTTTATTTACCAGATAAGGTGTACATGATTCAATCTGAACTGTAACACTTCACTAGGTAAACAGATATTTAGGACATATATGCTTAGCAAAAATAAGCTTTCAAAATATTTATGTTTTGAAAGTAATTAGTCATGTCCTATGTGCATTTTTCAAAAGCCTGACTTTATAAAACACATTTTCCCAAAGACCAAAATATGAAAAGTTAGTCTATATTATGGAATAATTACTTTCTAAACCACAGTTTATTCTGATGCTTTTTAAATATATTGGCCAAAGTCCATACACAGCCTATACAGTAAGTCTTTGTACCAGATATTTCACTGGAATATACAAGGAAGTCCCCCATTTTCAGATCAAATTCTCTGCACTACACTAATAATAGCAAACTATTACACAAACAATGTAGTGCTCTTTTTTACATGGTAAAATGATCAGTTTGTTTTGATTTCAATAAGAATTTCCAAATCTTTTGTACTTTTTGCCCATGCCACCTACCACTGTCTTTCCACTTGTCTAAGAATGGAAGCAAACTTTTATTTATTTATTTTGAACCTGAGTAGATAACCCAAATGATTATTGCTTTATTTTGTGCTGCATGCTGCAAACAACATGGAAAGGTACACTGTACACTTACTATTGTGACAGCACTCCATGTTTTGCAGCAGTGTGTAAGATTGTTGCTGTCTTTAACTGATGCTTCTCTTGCTTCCAAGAAAGGCTTTCCTATTATGTGAGTTTTCCCACAGCTTTTCATTGCCTCAGATAAGCCTCTCTCTCTCTCATGTTCCCTTTCAGCTCTTAGTTTCTTTCTAGCAGGAAGGGGAGAAGAGGAGTACAACCAGAGACTAAAAAACTCATGACACCATACTAAGGCACCAGCTCATGAAGTAGTCCCCCCCACTGCCCTTTATTTTGCCAGTGCTGGTGGGAAAATAGTCCCTATCCAACCAGTTAATGTGTCAAACTTCATATTCTCTTGAGAAATGTATTCAGCCATCAGCCAAATTCCTAAACAGTGTGACTATCTGATGTAAGCCTTCAAAGTTTCATCTGAGTTGCAAGTATACTGCTGCTCTAGCAGAAAAAGGAAAAAAGTATATTTACATTCATTTTGCCAAACATTAGCATCTTCTGTCCAATCATTTGAATGCAGAAGTGTTAGGAGAAAACAGCTTAGAGAACAAGGGTTGACACATACACTGTGAAATCTTAAGGTGCTTGAATGCAATGAGGGAGAAAGTGAGACAGAACCACATTTCATCTCCCCAACTGTGCTACAGTCCACATGAACTTTGTGACAGGTCTCTGTCTCTCAGCCACACTTCACTAGCTTCTGCTGCCATTCAGCTGTCAGACAGCAACCCTTTACCATGCCCCTAACATGCTCTACAGCTTCACCCAATTAACTCGCTTTCGCTTGACATTGCAGCAAAAAGCTTCATAATAGGTGGTCAAGGTGCACGGTGTCTGCGTTGCCCTCTAACAGCTCATGCACAGCAAAATGCTAAGCTACCTTGCTTTGTGTCTGTTTGCGATGAACTCTCGCACTACAATTTAGGCATTTTGCTGTTAAGTGGGACAAGGACAGCAGATCTTTGCCAGTGGCACGTTTACATACCTTTTACCAAGACTACTTTTAATGCCGAATCCTAGTACTAATAATCGTAAACATTTTGGCAAGAAATGAAATTACGCTGATTCAGTAAAATACTTCAATCACTTTACAATTAACAAAAATATACTGCATCAGCAATTTGATTCAGGGGGAATGAGGGGAAAAAGATTTTTTTCCAATAATTTAACAACATAAAGGAGGGAAGTCTAGAAACAACACAAGTGTCTTTATGATTCAGCTTTCTTGTATTAAAAAATCTTTACACATTCAGAAGATGAATTTTTGCCATGCGTTTCTGCCAAATATGCAATTTTTGAGGAATAATATTCAGAAATATGAATCTATGTAGCTAAAAAAACAAATGAACTATTAAAAAATGGAAATCAACATTTTAAGATTCTCCTGATAGCTTATATAGAAACAAGAACATGAAACTCTCTGTTACTTTGCAGACAGGTGCCTTGAGAATACTCCAATTTGCTCACTACTTCTCTCAAGTATATCTGTATTAAATCCATAGAGTTCATCAGAAAAGATCCTTAAAAATTCAGTATGTAGGTAATAAGTACTGATGAAGCTCAAGCAATCTTTGCTAAAGAGAGTGGAACAGTCTGAATTGAACACTGGATTCTGGACACTGAAATTAGGAGAGCCACTATAGCAAATGCCTTCTGGTGGCCTTATGGGTTTCAACTACACAATTCCAACGAGGCAGGACACAAAAGACTATCCACAAAGCTCTTTCACATTCTGTTTTGCTGCTCAGATAGGTTACGTAATCTATTTGCTTTCGCAGCGTATTTACCTATGGGGACAAGTCCCCTTGCAGTTCTCTTCAAAAATCTTTCAAAGAGCATTTCTTTCCACAGAAGAAATCTGATTTTCACAAAAAGAAGCAGACATTCAGGTTGTAAAAAGTGGAAGCTCAAGAGAAGCCCAAAGCATGACGAAAGGAAAACAAAAAGGAAATACACTGATTGCAATGTGAAGCAGACACCTCTCTTGCCAGGAATTTATGGCAAGGACATAGAACCAACTTATCTTTATGAAAGGTGGTGAAAAGCAGCAAGCCACCTTGAGAGCTTGTACACCTCTGGAAGAGGCTGCTGATTCAAAAATGGTAGTTTTGCAGCAATGAAAAAAAAATGTAGTGAACACTTCACTCAGATTCCACGCAGAAAAATGGTATTTCTCAGAGTTAAAATGAAGTGAACATTATTGCAGATCTCCCCAAAAACTTGCAGGTGAACAAAAAGTTATTTTGGTTCATTGGGTTGAGAGAATATAATCTAGTGCTGTCCATAATCAGGAAGTGACAAGGGAAACGCTGATTTCAAGAACTGACAGCTTTTCCCAGCCCCTAACAGAGAGCAGATTAATGTTAGCTCTTCAGAGACAATGGACTTAGGAGCATAAAATGGATATAGACATAGTTTATGCAACCTATCTGCACCTATTTGAAAAACAGACTGATTGGAATCTGTTATCAAAAATATAAACACTTGCATTTTGAGTAAGAACACCTGCACTTGCATTAGCCTACAGGCTAATCTAAGTCTCAGTTAATCTAAATAACTGTATTAAACCAAGTAGTAGTAGTAGTAGTAGTAGTAGTAAAAAGATCCTCTAATGATAGTACAAAAAATGTCTGACCTATTCCACATGTTTAGAAGTGAACTACTACTAATGAAAATTTAATTTTCTCAAAATGAAGTTTTATTATTAAAATCATCAAGGTATTAGGAGAACTAAGGGTTCCACCCTTTTAGCACTGGCCAAGGCATGTACATTTTCTGGATAGCCCAGATTTGTAGATGTGCACACTGTAGATGTGTAGGCTGCTACCTCCCAGCCAAAATCCTGATAAGGGCTCCATCCCACTCCCCTGTAAATTAGATTATGGAAAGATTCAACAGGAAGAGGTATATCTGGCTCCCTATAGTTTAGGATAGTTTTCTAACTTTTTTTTCTTATCTAAGGCAAGGACTTTAATCCCCAGTAAAACTTAGTTGAAGTAATTTCAGGAGGGAATTACTCCCTCTCCCACAGATTACATGCAACATCTGAAGCAGTTCTGTCTTCAAGAGAGTTCTAAAGGGTAATTTTGTAACAGTAATGGTCAGGGAAAACAGTTGGCTTTCCAGCAGTAGTGCTTATAAGTATCAGTTGATATCTGAATAGCCTAGAAAAAATATTTTAGGCTAAATTTCAGTTGATGGCTAACATATAGGTCTTTCATAAATGCAAGATCCAAATTACACTAACTGGGCAAGGAATCAAGCTTATCAGTTATAAACAACTTGAGTGTGGGTGAGCTAGGTTTACTGTCTCTATTGGGTTTGGCTGAATTTATATATACAACTATACTTCAGACTAAAAATAAATTAAAAAATATAATAATTACTTCAACAGAACTTTTTATACTTCCTAGATTCCTGAGCACAGCCTCTAAGAACTGCTGTTAGCTCAGATCTAGATCATCACTTTCTGTGAGGCTGAATTTGCAGTTTGAGTGAGTCCACTAGACAAAGGAAACTAATACTTCCTGCATACCAATCATATATTATGTGAATAAACAGTAAAAAAATCCTAATTGAATTTCATCCTTTCATATATATATATATGCCAAATGTGTGTTCTGAAAGCACAGAGTTAAAAACAATAAAAACCCCCAACTAAACAAAAAAAGACACCATTACCACCATATATAACACTACAAACAAACAAATAAAAAAACTGGCTCAAAATACTGAAACCACCAACACATACAATACTCCAAACTTTCATCAGGCACGTAAAATTTTTATCAGAAGAGTCATGAAGAACATAGGAGAAGGCTTGGAGATAGATTTTTTAAGCTTTTTGGTTTGCAAAGCAAGAAAGGTGTAACACAACTTAAAAAAAATTTGAGTTTTCTAAAAAAAAAGAAAACAGGGATGTTTCAATAATTTGGCATGCCTTGTACATTCTAGAATTATTAATTAAATTCCTTCACTCAGAGCTCCTGATTAGATTTCATTCTTTTAAAAAATCTCTTATTTAAAGTGTAGTAAACTTCACTAAGTTATTAAATTAAACTAGAAATACCTAAGGCAATAGGATGTTTTGACATACACAAATTAAAATTAAAATGGAGGACTTCAAGTGTCAAGAAGCTTTGCAAAGTCCTGGTTAAGTTACAGTACATCCTCAGACTCCCAAAAGAGTACAACAGATTTAACAGACCATGTGAAAGGAAACTTGACGTCACACAAGTCTTGAAAGTCCCTGACCATAAGCATATAACCACCATACAAGCTTCTGTGATCAAAGGAGGCCCTCAATACTCAACAAAAGCTGAAAAATTAGCGAACTATTTCATTATTGGGGTTCTGGCCTTCAGAGGCTGTATGTGTCAAATCACCTGCAACACCTAGATAGGGCAAAAGGCTTTCAAAGTACTGGTGAACATACAAATTTAAGAGAGGCCAGTCTTGCAATGGTCGCTTTATGGCGACATTTACTGAGTAAACTATGGGTTTATGGGCCAATTTCAATTGAGACTCAGGTCCAAAAGTGTGGTGTCTTAGAGTAACATGACTTTAAAAGCTCTATAGCTGCCTCTCTAAAAAGAGGAATTCTTTTAGGAATTGAAGAAGTTACACCATCTGAAAAGGATGAAATGGAACCATTGCATCATCATAATGTCACTGCTTTCCTTATATCATCACATGTAGCAAGGAAACACTGCTGGTGATTAACCACACTATTCTTGCCCATATTTTCAGTAAATTTTATCATATTGTGCATTGCAAAGTTACCCTTCCTTCCATTACAAATACAAAAGCAAGGGTGAATTGACTGTCAACAAATAAAAGGATCCTTCGTTTCCAAAACCTGGCATTTCTGAAAAGAGTCAACAAAACCCCCAAATTCTTGTAAAAGGGAGAAGAAAAATTATAGTTTAAGAAACACATTTCTTTCTAAATCCCTTTCTTTAACTGAACTATTACACAAACTGAAGAAAACAAGCGTTATTTGAATAATCAAGATTATTATCATAATAACATCCTTTAGGCTGACAGTGAAGCTCTTTACCCTACTGAGTATTCATTTCACATTTTTAAAATCCATTCAATGACTAATTTATTCAACAGGCCAAGCTGCTTCGCAGAGCCCAGTCACTGCAGAAAATAGGTCCCTACTAAGATCAACTACAAAAACTATGCCTTCACTACATGTTGGTTTCACAGAATTCCATGAAAAGTTTTTATACATAGTTTAGACACAAAACCAAATAAATAAATAAACAAATGCTGGGTAAGTATCAGTCTGTCTTAAATACGTAAAACCCAATAAAAAGACACAGTAAGATGCAACTTGCTGACTGTATGCCCTTAAATCATGTCAACATTACAGGAATAATATTATGAATTAAGAAATATTATGCTTCATGCACTAACTCTGAATTTCCTGTCTTTTTATCTCCACAAGTCATACTCTCTAGTATATTTAAAAGGTTTGGGTTTTTGTCATATCTCACATTAACTTTCATACTTAAATACAAAATGCAAGAAAATGGAAGCAGGTAGACACGTGTATTTCAACAAAAAACACATTACTGCAAAAATGTCACAGAAATGAACGCAAAGGTTTTTCACAGTTGAAAAACTTGGAAATATGCACAATTATATGAGAAGGCAAGGGAAGAGAGCATGAGTAAACCACCAGAAAAACAATCTGATTTCATAAGTTCTAGAAAGGTACAAAATAAAATAGACTGCTGTGGTCTGCAGCTACCCTTCTTTAATGTTCTCACTACCTCCCTTTGACCTCAGAAGGATCCACCCTCCTCCGCGTGGACTAGTGATGTTAGTTCTGAGTAGAGTAGTTCTCAGCAGAGAAGTCTACTGTGGACTTAGGATGGAGACAATACCCAGCCTTGTGCTGCCATGACCTTACCACAGTCTGTGCCCCAGAAACAGAGACTAAGAGGAGATGGAGCATCAGAGACAGTTGTCTCCTGTGGAGGGAAGTTTGCCAGCTAGCTGGCACCGAACGTTCTCGTGCTGGGGCTATGATTGTCTTTCTGCCATCCAGAGGGAAACATTAACTTTTAAACACGAGATTTTGCTGTACAAAATTAAAGTGTGGGTTTGTTGGTTTTTTTAATGGGTGCATGTAACATTATCCATCCTACATTATAAGTAGGGGCATATGCTGTACATAGATGCAGGCTAGGTGAGAAGGAGGCAGACTCCTGCAACACTGCCCTAGATCAAACTCTTGTCGTTTGTTACCCTGTAGTAAACAAACTGTGGTATAAAGTAAACAAGAAACAACACAAAAGACAACAAAAATCTTTCCATCTGTCATCCTGAATCCACAGGTTGCATCTACATATCTTGCACTGTTTATCAAAGTTAATGCCTAAAGATCAGCACTGAATTTTCTCCTTATAAAAAATGCTTTACATACTTAGTTTGAAACAAAACCAAACAGCTGTCAAAACAAGAAAATATTTATTCACAACAGTATACCTTGTAGGATCTAAATTTAAAATGTCAAGAAAATATCAGGAAGATGACAGACTGGATTGCATGGATTCATTCGCCATTTAAGTATCTGAGCTAGACTCATTCAGGCACATGCTTTAATCCCCTCCAAAAATTTCTCAGCATATTCAGAGTCACAGAACAAACAGACGTTCCCTTTATGTTTAACCCACAGTTTAGCAGGGAATAATAGAAGCTTCCCGGCTCTCTTTCTTGAAATAACTTCTTCAAAAGGGAGAAGGAAGCACCTTCTGGCCTGAGTAAAAGTCCTTGAGTCTGGAAAGAAGTGAATTTGTCTGCCTTTGTAGAGAATATTCCTTTTCTTTTATAAAGCCAGTAAAATTGTGTCCTTGGCTCTGTTCTTTTGTAAAAACTTTTTTGCAGGGTTAAATGTCCTGGTCTGTAATACCCAGTTCTCAAAATAATAGCCTGTCTAGCACTCCCAATACTTTTATTTCTACTGCAGCATTAACAATATGTGTAATAATGTACAAAAATTTCTTTTAATTTGATGTGCTGGAAATGTCCCTTTGGCAGGTGTGGAAAGAAGGCAAAAGAAACAGGGGTGTGTGGCAAACAAAGCAAATGTACGCAGCAGGTGAAAAAACCTCATTGCATATTACCACTGCAAAGGTGTCTTAATAAGGAAAATGGCATCACATGGCTGTCTCCCAACTCACAGTTGCCCTCCACGGCAACTGGGGCCTTTCTGAAACATTCACTTTCAGGAAACCCTACATACCATTTTGCAAAGAAAACAGAAAACTGGCTTGTTCCAGTATTTCTCCTTCAAAAACTGAATAAAATAAAGTGTAGGCATTCAACTGCCTTGCTCTCTGCTAATCTTCTGCAGGCAGAGAATGAATGCATGATGATTTGTTACAGGACAAACTTAAACCTATACTTTAGACTTGCCTCCTTATCCAAATCTTTAGTTTCTCTAAATCCATTTCCAATTAGTTTCTCCTGGAGGTATAATTGTTGCACTGGCCTGCATTTAGGATAAGAGGTGAATACAGCTTTAGGTTCCAAATGTCTTGTTTTCAGTCCTGGGAACTGAGGACCCTTGTTTGTGAGCTGGTAGTTCCAGTACCTTACTAGAAACATATTTTTAATGCCATAGAAATGCAAACCACGAAGGGGAAAAAAAAAAGGAAAGGAGATTACCTTCCTGAAAAAAATGACCCCTCTTTTTTTGGACTTAGCCAATGACTTGAAAGATTTGTTTTGCGCTTAACATTGGAACAAACCTGCAGTCATTTAGGAACTTCATGGTTTCCATTAAACCACACAGCATGGACGTTTGGAATTTCATGGCAACTGTGAAGTGAGAAAGTGGATCTTGTTTTTCCAAAGTACCGACCTCTGCCCAGAGTTAACACCCACACACATTCACTCATATTCCTTAGCCAACTCATGTCATTAAGGAGACTCGAAGAACAGATCAAACAAAGAAAAAAAACAAACCAAAATAAAACAAAATCCAACGAAAAAACCAAACCAACCTCACCTAACTGTCTTTCTTAAGCACTGAAAAGTAAAACAGTACAAGTGGAAATGTAATGTTTAAATGTAGCAAACTCATTGTGTCCATTTACAGTGTTTACAGCATTAACCCTGCAATTGAAAAACTGAATTATTGGAAACCACCTAATTACCCAAACATTTACCCCTCTGCAGGTGTAAATACATGGGCCTAATAAGCCTTCCCATTGTGAAAGCAGTTACTTAAATTATATTAAAATATTAAAAACTATTTAATGAGCTTTTTTCCCCCTAAAGTAAATTGACTGTGTGCCTTAACCTGCTTCAGGCAAAGGAAGTTTCAAACATATTGGTTTTGAAACTAGCCATTATTTCCCATGTTGCAAAAATGGCAATTTTATTTCCCAACAGCAAATGAAACTGTCAGGAAAATTTAGATGCAATAAAATTGGATGGTTAAACCAACATGCTGGATTCGGAATAAAACTGAATTAAAGGAATTAAAATTAAGCATTATGTCAGTCAAACTTTATAAAAACTATTTGAAATGGTGGGGGAGAGATGTTGGGGTGGGGGTTTTTTTGCAAAAGTTAGGTTTTGGACTTGGTGAGGTCCACTCATAACAACCAATTTTATGTGCATCAACAGTGTCACATTTGAAATTTGCGCAACGAAAAATATTTTGCATAAAATGTGTTGCTTCTGGCAACATTTCTGCCTAAATAAAAAGTTGTCAGGCAGTGTGTGACTTTAGTGGTACAGAGTTTTAAAATGGTGGCTTCAGTCCAAGGCTAGCTAATAATGGCTGACATGCACTGGAATCTTGAGGCCTAAATCAACATTGTTTTCACAGCTGTAATTAAGCCACCTAATCAGAAGCACATTTTGACGGGACAGTTTCTGGAAGCCATACATTACAATTTCTTATGCCTGGAGCACAGTGGATCATGAGAGGTCCTCATTTAATTTCAGGTTAGAAAAAAAAAGGCTGTAAAATGAAAAGAGTATAAAAAAAAGCAGTGTATGGCTGTTGAAATGAAGCAGGCCTATGTGTTCATGCCTTGACCAACTCTGCATCCCACCCTCCTTCGGCTCTCTGCCGAGTCCCCAGCTCTCAAGTGGCAGCTGCACACAGTGAGATTAAGGGCTTCTGCCAAAGTCAACAGATGAGCTGGTCTGAACTGGCTCTCTGTGTGTTCTGATTGTAAATTGTGCTGGTGATGATTAGAGAACTCTAACACAGGATGTCGAGTCTTAAACTGTCCAGAGAAAATATTTTTTTTTTTTTTTAAGTTCAGGAAATTTTTTTAAAACTTCTTTTGTGGCTTGGTACATAGTGTTTTGTCTATAACTTTCAGATGATTCAAACATGAATTCACACAAATCAAGTAACTATATTATTAAAAAAATACACCATTACTTGCTCACAGCAAGATCCCCCATATGAGAATGTTTACTTAGCAGTGCTGCTGCAGAATGCAATTCTCTGACTAGTACACTCCAGCAGTCTTGTGCTTCTTCCACCTGTCAAGTGGAAGACACCCCTAAAATTCAGACTATCAACTACTTTTGTTGTGTGACTCTCACTTTGGGACATTGTCATACCTCTTACAACAGCTAAACTGTCTTGCTCTTTTTCTGAAGCATAGCTACATTAGTAACTTTAACATAAACTTTCAACCCCAGAGGCCACTGTAAAACTATCAATATGAAGGCACCAGTCACTGAGGTCTGATTACATTTGGTTCTGCACTTTAATTACATGTGGATTCTATTAACTGAGCCTTTTGCCTTATAGGCAACATTTCAATCAAATTACTGTAATTTCCAAATATGTTACAACAGTCTGACAAGTTTAAAGTTCACATACCTAGAATATTGAGTATCAAGAAATTTTTGCATAGAGAAGGAAGTATTCTTTACAAAATAGCAAATGTGATGTTGGATTACTGTAACTGGTTTTGAACACCTTGCCTTAAGTTACATAATGTGATTTATAATATCAGTTTCATATTATTATTATTTTAAACTACATGATTTATACTCTTTGGTTACAACTATTACTTGTGTAAGCAACATCACATGACCAGGTAAGCATTTGCGTTGGGGTATCTGCATTCCTTGGCTATGCAGTAAGGTTGGCAAGTGATGCCCAACTGCTTAAAATCAGGTAAGAAATGCAAATATTTCAGTAAAAACATAATTTCTGGGAGATATTACTCTTTAGTGGATTCAATCTTATAGAGACTTCAAGCTTATTAACTCCTATGAATAGTGTTTTCTATTTTTGCCCATCTGATATCTCCATACTTTCATGTCTGTGACCATCTCAATAATTGAGAAATTTTCCTTGTGGACCTGTCAGAATTTTCTTTACTTACTATCACTTTAGGAACATTCATATGTTTCACAGCACTTAAACCACACACTGGCATTTAACAGTACTGAGCAAAAGTTACTATTATTTGAGGTCCATATTTACTGAAGTCTGTCCTAGACTATTTCCAGGAAATCACATCAAGAAAGAGGGTAACAATAAAAATAACAAGTCCGATGACTTTTTGCAAGGCAAGTTAAGAATAAGCATCTCCAAATCTTTCACAAAACAAGTTTAACTGTGCGTAAGGCTAGCAAGAGGTAGTGAAAAAGCCAAGGAGAGTTTTCATCAAGGACCTATCTGCTTCTTGCAACATCTGGGAAGAATTCTTCCAGCTACATAAGAGATATGGCTCTGGCCCATGAAAGACACCCTCTGATATTTAACACAACACCGACGGAGTGAGTGCCTTTCTCCTATGCAGAAAGTGGAAAAGCAAATGTTTTCTTTCTCTCCAGTTCCATCCTCATAATTCTAACTTTAGGACAATGTATCCCTGTTAGATGCAGGTCTTAGCCTTAAAATACAGATGAATTGGTGACACAGAAACAAATTGCATGGGGGAAAAACAATGCCACTGCATCCATGCCCTGCAACACTGTGCTTGCAGCAACAAAGCCTTGGACAGCATGGATTCACATGCTTGCCATATGACTAAATATGATGACACATGTTGCCCCACAGCACCCCCAAAATAATTGCTTATGACTGTACTACTGCACAATAGAGCACTTAAAAGCTCTCAGTTCAAGGTCTACTTATTATTGCACCTCTGAATGAATGTACAAGTATAGTAATAAACTAATGTATTTGAAGAAGAATTAAAATGAATAAAAGCAGCAGAATTCAGTACTGGTAAGAATTCAGAACTGTCAAGTGTTCATTTAACAGGGAACCTTGAAGCATAGTCCATTCATAGTGTTCATATTACTGGATGCTGCTGAACAAGAAGTAGGCAGGAAGACCATTACAAAATGTTAATAGTTGTATAACAGAAAAAAAAAGACATTTTAGAAATGTAAGGAAAATTTCAGAAGAACTTGGTAAAGAAAAAAAAACAAACAGAAGTTTAAAAAAAAAATGGCAACCAGGAAACCCCCCAACCAACAGAAGAGAGATACAAGAATAGGGAACAATAGAAAAGAAAATAGAGGAGAGGAAAGGTTGAGAGGGGAGAGGAGGGGAGGGGAGGGAGGGGGGAGGCGGGGCTGGAGGGGCGGAGGGGAGGGGAGGGGGGGAGGGAGGGGAGGGGAGGGGACTGTCTAATTTTGAAACCAAACACATACTCAAGAAGTCATCACTCCCTTTCATTTAAAGTAAGAAAAAAAAATCTGTTCTATTTTAATACAGAAATTTAGCGCAGAACTTCTTCCCCAAAATCGGAACAGAACAGTACCAACTGAAATATTAAAATGTAAGTCACTCCACAAAGCTGTGATAGTTGAAGTTATTAAAAGTGTCATGCTTAATACAACTTTTACAAATATTAGGGAAAAGCTTTACAGAAACCCCAAATATACAAAATATAGCATAATCACTTTTTTCTTTTTCATAGTGTGCTGGTTTAAGAGTTAACCAGCAGGGGAAATGAACTCAACTCAAAGGAGAGATTATAAGTCAGAATAACAATTTACTAAAATAATACAGTAAGTACAATCATACAAACAAACAATTGGTCTTAACCCACAAAACCCAAATGTATAACCCAGTACCCTGGGGCATGAACAACGTGGTGTTCCTTGGGCCCCGCTTGAGTCCAAAGTAAAGGGAGAGGGGAAGAACCTGCTGGTGGGAGAGCTGTTGCAGTCTGGTCAAAAGTGGTGATTGGAGTCCAGTATAGGGTGGTGGTCCAAGTCTGTTTGAGAGCGATGAGCCGCAGTCCTTCTCTGGATCCCACAGAGTGGTTAAAAATGTTCCAAGACTCCAAGATTATATATCCTGCAGTTCAGGCAGGAATGCTCAGCACTTCCCTCAGGGCGGGGAGTTCCACAAAGGGTGTGAGGACAGGAGCATCCTCCTATCTCACAGGCCTCTTAACACCTAGTTTATAGCCTGAGGAGTCAGGCTCTATGGGCAGATGGTGTAAATGGTTCATTGATAACAGTTTCTGGGAAATGGCATGGAAGGCTATAGAATACACAGTTTTGGGTTACACCCATACCCTGATGAACTGGTCTCAGTTGTCCTAACTAGGACACATAGTGATGCCTTAAGCCCCTAATGGTTTTTTATTTTTCTAATATTTGTAAGACTTGTAAGTTTTATAAGTAGGTTTTAAAAGCAGAAACCCCTCCCTTCTTTGTCCCTTGTCCCTTTCCCTTTCTCCAGTACCCTTGTTTATACATTCCTTAACCCTCTTACCCCATTCTATGCTCCCTATATCAATCCTACTCCTGAATACAGCAGAAATGTTTAGTCTCTTGTCAAGGCAAGGCCTAGATTGTTGGCAGAACAGCATATCAGGGCCTAAACCACAGAATACGGTCAAGAATTTGGTAACTATGTACCCTTTGTGCTCTGATGAAGACAAAGATGGGATGAATAAGGGGTCCCGAAATACACCCCAGACCCATTTTAAGGGAGTGGACCCAGGGCGGACCAGAGTAAAGGCCACAGGGTGGACACATCTGGGATTGGATGGATGGTGTTATAAAATGTAACATCTCAGGCACGGCCGGCGCGCACGTCCTGTAACATCTTGCCTTGGCAAAATAAACCCTTTCTTATCTCACCCCTAATTAACTGCTCCAGAGATTTTTTTCAGCATCAAAATTTCACGGCAACAATAGCAACCTGAGACTCTCATTCTCAGGTTTTTTTGCCTTTATATTAAAATTTTAAAACACTTCCTACTAATGCTTATGCTTACATTCAGATTAAATGGCATCTAAAGGAAGAACTATTGTTCTCCCAGAGGGCCAATATATCCCTTCAACACATATAGTATCATCTTTACATGGACACTGCAGGCAGACACAAATTACTTAAAAAGCACTGCCTTGAATCACAAGCTTTGGAGAGCTAGGGAAGGCAAGGCGTTTGTTTTCATTGTAACATAACAAGCAGCTGGATAGTCCTTCATAGACAGGACTAGCAACATCTTTGCTAAAAGCTCTCTCAATCCAAACAAAAGCAAACCTTGCTGCAAGTTCTGCAGACTTCCCAATCTTAGTACACAAGTGGTCATCTTGATTTAACAACAAAAACAATCATAATAGGCAAAGGAGAAGCCCAAAATTACACTGGCCACAAGCTCAGCAGGACACATATAAACCTAATAGAAAACATCAGAGTCCAAGTTTTCATTCAATAATTATCACCTCAAGATGTTAAAACTGAAATTCAGCACTGATTAATATAGTTTCTATTCACAATAATTTCCCAGCTGTTAGAAGCAGGATAAGAAATTAATATAATTCTGTAGGAGACAACCAAAGCCACAGTCACAGCCTTTGAATATACATTTTCCAGTGTGTTTATGACATTTGCTTTAGTGACAGCTCTCTTCCTACAGATCTTCTGTTTCAAAAACAAAGACAATCCTCATTTTCTTTATGGTCCTTTGCTACACAAGACTAAAAGAAGAAAAAAGAAGAGAAGGACAACAACAGCAACCAAAAAAACTCCAAAGCTTTCTCCTTTGTCCTCTGTAAAAAAGTAAGAAAAAAATGGAGGACAAATACATCAAGTGTATGCCAGTTGCACATCCTACACAGTCTCATTCTAGAGATACTTGGCTATATGTTTATAACAGTTTACGTGTCTGGCCTCCTGCCTCTGTAAGACAAATAAATCTGTATTCAATAATTCCCCTAGAAAGAGATCTCAGATCTGAAGAATCACCTTATTAGCCTTAAACAAATCCAAGTACCTTTGTGGGCAACAATATTTTTAGACCAGAAATTATTTCTGAAATCGGATTTTAACCTTTGTAACTTTTGTGAGAAGCATTAAAATCCAAACCTCCTAATGAACATTTTGTTTATGTGAACAGCTAATAACATTCTGTTTTAACATGCTACATCCCTAAATGGTGAAATTCTTCAGACCCAAAGTTCAACTATTTACTGTACTGCCAAAACTAAAGAAATCACAATGTATACTCTTCCAGCAACAGCAGCAATGAACAGGTCCTTGTAGAAGATACAGTAGTAAAATTAATCCCTCTGTTAACTAGTATCATCCCTTTCTCTTCTGAAAAAAAATTCAGTTGACACTAATTTTATTGTTCTAATATGTTTATAGATAAATACTATTGTATTTCCCTACAGAAACTATACAGCATGAAGAGAAATGCTGGCTAAGAAACCACATCCAAATGACAAAATTTTCTTGAAAAGCAGACTTACCATTTGTAAGGTCACTTTCATGAAGACATGCTGTTTGGAGCCTGGACTTTAGAGCTGCAATGTGAAGCTGCAGAGATTTTGTTTCTCTCACTAATGTTTCAACTCTGGAAACTGCAACTTGGTAGAGTTCCATGAAACTTTGAATCATGGCCTTTAGAAAGTAAAATAAATCATCAGTGCCAGGCAAGCTATACTTAAATGCCAAAAGCATACATCCAAATTCATAGAGAAGACCTAATTTTTTTTAATTGGAGAAATGAAACAAAAGTTCTGAGCCAGGCAAAACTTCAGTCTCAGGAATTAAACAAAGGTCTAACATGGTATTCCTTCTAAAATCTGAAATATTAATAGCATTGAGGAAAAGCAAATGACTGTGCATCCCAATTAGAAGGTGCTTTGATAAACTGTTTTCAGTCATGCAGCCCTGCATTGAAGAGTTGATACTATTTTCCATTTCATTTAACTACAAGACTCAGTGTGTGTTCGATTTGTTTACAAAGAATCACTACACAATTTCAGGTAAATTTTCATGCTTTCAGAATGAGTCCTTCCACTTCATGTTAAGAAAATTAATTTGGCAGAAACAAAAGAAACATGGTAAACCTACAGACCTCTGAAGGTAAATAATCTCATTACAGTACAGCTGGGAAAATATATTGTTTTCATGCATATAGTGGAAAAATGTCCCAATCCTGTAATATTGATCAGAATGATAATACAGTTAGCAGCACAAGAGAGTACAAATGATTTGACACAACTGGTAACTTTATATCTACCCTAAATAGTCTAACACTGTTCAGATTATTGGTCTTCTTTACAACTGGTTAATCACATTTCATAAGCTCAGTTTTCCCCTTTGAAATGACCTGTAGTGAGTTCTACTGTAAGAACATATTACAGATAATATGAAATAGACTTTTGGAATATAAGACTGTGGTATAGACAAAAATAAACTTAGTACCACAAACAGGCACTCACAAAGATTTTTTACTGTTTTCCTTTCTTTATTCTCAAACACAATACTGCTTTTCAGAATAAAAGTTAACATAGCTGAAATCAATAAAGATATTTTATTGTGAAATGTAGAAAACAGCAGTGGCAAATTAACAACATCATAATTTTTCTCATCAGAAATAATATCCAAAATGTTTTAAATACTATGGTGCTAGTCCTAAAAGTGTACTCACATAGCTCTGTAAGTCTGCCACTGTCAGCTCTGATCTTACTTTTAAAATTTTTCATTCCACATTCAACATGACTAAAATGCTGCAGCTCTTCAAAAACAATACCAAGGAAGAATGTGGATATATCTCACACTCTATATAAAAATGTCTGAGAGTCTTCATATGGCAACTGCCCACATGTTAAAAATTAGACGCATGTTGAAATAGGTGTACGGACTGGGCCTGTAACTCATAAACAAGGTTTATACCATTGCATCATAACAAGCTGTGTCTCAAATCTCACAGAAAAAAAATCTTAGGTGTTCCTTTGATTACTTCACACATGATACTTAAATGTGTCACTGAACTGGAATATATAGAGATGTTTCCTCACCTTCTTCCTTTTCCCAAAGCTAGTGAAGCCGCTAACCTATACAGTGTCATCCTACAGGTACACAGCCACTCTAAGTCCATGCAGATATTTGAAATAGTGTTTTCTAATTCCTTGCTGATCTACTCAGCTATTTAATTTGTTTTCTTGTTAAATAAGTTTGAAAATTTTCAGTCTAGGAAAAATGTATTCCTGAGCTTTTATTTTCAGACACAGCAATTCTATTTTTCTAAGAGTTCTAGATTTCTTTTTAGTCCAGAAAGAAGCGACTTAGCAGCAGCTAATGATTCATTACCAATGTGGAAGGTAGCAATCATACACCCACAGGTACACACTTGTTCCAGTATATCCCAACTCCCCAGCAAAGAGCCAGGGTCAGTTTAGATTTCTCTTGCTCAGGACCAGGTTAGTGCAATCAACATTTTTGGGTCTTCCAGTGGGTGGCATGGAATCCATGATAATGAGTGTGCAGAACATTTATTCTAAATGACATGGAGAAAGGTAAATACATTGGGTTTTCAGATGTGCCATTGGAAGGCACGAATGATTTTACATAACTCATGTCGGTCATGAATTGAGTGACCTATCTGCTTTATGTCATACAAAAGTTCCACTTATTAGAAAGCTGGATACACGGGGAATGGGCAGAGAACCTGGCCACTTGCAAATTACAAGATGTCACCTAAGGACTAAATGCATCTCTAAAGGAGTTCAGAACTTTAACTTAGATCCCTATTTGAATACTACAGACAAAAAAAAAAATCTGCATCTCTGAAAACTGTTCCATGAAAATCAGTTGACAGAATCTCCTGGAATGCAAACCTAGTTCTGTAGAAGTTTTTTCCTTTCCTGCTATGGAATGTTTTCTTTTGGTTTTAAGTATACGTACAAATAAGATGCATGTATAGCTTTTAAGTATACACAACAATAAGATGCTTCAGCAACCCTCCTGATTAATTTTTATAACATAAAATTTGACATTCATACACATCTGCAAGATCTGCATTTTAGTGAGCACTTCTGCTTTTGAACGTGTTCACAATACTATGACATGCAAACAGGGAACAGAACATAAAACAATAAAAAATAGTCTTCAGTTACAAATGAAAATATTTCAAAAATAGACACCAGAAAATTAATTCTGTTCAGAAAGGCCAGAGGTAGTGATCCCCACACATTATAGGAACCAGTATTATTGCAACTCAGACTACTTCAAAAGTTAAACATTTTCAGACAGACAAGTATTATAGGAAAGTTAGTGGGGAGAAGACTTAACCAAGGAGGCCACAAAACCAGTGGAGTTGAAGAATACTAATTTTGAACATTACTGGCTTTAAGTGCCCCTGTTTGTGCAAGGGCAGATGCCCAACAAGGGCAGATGACCTCCAGAGGTTCCTTTCAATTTCAGCATAATTCAGTGATTAAAAGTCATCCTAAGGATAGAACATGATGCAAGTTAATAGCTGAAATTTACATAGGACTGTCAACTTTAAGACCACAAATTGTAAGCAATTACTCCACGTTAATCAAAGACAAAAAGAGGAAAACAATCAGATGCTAAGTGATTTTTTCCTGTAACCTCTTTCCTTTCCTTTTACTCCACACAATGTTTTATTTTATAGAGAATATCACTAGTATTTAACATTCTACATCAAGTGCTACTGATATGGCAGAAGCAAATGGTAGGAGTGTCTTCATGCCAAAAGTGTTTTTAATGTGAGAGGAGACCCATGCTCCAACACTAAAACAAGGCACAGGCAACTTCATGAAAACAGATGCGTGACTTTACACATAACTGGTTGCAACTCACAGGCTAAAAATATATTCATAACATTGACATGGAAAAAAGATGCTTTTATGATGAAGATGCTGGACTAGACACAGAATTTGCAAGAATGCCCAAGTTCCATTTTCAAATCTAACTGTTAATAGACAAATTATTTTAAGTCTAAGTACTTCTAAGGATCATCTTTCTTTACAGCTATTTAAACATTGAAAACAGTATCTTCATCTAGAAAATCCCTAAAAGCACTCTAACCGTCTTTAGAGCACAAAGTAAATCAGAAAATTTTGAAAAAATCAGTTAAGCGCTATTCATATCATAAAGGAAGAAAGTATTTTAAATTCTAGATCTTTATTCAATTAGAAAAAGGGTCTCTGAATATTCTGAGTGGAAAAAGGCCCTTACAACCTGTTCAAAGATGTCTCATCTGTAATATGAGGACTACATAAAAATTTTTTGGCTTAGGTTACATGTTGGTAAAGCTGAGAAACCAAAATTGGGAGTAAAAACAAAACAAAGTGGATGCTGTTTACAAACTACAGATCAACAAAGTAGCGATATTGAAGCTATGCTTTCTTCGTCCAGATTAATCTTTAAAAGGACTGAGAACACTTAAGCTTAGGACAGTTCTCCAGGGGACATTAAAACTAATTTTTTCTAACGTTCCTTCCGTGTACTTTTGAATAACCAATCATTGCCTAGTCCTGTACACCATTTCTAAAACCAGTAATTTTCAGGAGCACAGTGCTGTAGATGCTGTAAAACAGCTTTTGTGTGTATTACTGGCTCTAAATTTACAAGACTGAAAGACTCCAGTCTCCACAGGTATTTTATTGAAATGGAAAAATGGCTAATACTGACAAATTACATAACAATCTTAAAGAAATTGGAAACATGAAAAGAAGATAAATCTTTTAAAAAATTAATTTATGAAATTCAAAGGTTATTCAAACATCAGCTGTTCTCAATGAAGTTATAGTAGAAACATATGACAAGAAATACATAGATTGGCATATGCAAATTAGCAAACCTCTCATCAATGTTTTAATGTATTTATTACACATTATAAAAATGGCCTTTCAAATTCCAAATTAAAAGAATGTAGATGTTGTCCTCCGTGTCTCACTATGGAGAACACAGTTAAAAATGAAATTATTTGGATTATGAGTTACAAGTGGTAGAGAATAAAAATTTCCATTTAAAGTTTTAGACTCCTCCAAAGTTACAAATAAAATACCAAGTTATTAAGAATCAGTTTCTTTATTTTTATATCCATAACTTCAACTCAGGATCTTCTTGGGCCTGCTGTTATCACAGAACCACAGCTTGTCTTTGGAAGGAACAAAACTAGAGGAAGGATACGCTATGTTGAAATGATGCTTATCAAGAGGTGTCAAAAAGACTTACATCCTGACAATATAAACATTGACTTTGTAGCATCCGATGCAGCAGTCAGAATAACAAGACCATCTACTTTACAAAAAAAAAACCAAAAAAGTACAAAAAAGTTGAAATTCACATTTGACTGTTTGGTTCTCCCTTTAGGAAATTCTTCAACTAAAAACAGTGTTAGCAGGTAGTAAAATACCCCAGGTCTACATATACAAAAGATAAAAAAGAATGAGAGAAGGAATAACAAATGGACTTCAGACAAATAAAAGATTAACTCTAGCACAGCAAACTGCTTACATGTGAATCTGAAAAGACTGAGAATTTCATTTATGGTACAGAATTTGGCTGGAGTTCTGCATACCTGTCATTAATGCCTTGCTTCAAACTGACATAAATAAGGTTCGTTAAAATGAGTCCAGAAAACAAAATATACATCAATGAGTTTTTGTTTTCAGAAATAAGATTTCAGGATACTTATAGATTTAAGAGAGGTATGTTTGAAGAAGAAAGGATAAAATTAATTTCCCCCATACATTTTAGCATTTGAAAATCCACCTTGGTTGCCTTGAGCCATAGTCCAAAATGTCTAGTGGCATCAGTGGAGGATACAAATACAGCAGCTTCTCAGGCATCAGGAAAAAACCTCAAGGGAAACAGCATTCAGCAAAATTGCACTTTTGCAGCTGTTTGGCCCTTCTTTAATGATCTATTCTCCTTGTATTTCATTTCAACACTAAACATTTTGTTCAATTCCATTCAAGTGTGGCATGAACAATTTAAATGTGCCAAAAAGCAGGTCAGTTTTCTTACAACTTTTTTTTTCCCCAACAAAAGCTAACTCAGTGCCACACACAGTGCCCAATTCTATCCCCTTCACTTCAATAACAATTACTTTACCCTGTAGGTCTCAGAGGACAGCCCAAGGGAGTGAAGCTCTAAATAAAAATCTAGATTCTCTGCAAGAGGTAATGACATGACTTCCTACAAGAAAACTGAAAAGGGAGCATTGAACTTGACAGCAATGGAAGGGAAAGTGCTTCTACTGGAAACCACAGCAAATGGGCATAACAATAATTGCCATGAAAATTGTTACAAAGCGTAAGATTTTCAAAAATCATATCAATCTTTCAGAAAATGATAAATTAAGACAAATGTATTTGTAGGTATGATGAGGTAGAAAAGCATCCTTAGAATTTCATAGCAAAGGACCTACCTGCAGCCTTGACTACTCAGAAATATCTGTGGACTATGCAAGAAAATTACCATGTAACAAAATTAGGTTTTTTAGGCCAATAATGTTTACATGCAAAGACCATTCTCCCTGTCATTTGCACTAAGTCAAGCAAAGTTATATATAAAATGTAAAGGAGAATCAATCACTGCCCTGAAGAACTTCTAGTTTAAGCTACAGCTAGGGAGAAAATGTTACCACTACATTGTACCTCTTCCTATCTTCTTACACAATTTTGGTACAAAAAGAGCATTTCAGTTTGTCAGGGAGGGAATTTTTCAAGCAAATGATTTTAGTGAGAAAGAAGTTTCGGGCTGGTACCCTTCCTACAACTTCTGTTGCAGTGTACATTCTAGGCAGGGATGAAACAAAGAGAGACGGATAGTCACTGAAAATACTATAAAGTCCACATTAAAGTGCCTCAACTGTGAGCATGAAAATCTGCTTAGTGTGAGCATAATATATTACCACTGATGAGAGGAACCAAACAGCAGCAGTCACTACAGAAAAGTCAGGATGTACTTTTATTATAAAATATGACAGTGCCCCATCACACGTTCAGTCTTAAGGAGAAAGAAGAGAGTAAAACTTCTCATCAAAATTCAGATGAAATGTCAAGTGAAAGTACAAGTTGTCTGAATCTTGATGATGTTGCTTTTGGCCTACTGAAGCGACATCTTGGAACCAGAAAAGATGTACAAAAGTTGAAGTACAGGATTCTGTTTTCCACAACCAAATTCATGGAAGTAAAATAAATTTTAAAAAGCATACTCTTTCCTATTTTCAGGAACTCTTACATATGGATAAGATATCCTATATAAGCAAAACAATTTTTATAAATAAATGCCACCTAAACACTAAGTCTAAAATCTATTGACTAGTTATAGATGCATGTGTAGGAGAACAATATAAGGAGGGGAGAGAAGCAGGCATTAATCTATCAAGTTACTAAGTAGAAAAATCTGAAGCAACTTCACGTGGAAGGTAAATGTGAAATCTGAAAAACTTTTCTGTTCTTTGAAATGCTGTCTACAAACTACCCAACCTAAGTAACTAACTCAACTATTTGCCAACATTGTAGCTTACTCAAAATTAAAACAGTGGTTTTTCATTGGTTTTAAAGAGTGCTCTGTTAACTAAGACCACTTTCAATTACTCTTAGCAAAGAAATAGGCTTTACTCATGAAAAAATACTTCGTTTTAACCACCACAGAAAAAGTCTGTTGCTGACTCCAAGAGAACATGATCAACCCACAAAATCTGGGCTCAGTATAGACATTTCCTTGAGTATTTTGACTAGAGCTATGAAGTGATATAGATTATTCCCTTATGGCCACAAGAAACAGCTTCTCAATTGTAAATTAAAACATTTTAAAATTGAAGTAGATAAAAGGTTTTGCATATGTGGAAATGTGTCCACTTTGTATTTTCCATGCAAAAAGCTGAGTGTAGTCTTTGCTCTAGTTGCCATTTACTAGGAGAGACAAAGACCCCTTCTGGCAGATTTAGTCAATATGACAACTGTGATTATGTAGCTCATACACAAACACTCATTACTGAGTCCTAATCTTTGTATCAGACTTTGGGTGAATGCTAAAGTCCAATGAGGGCTAGGAAGTCCTAGGGGCTAGGAAACGGTGCAAAGTTTTGTGAAATAGCTACTTCATTAGTTCTGTGAAATAGCTACTTCATTTCCTTTGCTTTTCTTATGAATGCTTATGGCAGCGCTGCATTTTAAGTCAGCATAGATATTTCATCCTACATTTTGTAGTTTTGCAAGGAAATTCTAAGCTATTAGGTTGGATAGCAAATTAATTTTTTCATTTTGGCTTCTCACGAAGCTCCAGTTATATACATAGATTCATGATGCCAGCACAGGAAAAAGCACTAGTTTCTATCTCTGTAGAGAACATAATGATCAAGAAAAGCTGAATTGCATCCCTCGCACCTTTAATCTAATGTCCACTGCCACATATAGGATGGACAGGTGTCCTCACTTCATTCTGCCTAAACTCAGATGTTAGTGATTAACTAGTTTGCTTCATACATGCTTAAACTTAATGAAATTTTTACTAAAAAATACCCCAACAACATGCAAACAGCTAGATTTTCAATCAGACTTGCTTTCAAGACCTAATTTATGATATAAAAATGTTTTATTAGGAATTTCAGTAACAACAGCTCATGTTCCAAAATCTGAGGAGTCAAAGGAAATTTAAAGAACATGGTACACCTACTACTGATCCTCACAATGAGCATACACATTAGCATCTCTCTTTACAAAGTAAAAGCTGGAGAATATTGGCAATGTCTTACAAAATTGGCACCATCACTGAGCTCGACAACTTGCTATCCTTAAAGCTTAGTATTATATAAATAAAATATTTTCTTCTCAAAGTTTGCTTTTAACCATCATAATCTGAGGAATAAGATCAAATAAAATAATCCCCATCATCTCTGAATATTAAGTTCTACTAACAGTGGATGTACATCTGAATAAAACTCTCGTTGGGAAAACATGATTCTGTTTGTCTGCCTTTTTGGCATTTGTCATATAAAATCACAGATTAGCTCAACTCAGAAAGGTGTAAATCTCAACCAACATATGCTAAAAGTTGGTGGAAAAGTGAGACTGCACTATACTGAAGTCTGGCCTCTTCAGTGCAAGAGGTCAATAAGCTAGGTGAGAATGGTGTTCACTTGGAACAGCTTTAAAGTGTTGAGGAATACACCCAGCCCAAGTAGATCAGCTTGCAAACTGTAAATGGAGAGGCAGATGAAGCTCTGGATAGGAGCCTGAGACAAGAGGCCGTGAACTGCCAAACTTTGGGATAACAAAGGGCATGAGAATCGTTGACAGCCAGTCAGGTGAATGGACACTGAGAGAGAAGGCAGGAGCTGGAAATTGCCAACCTTCTGAATAACAAAAGACATGAAGACTGACGGTCAGCGAGGTGGATGCACACAGAGAGGGGGCAGGAGCCAAGGACTTGGGAAAACGAGCAAGATTTGTGTGCAGGGAGACTGTGAGTGTATAAAAGCCTAGGGGTTCCTTCACTGGGGGTCCTCCTTGGAGGTACCCAGCTTGAGTTGTTTCTGTTACGGTGCCAGGAATAAATGACTTTAGGGGATGAGACATCTGAGATGCTGCTAAGGGAAACACAGGGCCAAACCTGTAAGGAAACCTGGTCTGACTGTGTGAGTGTGTGTGTGGGGGGGGAGTCAAGTGCAGCACCCGTGGGCTCACTGAGCCACCTGCTGTGAAGGGCCTTCAGTCCCAACAGTGAAAGTCTCTGGCATTGGGAGTGTGACTGCCAGAGAGTCGCATGAATGGTCAGACCGAGAAGTTTCCTTAACAAAAGAAGAACTAACTTTTCTGATGGCAGACCTCTGGCTGTCCTCATTCAGACTAAGAATTCAAAGATGTGTTGCTACCAGATGAGCTTTTTACATAATATTTTTAGCTTTGTCTTCAGACAAGAGGGCACAGTCTTAAGCTGTGCCAGGGGAGGTTTAGGTTGGATACTAGGAAGAAATTTTTACAGAGGGAGTAATAAGACACTGGAATGGGCTGCCCAGGGAAGTGGTGGATTCACCACCCATGAAGGTTTTTAAGAAGAGACTGGACGTGGCACTTAGTGCCATGGTCTGTAACCATGGCGGTGTTGGATTAAGGGTTGGACTTGATGATCTCAGAGGTCTTTTCCAACCGGGCTGATTCTATGATTCTATGAAATCCACCAACTGTCTTTCCGTTAAATGGAAACTTAAAATGAGATTGAGGAATATGATTCAAATTATTAGGTTGGGAGCCTGGCAAGTAAGGAACAGGCTGTTATGGTCCATTTCCTTGGTCAGAGACAAGAGTCAACAATTAGATCCAATTCCTTAGAAGCCTAAGATACAGAGTGACTTTCTGAATTTTAATGGAACTGGATGCTTATAGTAACAGTGAAAGGAGAAAACTTAGGAGGATAGGCACGGGTGAGATGAGTTTGCCTAGAAAGCATAAAGTATTTTTCATCAGTAGATCAGACGTAAAACATCCCATATCATAGGCTATTGTAATGAGACTGAGAAAGCCCTTCCTAGTCTTTCTATTTTTACCAAATCTGGTAATGAATGCACTAGCATGTACTTGAGTGGTGTCCTTAATGGTGGATCAACAAAAGCAACTGGTTCTTATCCAAGAATCCCAGGCTACTCTAACTTACAAACACCCAAGAGGATAGCATTTTTTAAACTATTTCTTATGTTAATCGGTTAGTACTTCCTAATCCATTTTTCAGAGCTGGACTGCTACCTGCAGTTAGGTCATTTATGAGTAATTGTGCCTATGAATGTTTCTAAGAGAAACCACTTCCACAACTTAAGAATTCTAGAAACTATAAATGATTTCTACTGTTTCCATCTTCTTGTAGTTCAGAAATGAGGAAAGCAACCTGAAAAGAAACAATTTCTGATGGAGTATCCAAGAATGTGAGGTGACAATCAATGCTAAAGCATGACTAGTATAAATAAGGTAAACTGGGAATATTTATTACAATTAACAATATTAATATTAAATGAAATAGCAGAAGCCATTTTCAAAATAAACATAGAAAATAGTTTTTCAAAAAGTGTGTAGTTAAGCTACAAAAATCATTTCTGCAAGTCATGTGAATATTTACCTTTACATGGGTTCAAAAAGCAATGGGACAATGAACGGGTGCTGAACACAAAAACACTAATTTTGTTTCAGAAGGTCCATGAACAAAAATGGTGGAGGCTGGGAGAAATTCTGGAGACATTTTAGTCCACTTTCTCATAATATTTTTTTTTATTATTATTTCCCCTGTCCAACCTGTTTTAAAGCAGGGGCAACCCGATTTGCTGCTATTCTTCGTGCCCTGTAGGCATTAAATGTTTACTCAGTCCCACAGACTATTTCCCAAAGGACTAAAATTTGCAGCAAGTCTCACGTGCAATAAATGCAGAACAAATCAAGCATCTAAGATAGTGACATTTGCCAAGGTACAGACAAACATCACATTTTGACATGTAGGAGGCTCTCTGCTCAAAACCCAGTCCAGTCGTCTTCGCAAGCATGTGTAAAAACTTTTGAATTTAAACTTCAACTTGTAATCTTTAGCTTGCACAATATTAATCTAAAAAAAATATTCATTTAAGATTGGGAAACTGGATGGAGGGAAAGTCTGGCACTGTACACTGTGGCAATAACATGATACTTTGCTCTCTAATCTCTCCCTGTAGTATTTGTCAATTGTTATACAATCAGAAAGAGGGGGACCCACCAGTTGGGGGCTGGTACTGGAAAAGAACACAAAATCTGCCTCTGAACAGAGAGAAACTAAAATATAGTCTTCAGGTATTAAATGGACATTTTAAGTTTGCCCCCTAGGGGGAATCAGTTACCGTTCCCTCCTGATCTTTTCTTTAGAACTGTACTTCTATCAAAAAAGATCATTATGTTGAAGCAATCCAAAGCAATTTAAGTTCTAACAAGGCTCCAGGAGGATAAACAATGTTGGTCCTTCCATGAATATTATCTTTTCAAAAGTCATGAAACATTCAATCTTTTGCAGGTAAACTTGCCAACATGCAGGTTGTGTATCCCTATTATTCAGGTTTACAAAACAGTTCCACATTCATGAAATTTCCATTAGTTACAGTACCTTCCAGACCCTCCATTTTCTCCTCACCCCCTAATTTCTTACCACCTTTTTGCTTCTACAGGAAGAGACCAAAATGACGGAAAAGACCATAATGAAGGGAGACTTTAAAACACCATAACAGAATTGGGTATGGCAATGGACAAATATTAATTTGAGCGCCCTACTTAAAGCATATTAGTCCTGGAACATCTATAGGAATAGACCATATGAAACCTAAGAATTTGTGCTTTTCACAGTCCAATATAATGTTGGTATTTGTGATCTTAGGATACTAGCAACATGTGTCACTAGACCAATCAATCAATTCAGCTATTGAAAAATCAAGACAACAGCTTCAAAACAGTTTGTTATGATTTCTGCGAAATAACAAGGTAAAAAATAAAATTTGCAGGTAACAACATACATGAATTACAAGCCACAATTTACACAACTCTTCCTGCCAGCCACATTCCCTTAAAAAAAACAAAACAAAACAAAACAAAAAACCCACACCAAAATAAATAAGGCCAAATTGGTAGAATTTGGTAAAAAAACAGGTTAACTTTTAATCCTTTCAAAGCTTGTCCTCTTCAAATTTCACTTCAGCAGTACACCACTTGGGATGCTATCCCAGTCTATTTCTTCAATACAGGACAATGTGGAAATAACAGAACAGCCTGGGTTTTTATGCCTAGTTTTATATTCTGAAAGATTTAGTGTTTTTTCTTAATTCATTGCTATATTTTCTTCTAACTGCTGTCACTTATATTGTCTTGCAGAAGGGCAAATCAGGGTCAGTTTATGTAAGTGGCATCAATCTGAAAAATCTTCATCAGTCTTTATTTCAAGGCACTATGCAAAGAAAGCTGACATTAAGAGAGCCTTAACTGACAGTAAATGAAATCAATCAGCAAATCACTAAGCCATAATAAACTCTCTCAAGTTGTAGATAACCCTTCCTTTCTCAGGTCTTTAACTACAAGGACCACCAAATGCAATATCTGGGCAGAAATTTCTCTCAATTCCATTACAAAATTCTTGTACTAATATAGTGCAATATTTAATAATTTTTTCTTACTCTGTAAGCTATTGATAAGAATAACAAAGAGAAAGACATGTTTTATCATAACAGACTACTAAGCAGTTAAGCAGAAAAAAAATAAATAAAAGCTTCAGCATTTGACAGTTGGTTTTTTATTTTATGTATAATTAAGAATAGAAAATAGTCTGATTCTGTTTCTGCTACTTAAATATTTATGTAATAAATTCTATTGCCTTCTTAATTTCTATTGCTCAGTATTTCTTCTTAGTTTCTGAAATTAAAAGAACCAGTACAAACAAAAAAAGGACTCCAGACAATTCCTAATCTTTCACAGTATTCACTTCATGAATTCAATTTTTAACCCACGTTATTATCAACAGTTAAACACCTATGCTTCTGAATGGACTTGTCTGTGTTACAATGGTATAAACTGCACACAAAAAATACAGTCACATCAGTTATCTGGTAAAATTACTCCTTTTCTGAAGATACCGTGCACAGATAAACCTGTGCAGTTCTGAAAGAAACGATTTCTAAAATTAGAAAATCTGTCTAACAAACAAGGTGTTGTGAAAACTATATTTTATATCTTCTGTGATTGAACGATGTTTTATTTTTGTAATTATAGCATTTAGGAGTCTGTCCTTATTCACTGAGGCAGCGTTGGGTACATATTGAGATCACCATGACTCTGGAGTAATTTTTCTCATGAAAGAATAGCGAACAGAAAACAAGGAAGATGCTTCCTGCTATAAGATGCAACAACTTGGTAACCAGCTGGGAAAAAATTCCCAGGATTACAAGCAGAAGCAAAACTAAACAAATACACTTAGTGAATTAAGATCGTATTTTACACAGTTCTTACAGAGCTTTCCTGCATATCAGCACAGATAATTCCTAAGAGATCACAAACACACAACAGACATAAATGTACGAAAAACTCTAAATGGACAAAGGTGGACAGCTACATGATTGCTTGACAGGGTCAAGAAAGAACATTTTCCATTAAGAAAGATTACAGGAAGATTAAATGATTATATACTAACTTTGGCATTCAAGATAATCATCAGTACATCTTAGTGAAAAGTTTTTACAAAACTAATAGTGCTTACGAAAGGGGCTGGACAAGAGTTAGTAGTGTCACAGGCACAAAGAGACAGCTTTCAGTAATTGATTAGCTGGTGATTACAGACACTGACTTTGATATTTATGGTCCCGTAAGGCCAAGCCTTAATTAGCATGGTTGGGGTGTAAACAGTGTACAGCTAACTACAAAGCCCTATGAGAAGGTTCTTCATATTATCTGTACTAATTTATTAGAATGAAGAAAGAGAAGGGAAGAAACAAGAAGTGCAAAGGTGGCTGAAAAAGTGAGGAAAAGAGGTTAATAACAAGAGGGGGGAAATGAGGAAAGGAGAGAGAGTAACAAAAATCCCATAGAGAAGAGGGAGGAAAAAACTGCTAACACAAATGCTCTGAAAAGGAAAGAAGTCGGGAACACAGTTAAGGCTCAGAAAGGAGAGTGGTGTGAAATTCAAATTACAGAAGGTAAATTTCCAACGTCACTGGCATTTAAAAGATGTCTCTTTTTTTATGTTTTAAATAGTATTTTGCTAGTATACACTAATAGTATGTTTTAAAGTATTTATAGTTTAATTATGCTAAAATGGCTTCTAAATATTTAGTATCATGATACAGCTGCTATCTGGAGACAAAAGACATTCAAGGAGATTAAATTAGAATTCTTCATGTTACATCTCTTCAATCTGGTTATTCAGATTTTACTTAGTTGTTAATTATTGTTTCTTAAGTCCTGTACAAACTTTATTTTTGACAAATTGAAGTCTGCAAAAGGTCAGGGTCACAAGAGATGTCGCCTCACTTTAGTGAGTTTAAAACATCTACTTATTTATGAGTATTTCAGCTCAAAGTGGATGTGTAAAGCAGCATCAGAGTAATAAAGAATCACTTTTCTCTTTGAACAGTATATTGAAAGGCAGGCTTGTAGTCAATTTAGAAATAGCACATTTTGACACTAGCTAAGAAATTAGTCTTATCTAATTAGGATAGGAGAAGAAAAGAGTGTGAGGGCAGCCCAGTTCCTGTTGAAAGCTGCTGTAGAACTCCTGGAAAATGAAGACCCAGTTTTACCTGACAAGAAACAGCAACTAATTCCAGAGGAGGCAGCATTCCGGCATCTATAATACAATGGATAGTTCCTTCTCTGGTGAAACAGTTTAAGTAAAAAGAAAACACTAGAAGTGTGTGCATGCTGCACTATCTTCAAGACTCTAAAATAGGTTTCTTCTTCTTTAGTATTAAGAGAAAAAAAAACCATTTTTTTCTTTTACAGTCATACCGTTAAAAAAAAGCAAATGGCTCTAAAACAGAAGTACAAGATTTAAAATACTAATAATCCAATTTTTAAGCAGCTACTCCATGATTAATTTTTCTTATTAAGTCCTCATATCAGAACTGATTTATGTTTGAAAGACATGCCCTATGCAGAGGATAAAATCTGATGACAGAATGATAATGTTACCTTTGAAATCACTTGCTTCCTCAATTTGGTAAGAACTTTTTTACTGACAAGCAAACTCAGGAATGAGAAAGTGTTTATTATTTTGAAGAAAATTATCAGCAAAATTATGCATATCTCTCACCTTCTAATCTATTAAGCATAAATCTAAAATTAATAAACAAGTTAAAATAAATACAAATTAGGATGCTTCTAAAACTACATTTATGTTTGTCAAATTATTTAGAAAAAGTGGACCTACAACACAATTAGTTAATGCATGACTAAATCATGCATGAATGCATAAACAGTAAGAACCTACTTCTTTGTAAATTTGTAACGATTATATGCTAACACTGAAGATATGTTAGTACTTGACTATATTACTCTATGTTATCACTACACTTTTCATTCCAAATTACTTCAAAACACCTAAGAAAGGCAAAGAAGTGCATATAAATCCCATGTGGACTTTCTAAACCTGCATGAACAGATGGATACATGCTGAAGACAGTGACAGAGGAAGCAAGATGGGGCAGGTGGGAGGGAGGGACAATGAGGACGGAAAGACTGATGTAGATCAAGCAAGATAGAGCGGGAAAGATGGGCACAGGGAGCAGAAGAGAGGGGCAGAGACTGAGAGAGACCCAGGCAGAGCAGCAGGCAGAGATTGACAGAACGAAAGCACAAAAGTGTAGGGCAGAGAGAGCAGACATGCAGGGGGAGGGAGAGCAAGAGCATGTGCATCAATGTGAGCACAGCAACAAGCAAGTACTCAGCCACGAGAGCACATGTGTCATGGAGAATCTGCAGGAAGGACATGGGGACAGGCAGCAGAGCACAACAGCATGTGGCAGAGAGAGATAAAAACAGAGGACATTGTTTCTTGAACACTTTCATGTATGGTGACTCCACCACCTCCCTAGACTGTCCATTCCAGTGCTTAACCACCCTCTCTGATGTCCAACCCGAAACTCCTCTGGCGTAGATTGAAGCTTAGTCCTCTTGTGCTGTTGCTAGTTGCCTGGGAGAAAAGACCAAGCTCTGTCTTGCTGCAACCTCCTTTCAGGTATTTGTAGAGAGTAATAAGGTGTCCCATGAGCCACCTTTTCTTCACTAAACACCCCTCAGCTTCCTCAGCTGCTTCTCATAGGACTCGTTCTCCAGACCCTTCACCAGCTCCGCTGCCCTTCTCTGGACACACTCTTGCACCTCAATGTCTTTCTTGTCATCAGGGGCCCAAAGCTGAACACAGAATTTGAGGCATTGCTTCACCGCTGCCGACTACAGGGGGACAATCCCCTTCCCTAGTCCTGCTGGCCACACTATTGCTGATATAAGCCAGGATGCCACCAGCCTTCTTGGCCACCTGGGCACACCGCTGGCTCACGTTTAGCATGAGCCTGCACCTCCAAGTCCCTTTCCGGTTTCCTTTGTGTGTTCAGCTAGTAACTTGGAGTCACGTCTTCAGATATGTTGTATCATGCTCATAAATATTTAGAAGCTGTTTTAGCATAATTCAACTATAATTGCTTTAAAACATAACATTAACATACGTGTCTGAGGTATCTAAATTTGCTTCAAGAAGTTTCATTCACAGCAGTTCTTACCCTTCTGTGTCTATATCTCCAAACAGAAGAAACCCACAGTGAGAATATACTGATGCTTAATTATTTATACATGAACGTTTAAATCTTGTATGATTTATTTGGGGGCTTTATTCATTCTTTTCAGGTAAAAATTCTTGGCATAAGTGTCAATTACATACTTGATGTAAAAGTATTTGAGACAATTCAGAATTAATCTTCTGAACCACTTTTTCTGTGAGCCAATAAACTCTTTCAGAAGGGAGAGTTAATATTAGTAAGTAACCTTATTCTCTTCCTAAAGATGTAACACAATTGAATTTTCTATTTTAGAAAGAGCTAATAACCTTTATTTGTGGAATTTAAATAATCATCTGCCAAGCAAGACTACTACAATTAGCAATGCCATGTCATTTTAGTTGCTTTTTTAACCCTATATCCTGTATTCACTGAAGACTTCATATATGGTTCCACTTTTTGTCTCTTTTTGTAGGAACATTCAGGCATGGCCAGAACAATCCTGTGTTCCTGTGTTTCAGTTGCTTGAAAACAATACTATAATTTTCCACTTTCAAACTTAAATGAGCAACAGACAGTATTACTTTGTGACATAACATTTTTCACAGCAATTACATACAGGGTGAGATGCTTCAAAGCTATAGCAATCATATTTTACTCTTCGAGATATTCCACTTTTTCTTTACTTATCCATTTGAAGTGACATTTTCAAACTATTATAGTAATTCTCTTGCAGTGCTCAAGAATTTTAAAAATGCCTACAAATTAAGTCACACTTTCACTACTTGCATGGGGCTTTAGAAGATACTCAGTGCAAGGATATTCTTGTTGAATAACTTAATATTTCAACCTACTGCATAATTTTGCGATTCAAGAGCCATTACGAAAGGTGCAAGCTTTGGAGAAGATACATAGAACTTTGTGCATGAAACATTTCATTTCATTACCTAAAGGTCTAGAGTGTAAACTAAACTATTTAAAAGATGCACACCTTCTACATGGTTATTTCATTTGGGAATGACAGGGACATTATTTGTGTGTTTGTTTGATCAGCCCTGCAAGTCTTCATGGTATTTGGAATGTTGGATGCATTTGCTAAAAAACAAGATATTTAATTAAGCATGCCACAAAAAAACCCCAAATCTCTGATAGCTTAGTTCACAGTCAGGCAACTTAGGTTCATCATGTCAACCTTCTTTGCACTTGTCTATTATAAAGAAAGTATATTTTTCACAAGAAACATTTACACAAAGACAACAACAATTTAAAAATTCTAAGACTTCCCATATTCCCAATGACAAGGAATATAGATCTCTAATGCTGCTGAGCCCATGAGGTAAATTAAGGATAGTGGATTTCATTCAAAACGTCCTTGAGAGCCACTTGCTTTCTGAAAAATTTGGAAGAAAGATAACCTATGAGGATGCGTATGAACATACAAATGTTCTAACTGTTCTAACATATAAATATACTAACCATTCATCTCATTCAGGATTAGACGATTGTCCATAATATAGTTTTACATACAGTGAAATTAAAATCAATTATCTGATTCCCAGCTATAAAAGGCAAATTTCATAATAAAATCTCTATAATGTACTTAGAAACTTATCAAACAGGCACTGTGTAATCAGAGATAGGAAAGAAAGAGGGGGAGGAGGAGCAGGAGAGGGAGAGAGACAGGAGGAGGGACAGAAGAGGAAGGAAAAGAAGGAAAAGGGAAAAGGAGAAAGGGAAGGAGAAAAGGAACTTCACAGTGATATGGACTGAACCTTCGGTATTGTTTGCGTAGGCACAGAGTAACCAAGTGTAACTGAAGCTGTCAGGTAAACAAAAAGTAGGTTTACAACACTGCACCACCAACGAGCTATCCAGCACATACATTGCAATGTGTTATCTATACCACAAGCACTCTGTACAAATGTGAAGCACAACTTTTTATATTTCTGTTTCCCTTCATCTTCTTAAAAAGAAAGAATAAATAGGCTGTCTTGTAAACGCTTCTGTCATCATTGTAAGGTCAAAAAAGAATAGAAGTTGGGATGGGACAAAAAAAAAAAAAGCAACAGCTATCACTGAACAGCTATTACTGAATAGAAAAGTAGCATCTAAAAGCTGGTGATTTCCATGACAGCTTCTTTGAAAAGACGCCACCTGTGGAACTTTTAGCACAGTTTTAAAAGTGATCATCACTATGCTGGGGAAGCATTTGCAACATACCCTTTGTTAGAGACATACAGCTGTGCCAACTAAAGTTCATGGGAATCTGAAGGCGTTACATATTATTGCTTTATTAGAGAAACACATAATTTAAATCTTTGTCATATAAAAACGCACGTATGCAAGAGGGCAACAATGAGAAATTTCCAAGTTAGAATCTGTCTTTCTTGAATGTTTAATTTTGTAACGCTATTCCTGTCATTACATACTACATCTAGAATACAACACCTATAATAAATTCAAAAGGGTTACTACAGAAAAGTACACACACAATGCAATACTTGCATTGTCTAATGTCCTTGCATTTCTCTTGACTACCTTTCCTCTGATTCAGACAGAAGAGTACAATGAAAGAACTAGGAACTCACTCTGCCTTTTGTTCTCTCACTAGGAAAACAAAATATTCTGCCTTTAAAAACAATGTATTCTGTACAGCTATAAAGACTAAGGTATAGTTTGTATAGAAGAAGATATAACAAACTTAAAAACAATAAGGAGGCATTGCACAGCATCAATTTTCAGAGCTGAAAATATGTACATTTTCAACTGATTTCTCTTTTCCCCCCCACTGTTTCCACTAACAAAATTAATATTTTGAAACATAAACCTATAAACCTACATGAACCAAATAGTTTCCATATTAAGGTATTCTAAGTAGCAGTTTCTTTTAAATTAGAACCGCTAAAAATCACTGTTAATTCTAAAACTATAATACAAAAAAATCTGATACAGTCAGATTGCTGATACAAGTAGCAGCATAAGAATCATGGGCTTTTTTTAATTTGTCTTGCTTAAATTAAAGGGAGAAGGGGGGGCACAGAGTGATATTACATTTCAAATACAACATTTGAATTTTTCCATGGTCATATTCCTGACAGTTATTTAACACTATTACTGCAGAAATAAAAGTTCACATCATCTCTGAAATACCATATACAACAGTATAAATGGAAATTATTCCTCTTTCAACTGTTCACTGCAATAGTTTTGAAGATTTTTGTTCTCCACTCATTCAGAGAAGTCTAGCTTCTTGTTCTATTTCAGTTGCCAAAAATGAAAACAAGAATCAGGATTATCTTAGACTCTAACCTGAAATGCTGCAGCCTCTGGCCTGCCCTTCAGCCCTTCCTCTGAAAAGGTCTCTAAGTGCAGTTTGGGTAGCTCCAGGGTGAAGTCATTCGTGGCTGCCGCAGCACATGGCAGCAAGGCCTGATCTCTGACCTAAAGGGAAAAAAACAGCATCAATGGTAATTCCCCTTCAGACACATTAACTGGGATGAACTGGGTCCCCTTGAGCCCACTGAGTGGACTTGCATTGATCGCTGGACCTGAAATCCATGAATAAATTTAGGACTAATTGATTTTTCGTTGCAAATAAATCTCTAATTCCGAGTGCTAGGAGAGAATGTTAAGAAGAAAAAGCATCTTCCACTGGTCTGAAACGAGAATAAGAGACACTAAAGGCTCACTAGTCCGGCTGGCATATACATTTCACAGATCTGTCCCCTGTAAAAACCTCATAAGAAAACAATAGTACTTGTACTTCTAACTGAAACAAACATGAGCTATGAAATTAAAAAGTTCATGCGATCACAGCAGCAAGAAGCTGGCATGTGAGTTCTGTGTACTATAGAGAGATTGTATCAGTTCTGCAGAATAAGGTTCATTTAGTAGCAATTCAGTTAAAATCCAAAATAAAATGAATAATCCACAAACAAAGCAAAGTGAACTAACCTGTAGCTTTCCAATTAACAAGGGTAAAAAAAAAAAAAAAAAAAAAAAAAAAAGGAAAAAATGCTACTAGATCTCTTATTGCAGACTCACTGTAAGAAATAACGCACTAAGTGGTATTAATCGACTTTTGTACAGTTTCTGACCGTGCCAATTTGAAGTGGGAAATGCTACAATTTGCACAAAGCCCAGACAGATTGATGTCCAGTCCTTCGGAGGGCGGTCGGACTCGCGGAGCGCGGGCGGCCCCGCGCAGCCCCCGCGCCCTTGGTGTCGCACTGCCACCTGCCGGCCGCGCGCGGCAGCACCGCCGCCGCTTTGTCCTCGGGCACGGACAAACACCGGACTCTGCCCAAAATCCAACACTTCCCCGCGTTTCGCAACGTGTCCAGAGTCTGTCAGCGTGGACGTGAAATTATATGTATTTAACACGTAACTTCCACAGGCGCATCAGCTATGTTCGTACACCATATGATGCCACACACCCATTTTTCATTCTATTTAATACAAAAATTACCATGTCCACCTCCAGGAGACCCCAGTAGTCACATTAGATTGTAATACAGATGGATAGTCACACATACAAATATATATTAGTACAAATGAATAGATGAAATCCATTCATTAGGCATAGACTGCATGTGTTGAGTAGCAATAGCAAGTGTTGCAAACATAGTCTTTAACTAAACAATATACAGTCTGATAATAAAACATAAACTGAATATATACTAAATACCCATAACTCAATAGATAAACCATTTACTAAATACTATTTAAATATATTTCAGTTTTTCTTAAAGGTTCTCTTGCCCACCAGAACACATCGAACATGAATTAAAACCTAGGTCTATTAATTTTAAATCCCAGATTACTTTTCTGTAACTACTTACAAAATTAGATTTTTGTAAAATGTTGATTATGAGTGAACAT
The DNA here is from genome assembly GCF_003945595.2 of Pipra filicauda. Lineage (NCBI taxonomy): Eukaryota > Metazoa > Chordata > Aves > Passeriformes > Pipridae > Pipra > Pipra filicauda. The sequence goes on along the minus strand of NW_024104694.1, from coordinate 86,820 downwards.
CTTTCAAATAATAGCAGAGCCTTTGAAATCTGCTCTGATTGAAAGAAGCTGTGCAAATCTACTGACACAAAGAAGAAAAGATTTTATGTTATTCATTCCTCTGTTCTGTGGGAATAGGGAGCCCTACATTTCCCAAGTTGACCTAAAGAATTCCTGTCAATACCTGTGGCTGCCAAACATATGCACTATGATGCAATTTTTATAACAGGAAAGGTCCTCTACACATTTTTTGCACACATAGTGCACTAGGTTCAGGATATACAGTCCTATGGAACAAATATACTCTCTAGAGTGTTCTGTCAGCATGTGTAATTCTGGTCAGATGTTAACCTTGCTGAATATAACAAAATGCATTGCTTTAAATACACACACACACACACACACACACACACGATTTACATTTTTATAGCTTATATATACCAACTTCTCAGTGTCTTTGCTGCCAGTATGCACACAGATAAAAGAAAACATTAATGTGGATTAAGGTACTAAGAATTTATCAACATCAAACCACCAGTGTTTTGCCTTCTACCCTTCTGAACCATAGTCAATAGATCTAAATATTTTACTGCACCCTGGCCAATTCATTGTTTGATGTTTAAAAACTCAAACAGAATCAAAGAAAATTTATTAAATTTCAGCCCCCAAATGAGATACTATTAGCTTTGAAAGTCAAGTTTAACCGCGATATTGATGATTCTCTTTTTTCTGTGACAAAATTCACAAGGGAAATCCCTATGTCAAAGTACAAAAGCAGATTGCTAATACTAGGGGGAAAAAAACAATGTATAAGCAATGTAGGTATAATACATACACAGTACAGACAGTAGAAGTCCTTTTAACCCTATTAGTTTCAAACTCTCCATTTCGGTATTGGGGCCTGACATTCACTGAACAATAAAAAATAAAACCCATTTTTTAAAATGGCTGCATTTTGATAAACATATACCATTAATACCACTGTTTCAGAAAAGTACATATTAGCTTCTTAAAGATTATGATATTTGACAGGAAGATCACAACCAAAAAAAACCAAACACAACATTTTCTGTTTGTAAATACTTAGATTGTAAAGAGTAAATCTCATTATCAATATGCATACTGAGAAATACCAAATTAAGGCAGACTTTTCCTTTGAAAAATACTCACAAGGATTCAGGAAAAAGAACAAAACACTGGGTGTATACTGTACAAATATCATTACATTGTTTCACTAGAAATGAAAATAGTCTTCAAGTTGGTTACCTGTTAAAAGACTGGAAAACTACAATAGCCATGCCTACACAGAATCATGCTGCATAGACTATACTTGTACAAAATCTTAATTAAAAACTAATTTAATAACTTCTGTCAATTGGCTTTTTGAGATCCAGAAATATAATGACAAGAGTTGGGAAACTGAGTTTATATCCTCATTTTCTAATGGAGCAAGCACAGTACTCACAGACAGACTTACATTAGAGAACTGTGATGCAAAGGTCAAACTGGTAATTTTATTTTTTTAAAAAAGAGGGGGTTTTTTTTGGAAGCTTGACAGCCAGGAAAACCATCCTATGTAGTTTAGCTTTAAGATGCAACTTTCAGAGCTTTTTTTGTATTTAACGACTTTCTTTTTTATATATATATGAACTCTAAAGCAAGGCTATTTTGTCTGATGCGTCTCCTTAGGCTAGAGATATAATGTTAAAATCTAAAAAACCTAATCAGCTAATCAGGCTTACTGCAATGATTAAAAATGTCTAAAACCAGTTCCACTTCTCTATACTCTAAAATTAATATAGAGAAAAATTTTATAAATGTATATTTATCCAATGTTAGTGAAGATTCTGGTTATTTCTGATTTTGGTAAACATAATTTTAGCTGCAATGGTGAAAAGTTGCTAGAGTGATTTTATACTGAGCATAGTTAAGTGCTGTGACAGTGCGCAGCTGAGTATGATCCTTAGCTTTTTCAGTTTAGCCATACAGAAATACTATCCAAAACCAGGCAAAATCACAAATAGATCCACACAACTCTACTACAATACTCATAACATTTTAAAACAAAGGGGTATAGTGACTTATGATGGTGTTTAACTTTTTAATTAATTAAGAGAGCAACAAAGAAGACAAGACTATAGCCACTCAAATTAAAATCAATAAGTATTCATTAATTCAGATCAAAGCTGAAACTGAATAATAAACTGAAGTTATGTTATTGACTGAACCAAGGTGTAGAATTTGATGGGCTAATTCTGCACGTCCAAAAATTGACTTCAAAATTTTCTGCTGATTCAAGATAACAATAGCTTTGTCCACAGACCACTTCTGGGCTCACTGTGTTTTTCCTCTGCACAGTTCAAGCTGGTATGTTCAGTTATGCCAATAGAGATATGGTACTAAATGCTAGCAAGTTGCAAATGGTATTAGAATGTGCCTAGGCCTTCCTAATGTCTGTGCCCAGATACTGTCTGACTGGTACAACAAACCTGAGATTTTAGTTTCTATTTTGTGCCTAATTCAGTGGTTTTTTATTATGAAAATAAGATAATTTATGGATATAAATTTCACTATGTAATCTATATAGGAGAATATTTTATAAGTTCAAAGTTCATCAATTCTACTTTAAAAAAATACTACTAGAGAGTAAAAAACTTTGGGCTTATTATACTTTCATTTCCTGATACTTTTTTAATAGCATATCATCTGCAATTTAAGCAGCAGCAGAACTACAATAATGCAGTGATATGGTGATAAGTGAATGGCAAACCCTGATTTAATCTATTTGATTTGAGATAACCATATTACTGATATAACAGAAGCTACAAATACACAAATCATTCTAGAAGAGTAAAAACAAAATGGTTTCTACCATACTGCTATGTGTTCTGCATATGACATATAATGGGACAAAAATGGTTCTAGAACTTTTTAGAACAGAAGAAAGCAGTTTGAATGCAAACCACATCTTAGTCTTAACCACAGCCTTTGTAAGTATGTGACTGATTTAGCCACATGATGTCCATACCTCCAGCGCAGCACGTACAATGGAGGCCATATTACACAAGTTAAGGACACACACGTCTACTGAACATGGTCCTTTGCCTTCTTCAATGAGAAGTATTTTAACAGAAAAAATTATATAGTAACTAAATGGAATGGGTAAGTCTTTGTTATAGTGGTACATTGGTGGACAGAATTAAACCTTCATGAACACTTCTTATTTTTTTCATGTTTAGTTATGAATTATTGGTATTTTCTTACTCTATACTAGAAAATATAAGTGAATATACAGGAAGGAAGTTGCACAACAACAGTACTGAATAGTGCTGATAACAGTAGTTCTTCAACTAAATTGCCAATACAGGTTATTTTCTTAATGTTACATCCTGATACTATGGGCTCTCTGGAAAAAAAGTGATCACACTTGAAGTGTTAGCCCATTAAGGGAATACAGACCCCAAAAGATTTGATAAGGGATTTGGCACATGCAATATCCAAAGAAGTACAAACCACGGCACCTTGCTAGATCAAAGAGTCAACCCGTTATTATCAGTTGCTCATAGACACCAGTCTGAGTCTGCTCCAAAAACAAGGAAATCACTTCAGAAAGTGTATATGTATATTGCTGAATGAAGGCCTATATAATCCTGGACAACAAATTTTCCATCAGGATGTTTCAGCAATCAAGGATCACTCTAGAAGCAGAAAGACTGCCCGAGACAAGTTTGCACAGGTTAAACTGAAGGCATTTTAAATCAAACACTGGAAAACTATTGCCACAATTAGAGAGCAAATGAGGTGAACAACGATGTTGGGAACTAAACTAGTCAAATGAACTGAAAAAACACCCTCAAACTTCTTTTATTTTCCTCAAGAAGGATAAAAACCAAACTACACCAAATCACAACATATTTTGCTTAGACAAAATAGTTTCTAATAGGAGGGAAAGGGAAAAAGAGTTACATGGTACAGTTGAATGGACACTTGTTATATGGTCATCACAATTAGGTTTGAGTACTCATTAAAGGTCGGCAGATTATTGTACCGTCTTTCATCAAAAGAAGGAATATATCCTCAAGCCTAAGGGTCTGACTTCTGTTGATAGTGGAAGTTTTAAGTTTTTCAACATACTTTGCTGTAGGTAGCCATACAGTAATGTAATTAGGTATATCAAATATTTCACTAAATTGAAAAACTACTGAAAATTTCTGTATTAGCATACAGATTTAGAGACTATCCTTTTTTATTACTGTCATATAAATCTGCATTTAATTACAAAACAAGCCATTTCACAGGTGGTTTCTAAAAGAGCATTAATTCCTTCATAACACCATTTGCATAAGGAGACATATATCATATGAGATATCTCATATGAGATATGAGGTATCTCATATCTCATTATGATTATCTCGAACATCATAAAACTGATGTTTTGGGTGTGCTTGGCTTTTTTTTTTCTTTTTTCCCTCTTCCAGATTAGTCAAGATTATGGAAATTAATTTTCAAAGCAGAGTACCATCCCAGACTTACTCATAAGATAATTCAAGCTTTCTCACATTACTACACACATACACTACACACTTTGTTGAATAAAATGTTAATTTGACCCAGTGGTTTTTTTTTTGCAAATGATGACCACTGCACCTAGGCATCGCTGTGGTTGCCAAGATGTGCACTATAATACATTCCCTATGAACGGATTTCAGTGACCTTGGACTGAAAATGAAACTATGTCTGGAGAAAACAACATTTAATGTATTCAGTAGTTCCACAGTTCTCCAAACAAGGATTTTTCCTTACTGAAGGCAAACTACACCAAAGTATTCAGCCTTTAAAAAAAAACAAAGAAACAAAAAAAAAAAACAACAACAACAAAACAAAAAAAAAAAGCCCAACTCAACACAAATCAACCAACCAAAAACAAACAAACAAACAAAAAACCAAACCAAAAAACCAACAAAAGATAAAGAAGAAATATGCACCCGGAAATTAGTTATTTAGATATGTCTAAACTGAAAACAGTTAAGCACACGGATATGACATTCGGCAATGTCTTATCTTTACTTTGTCAAGGTTTCTAAATCCCTCTTGAGCTGGAGTACCATTTTTAGCTTGGCTAGGTCAGAATGACACTGAACAATATGAGTGATGACACACAAGACAGCTATATGGACAGAGTTGTCATCAGCAAGCCAGCTGTGCTAACACCTGTATGCCCTGCACAACTGATCTTTAGGAACACAGATCGAGAAAGTCAGATTACTAGGGGAGGAAAAAAAGTCATTCATCAAACCCTGAAATTAAGAGGCGCTAATTTGAGATGGAGGAGGAGAAAAAGTAATTTTTCTGCATTTTTTTCTTAGTGCAGAGAAATAATAGCTTGTTTCCTACTATAAACTTCTTACAGGAGAATTTAAACAGTCTAATCCAGTTTTCTTTGTGATTTTTTGCATCAATACACTTCTGATAGGGCCAGTTTAGAACAACCCAGGGCCACAGTGATGGATAGACCTTGAAAACACAAGCAGGCTTCACTCTTAATGTTAGTTTGTCTAAACACATAGAAAAATAGGCTCTGGGTGTTTGATTAGGTTAGGAAAAATTTTAAGTTGAGATCTCTAAAACAAGAGCTTTTAAATTACTGTTGAGATAACTAAATAATAACGATAAATAATAATAATAAATAAATAATATGATGGACTATAGATCCCAGTTAACTGAGAGAAATGTGGCTGATCACTATACCTACGTATATCAGGTCATGTCTACTGGAGTCCAACTGAGGTAGCTAACTTAAGACTTATAACTGTTCTGCTCTTCCAGGGCCTGGTCAACTTGTGACCTTCTTGCTGAAACCAACAACTATTAGCACTTATACTGTTTTTACTGATGTAGTCACCTGTATATGGACTTAAACCTTTTGTAAATTAATTCCTTGCAGGCTGTAAAACAGCCATTCTAAGGAAATGCACTTGATTGCTATGGACCCCATCAGTAACAACAATCTAATGTTACAACCTTACTAATTCTCAAGTATTCAATGGCCTCACCCTGTCTCCGCTGTCTCTTCATGCTATATTAAAAAAAATACATCATTAAATTAGATAAAGAAAGATGTCTTTGTATTTTTTACAAGTATGTAACAGGATAGATGATACAGTATTCCTATTTTTTTCAACTGATAGAACCGTGGGGCTCAGAAATCATATATAGACAGTTTAGGGACATTTCAGACAAGACAACAGGAGTGGCAGCGAGGCAGTGAAACACAACAGCGGAAGGATTTCAAGGCATGACTGCTGACAGGTCTGCATGGAAGCTGTTCTGCCAGCTGGCATAGGAACCTTTCAATCAGCAGAAATGAAGTGCACTACAGAAGTGAATGAAGAGTAATTTTTCTGACCAAGTGCCAAAAGGAAAGGAGCAAACTGGATAGATGCTTTGATCCCTGACCTGTTCTAAAATGTCAGAATGCATAGGTTGCTAACTGGTATTAGGAAAAATGGTGAGGATATGGTATTTTACCTGCTAAAATGGCCAAATCTTAAGCAGCCACGACAGGCTGAAAACTCTGACAGACTATAAAGCCTGTCAAGATTTTAATAGTTAAGAGCACAAGGAGAAACAGAAACAATTTTCTGCCTCTGTAAAGGCTGACTCGCTGGGATAACTTCCCATAATGGTGTGTAACAGAGGCTGAGTGGAGTACAGGGATACAGGCAGGCTGAAGAGGAGGCAGTTATAGCACTGTACCAGGTGCAGGGGCCCTGGTGCTGGCAACAGGGGCTGGAGGGTAGCCTCTGTAAGGTGGGACAAAGCCAGTTCCAGCCACCACCAAAAGACCACTGCAGGACATGGCTGAGCCCCACAGCCCTGCTGGTGGCCCCGCTGTGAAAATGAATTTCAGACTGGAAAAAGCACACCACACAGGGAGAGCAGGAGGGAAGAAAAAGATTGAACATCAAAGTCAGAGAAGAAGTGGGGAGGAAATGCTTGAGCCACTGGATCAGGTATTTCCCTGTAGCCCCTGGAGAGGTCCACACCATAGTCCATGAAGAATCCCACAACAGAGTAAGTGGATAGTTCCTGAAGGAACTGAAAGTCATGCAGAGCTCATGCTGGAGCAGGTATTCTTGGAGGTCTGCAGCCCACACTGGTTCAAGGAAACAGTATGAGGAGGAAGAAGTAACAGGAGAGTAGTTACTATGGACTGACTGCAAGGCCCTCTATCTCAGAGCACGAGCAAAGGAGTCATGAGCAAAGTTAAGCTTAAAAGGCAGGATAATGCTTATTTTTTAACTGTTGTTTCAAACTCTCCAAACCTATTTTAATAAATAAAATAATTTCCCTAAGTCGACTATTTTACCTGTGACAGTAACTAGTATGCAATCTAGATCTCAACATATGAGCTTTCTCATGCAATCTCTTCCCCCCGTCCTGTTGAGGGGGAGTGAGAGAGTATCTGAGTGGGCCTCTGGCTGGTGCCCAAGGCTAACCCACCACAGGCACTCAAATGAAGAAGCAATATAAAGGGAAAGCTGAAGATTTTAGTAGAGATAGTGTAAAATGATATCTTCTGCTGATGGTATTACCATAACTAGTACATCATTAACTATGCATGTTCAAGAATCTAGTTATAGAAAGTGAACAGATCTAATGTCTCTTAATCTGTTTATACAAACATGATAATAAGAAGTAAGAAGAAATTAATAAAGAGATAGTTTATCAGCAAGTATAAGAAGGGTGTATTTATAACAAAAATAATAACCTCAACTTTGTGAGAGGAAAGTGTTTCAAGAATTAATTTATTTTTCATACATTAAAAAAGGACTGCAGATGGATTCTAAAAAAAGACATTCACTTAAATGTTTTTTCTTTCTATTAGAAGACTTTTTAAGAAAACTCTTTATGTTTGAACTCTTTATGTTCCTCTCGGAACTCTTTCATTAAAAATTATTTTATGTCTATTATCATTTTTCTATTACCTTTTGGTCATCTTCAATATTTTGAAAATAAAACTGAGCCAAACCAATATCCTCTTGAGGTCTTTGTGTGCCCTTGGTGATATTCTGTTGAGGTTTTTTAATTTGTTAAAACATTCATTTTGCATTTAGATATTTATCCATACTATTTAGATGGTATAAGACAAAGAAAGATCTCTCATTTTAATGATATCAGGAGCTTTTGTGCAAATAATTCAGCTCCAGGAGTAGGATAAATATAGCTAATGTGATGAGATCCAGGATAGACAAAAAATAACCTTTCAAAGAATATCTTGTAATTTATGAAGAACATGGAACTAGATGCTAAAAATATTTTCTCTCTTAGTGTATGCAGTGCTCAAATTCTTCAACATTTATGCTCCATAAATATTCGTGATGGTTATAAAAGGTGGCTCTCAAATGGTCTTGAAAGAATCATTCTGTGCACAAGCATGGCCAAGCACTTTTTGACTCGGTCAAATGTATGATACTAGAATTTCCATCCAGGTACAGCAGGGGGCAGAAAGTGGTGTAAATGATCCCTTGTCTAGAGCTGCATTAGAAGCATGCACAGAGATTGTTTCCTTCTACTCTGATTCTTCTTGCTTTGTTTGTTGAATGCTACACCCAGGTATGCCCAAAGGCAGATTTATCTAGTACCTGTATTGCTGCCTTCTGGAATTCTTATAGGAATAGAGTTAGAAAAGAATGAGGCCAGTTTAATGGATCAGAGAATACTGTCTTATCCTCAGTCCAACTAAGATTACTAAGGATGTCTATAAAATCCCTTTGAGGTCTATAGGCAAAAATTTAGCATTATGCATTAATAATACAGATTCTGCAAGTGATGCAGTGGAATTTTCTGGATATTTGTTCATGAATATATCAATGTAGAAATACTACAATCTTCAATTTCAAACTCTCGTACATATAACTGCAGCTAATAGTAATACATATTCAACTCCAAATGATTCTGAACTTTACCCATTTTCTTTTCATTTCTTTTTTGAACATAAAAGCAGTTTCCAGAATTTCTAGTGGAGAAAAGAGAAGTTTGGGTTTCCTTTACTACTATTTCATCCACTTCATTATGCTCTTTCACTGTACGAGAAACCCTTTAAGAACAACAGTGTAAACTTGACAGTTTACACATAAGCCATGTTCATTAACGCTAGGTAATTAGCTACCATTATGATGTAGGATTTACATTTCAGATATTTCCCAAACAAAGATCAATATTTTTCCCTTTGTTCTTCTAGGAGAAATGGTATGTCAAATTATGAATTATTTACAATCAATTTTTTTAGCTCCTGCTGAAAGGAGCGTCCTGTCATATCTAATTCTTATGTTTTCCTCATTCTCTAGGTTGACAAACCAGAAAGGATAAATTATTCTGCTGCTCAATAATATGCTATTTGGGCTTAACAACTGTGTACATCAAAAACAAGAAGCAGATGTGGTAACTAAAATTTTCACAAAAAGATGGCTGTTTCTTGATCAATTTACTGCATCAGGATAATCACTACTAAGCATGTGACCTTATCTATAACCTTTCCCCAAAACACTTCAGTCCTTATGCATATAACAGCACAGCTTTCAAAATAAAAATGTAACTTTGCAATCCAGAACAATAAATTCTCAATGCCAAGAACTGCATCTGTTACTGCAAAAACACAGCACTTTTTGCGTGGCATACATTTTAGGCTTAAAAGAAGCCACTACAAAAAAGGAGGGGGCACAAAGCAAGACAGTCCCTACCAGCACAGTTTGCTGCAGCTAAAACACAGTTTTAGGCTCTGTCATTTTCCGTGAACATTAATGCAAAGAGAAACTCAAAAAAAGTATCTGAAAATTAAATTAGCAACACTTCTGGTGAACACAGAAACTAAAATAAGGAATAGATTGCCATATTGCTGAGAATTCAAGATGTTATAAGGGAAATTAACACTCCAAGGTAATAAAAACACTTATTCTGCTCTGTGTTGCTCTAGACTAAAAACAGTTATAAAAAACCTAACCTTTACAGCTACAGTTAAAAACAGTCATATCTCCCAAATAATTAATATAAACAGCTTTGTTGGACTTTCAAAAATACCGAACCAGGGCAAAATAGTGCAAGTCACTTAAGATTATTACTCAATTTAAAACTGTTTTGAAAAATTATCATTAAAGTTTTTGACTACAGGTTACCACTTATTGTATCTTCCTTACTTTTTAATCATATATCAAAGATTAAACCAGCAGGCACAAAGGCTTTGTAGCCACCATGTATGAGACTGCAGCAAATGACTGCTGCCTTACACAGCAGAGACTTAACTCCACAGCAATTGCCTTGGATATTCAATAGTCTTCACTTGGTAACCAGAAATTGTGCTCCCAGTGATTAAGGTTAGGATAGTGGATTTTGTAATAAGTTTTATATTAAAAACAATACGGTTTTGTAGTACAAAAATGCATTTTATTTCACTAAATCTGAATATTTTTTTAAGATAAAAGAAATTGAAGGTAGAAACAAACTCTAAGGAAAGGAAGTTGCTTTACAACAATTTCTACTCTCCTCCTTCCCTGAGAATAAGCCGTTGTAAAACTTTGATACGTTTGGAAACACAAACCAGATTCTTACCTTATGAAGAGCGGCTTCCACAGCTTTCATATGACTAATGATCAATTCTTTGTCTCTATTACAAGGAAAAAAAAAAAGAAGTAGCTTATAGAACTGAAGCTCTACTAACTTAGAAATTCATTTGCTGCTATTTTTTAACTATTACAGCTTTTCAAGTAATTGTTGATAACTCAAACTGTTTGTTTTTCTCTCTCCTTTTTACATCTCCAATGTAAATCCTAAAAAATAGTTAATCCGCCACTATTTGGCATGGTGAATGTTCTGGATTACCAATTAAACCAGCTGTAATTATAGGCATATTAACAAACAACTATCATGCTCGTGGAGAAGAAATATGCAGTTTTAGATATAAGGGGCACGTTGAAAGGAGGCCAGGCTTTAGCAGGAAGAGAATACATTCTCATATATATCTAAAAGAAGTTCAGTCAAGGATCCTATCCTTACAAAAGGGAAGTTTGGAGAATGAAACAATACTCTTACCCCTTTTTGTAGAATAGGCAAGAAAGACAGTTTTCATCGGTTATTTTGCCATAAAAAACCTTGGTCTCAAATGACAATTGACAGAAGTAGAATTGAAGTTGCATAATACCATATGACTACGGAGAAAGGACAGCATGACCACCAAACACCATAGGAATTCAAAAGGGATCCATGCCAGAAAAGCGGATATACCTTAACATTCCAGGACTGCCTTTTATTTTGCCAGCTATGTGAATATTTTGTTTGAGCTTTTAAAGCACCCAAACCAGAAGTCATAGAATCAGAATCATTTAGGTTGGAAAAAACTCTAAAGGTCATTGAGTCCAACCATTAACCCTGAACTGCCAAGTCCACCACTAAACCATGTCCCCTGGGGCCACATCTACATGTCTTTTAAACACCTCCAGGGATGGGGACTCCACCACTTCCCCTGGCAGCCTGTTCCAGTAGTTGAGAACCCTTTCAGGGAAGAAATTTTTCCTAATACCCAATCTAAACTTCTTGGCACAACCTGAGGTTGTTTCCTCTTGTCCTATCACTTGCTACTTGGGAGAAGAGACTGACTCCCACCTCACTCCAACCTCCGTTCAGGTAGCTGCAGAGAGGGATCAGGTCTTCCCCCAGACTCCTTTCTTCCACCCAAACCCATGGCATTTTTCTCCATGGAATGACTGCTGCTTTCTCATTTCTTGATTCATATCTTAACAGCAAATACAGAAAGGTGGCCAGAAAAGTAGGATTGGCTTTTACACTCCTAATAAAGCTTGTCATATAGACTTTTCTCTTCTTAGGATCCTGCTTTTCTTCGGACTAGATTGGCTGGGTACTTGGCTTCTGGCTGGGGTTAAACTACGACACAGACAAATTACCAAAAGGCTACTAAATTTCTGTCATGGTCACTGTTATCAGACACATTTATTAATATTGCTTCCTACTCTGGAAGAAAGTGGAAAGAACTGCTGGTCACCACTTCAAGAAAATCAAGATAGCCATTCTCAGAATGAGCTAGCCATCTTGCTGTCCTTAAAGCTCTGCAAAACTTTAGGAAAGAAGTTGAAAGACACCCATGCATTGCTCACAATCACTCAGGTTATGGAATAGGTATTAAAATAATATTTTCTGAATAAAAGCAAACTCTTTTTCAGCTACTTTGCTTATGTTCCAATGGGAAAAAAAAAATTGTTATTAAGAGTTGTAAAACAATAAATGGTATTGGAGCTTTCTTAATCAATCTTCAACCACTTTATACAGAAACAAAGTCAACTTTAAAACCACTTCACATTAAAATAACCCTTTCTGAACACACGAATGGCCACAGGGAATGATCCTTACTAGAGAGCATAAAATAGACTGGGGCAGGGTGAAAAGGGGTAAGCTTTTCAGAACAAATCCTTCTTCAGGTCACATCTGCTTTGATACATTCATATCAAATAATATTTGTCATTTTAATTAGGTTGCTAAACATTTCACTTATGACTAGATTAATTACATTATTTCACTGCTGCATAAAACCCTTAAAGCTTCTAAGCTATTATTCTTCAGAGGTCAAATGAACCTCAGGTATAATGAGAAATTTTAATTTTAAATTGGATTTTTTTTTAAATCTTAGCCATGGACCAACAATATTCAAAGTGCATACTACAATAAAAGTAATAGGCAACAAAGTCTGAAAGGATTTATAATTTTATCTGACTATATAACTGTAAGAGGTTAGTAACAATCTCATTCAAGTGAAAGAACACCTTTTGACTATCAATCTTTTCAAGATTGGTCCCTGAACATTTCCTTCCACTCTTCAAGTTATGGTATAAAAAAGTATGGGGTTTATGTCTAAATCCAAAACTCTCTGAATTCAGCACAAATATCCTGTTCTACAGATAAGACTAGGTCCAAAACAGGTTTCAGCCCCTTTGGTAGCTAAGACCTGTCATCTAGCTGATGTTTCTGTATTTATTATAAATAAATTGTATCTATTTAAAAAATGACATGAAAATAGAGAGAACAAACAATCGTTTCTTAAATAAACAGAATATTAAGGATCTGCCAAAGGCATGTTGTCAAGTCAGTAAGATAATCAGCAAACAAAATGCTTATGGTATTTCAGGACCAAGAATCTGGAGCACTATTATGGGATAACTACAGAAAACATAATATCTAGTACCTTGAACTAAATCTAGTACCTTGAACTAACAGTTTTCTTTTTCAAAGACTATCCCTGAATTTCAAAGACAGATAGATGTACTTTTGTTTTCTAGCAATACATTAGCCAAGGCTAAAACCCTGTGCATGAAAGTAAGAATTGATCATTTGTCTGTTTTAAGTGATCTCCCCAAGGTCCCAGTGCTCACTTCGCTGCCGTGCAGAGGGCACTCTCTGCATCACGGATGCTCTTGCTCAGCCAACGCTTGTCCTGCTCCAGCTGGGTAAGAAGTCTATTTTGCTGACGCAGAAATCGATCTCTTCTTCTCAGCTCCATTGTTGCCTCCGAGAGGCTCTGCAAGCAGACAGAAAACAGAGTTACTTGTCAGCCCAAATAATTAACTTCAGCTTATGCCATAGGCTATTAAACAAAGTGGAAAACAGACTGACTGTGAAGTAGATTTGGACCATTGCATACTAAAGTCTTCCGAATTCTCTAGGTAAAACATTACTGACCCAGCAACTCCCCAGTTTGTAGTACATGGCCTATGTACAAATACGTTCATAAAATAAAGTGATTTTTTGATCAAGCAGGGACATATACTGTGCTACAGGTACTATATTTACAAATATCAGATCTAAACACAATAGAAATAATCAAGAGTACACCATTAAAGAGCACAAAATATTCTCAATACTTAATTTAAAATAAACATTAAAGAATTCACAAAAAAAGGGAATAAACAAAGAAGCATTTTTTTAAATATTCTACACTATTCAGAAATTTCAGGATTAAAAAAAGTATCTAATATTCTCTGTTAGTGCATCAAGTAAAATTTGGCACAATTCCTGCTAAGAATTAATCCAATAAATGAAAAATAGCACACAGGACTAATTAATAAAGAACCTGTCTAGTTACTACTCCTTTCTGCTGGGATAAATCAATATATTTACAGACTGGAGTATTAATAATTTGATTTCATAATTTGCTAAATGTTACATTTTACTTAAAGCTGTTAATTGCCTTTTTAGAGAGAAATTATAATAGGTGGCTATAAACGTTCTTTTACAAAAGGTGTATTTCCTGACATATTCTAAACGGACGTAGAAGAATAGAGAAGGCTGCATAATTGCAAGATTGAGCTCTTGCACCTTGTTTTCAAAATTTATGGATATGTTTTCTGCTCAAGTTCTGAGAATGCTCTGCACAATTTGTACTCAGGAGTACTTGCCCTGGACTGTGGAACATGGAGATGATGTACTATGATGTGGATATGTATCAAGAACAGTATATACAAAAGGCCGGTAAAAATTTGGAGGACGCTGAGAACTCAACTAATCTGAAAAAATTAGAGACCTATCTAAGAGTCAAAGGTACTTCAAAAAACAACATGCTAGAGAAAATTTCTACACAGTAATGAAGTACAGTATGAGACTGCAAAATAAACTGAAATCTGCTGATTGGTGTAAGTTTTCTTCACACATTTCTAAAGTCAAAAAAGCATCCAGTTATTTCAACGTTGTATTTTGAAGGTACAGCACTGCTACCTAAACTGTCTGTTCAGCAATTTACAAAATCTAGGCTGAAATGAATCACAGCTGTAATGAAAAAAAAAAAAAAGGCAATCAGAAGTTTATCTAAGAAACTCTAACCCCAGAAATGCTAATATTTTTCTTGCTCTAATGACCCCAGGTTGAATTAATCTATTCAGACTCTTAGGTCATTATTTTCAATGAACACTTGATATTTTTCACCTAAAAAAAGATAAATACACAGATATCATTCATCCACTCCACAAAGATACCCAAAACTGGTAGTGTTGCTTTCAGAAATTCTACCCTAATGCCACTGGCAGCTACTAAAGCCCTGTCTGAACAGCTGAATTAGTGAATTCTCACATTTTCAGAAAAGTTTTTTCCGAGAAACAAGATGTTGATTAGCATGGATAATGGGAGCCATTTTTAATTTAAAAATAAAGAACATTATACTGTTCCATTTATTGTGTTTTGTGTTAACTGTTTGCTTGCTTAAGTTAGCATTGAGGATGAAGTTGTGAAAACCAAGACAAGTCTACCCTCTGCCCACATTCCGAGCTTTTGACAAACAGAAATTATTGAACAGTGAAGAAGGTCTCTGGTGCCAACACTTTGTTCAACCTACTTTCCCACCTGATTGAAAAACCTGTTTTTAAGATGACAAGCCTGAGCTTTGATGATTTAGAATAAATAATCCTGCTAATATTTTGATGCAAGAAATTTTTGATGTAGAGGCGGCTGGAACAGATTTTGGCTCCAAGATCCTAGTGGTCTAAGAGTGGAGAGAGACAGGATAATAGGAACATTATGCATATTTATTTCAAGCTAGTTATGCTTCTACAGGGGTTGAAGAGCTGTCTGCTCCCACGTAAAGCTTTCATCACTGACCACTAATGGTGAAGAGATCCACTAGGTGTCAAAATCTTCTGAGAGCTGCTAACTAATCTAGGTTACCCATTGCAAGCACGGGCCTATTAACGAGGCAATAGCAGGGATGAAAGCATGAAGCCTAACTCTGTTAAGGGGCATGACCAGCAATCCACACTAACTGGTGATGAAGCAATATAGAAATGGTTAAATTAAGTAGCTCACTGAACAGCAGCTTTATTATATTCAAAAAGAACACCATTATTTACAGAAATCTCCAAAGGATTAGGACTATCAGCAATACTTCAATATCTAAGCAAAATGGAAACTGATTTTAGCACTCCAAAAGCAGTTTCAGCAACTACTTGAAGCTTCTTGCTACTGTGTGTTAAAGTCAAGCCTTGGAAACGCTCAAATACAGTGCGGAGTATTATAAAATAATAGCTAGTAAGCCTCTTTTTTCCCCTTCTTCAGATTGATCTAATTAAAACCCTTGATAAACTTTATGGACTCTAATATTTCCAGCTGAGTGACTGAAACCAAGAGGGTGTGCCTCAAGGCAGCAAGGCAACAATGATAAGCAGCAGGTTAGCCACTAATTTCTCAGCCAGGGTAGATTGTGAAAGTGTGATGTTCTGATATCCAAGAAAGTGTTCAGGAGAGAATAGGATAAATCAAGTTTAATAACTCTGCTCCTAATTGTTCCCTCAATGCTCCACTCTAATTACTTGGAGAACTCTCCTGACTGTCACCTGATATTAAGTTGTTGGAGGCTGAGTGTGGAGCAGTGAGATAATCAATAAACATTTAGTGGGGAGAAGAATGAAGATCCCGTTAAGCAGTGGGAACCTGCAGCACCCAAAGCCCTTCTGCTCATGAGAAAACCTATGGGAGAGCCATAGTGATTGCAAAGCAATAATCCAAAGCACTGGTTTTAGGCCTTGAGGCCTTTAGGCAACAGTACATTTGAGGAAAAAAGGTTAACACGGTCACCCTAATTACAGCCCATTTTCACATTCTTCATATATAAGCAAAGACAAGCCAATTAGGTAGAAAGGAAGATAAGGGAAGTTTTATTTGTATACTAATTAAACCCCTGATGAAATTAAAGGAAAAACATACAGCTCTGTAATTGTGTCTGAGAAAGGTCACTTCAGGTTCAGTTATCAGAAAAGCACAGCCTTGAGATATTTCACTTAATCCACAATATAGCCCTTATTTTGCCCCCCAGGTCTTAGTATTTACAAAAATAAGAAAATTTCAAAACCCGATAATGCATTTATCTTGAAATGTTTTCTGTGGACAATTACAACTGTTAGAAAGTTGAGGCTAAATATGATAAGAAGAATGAAGGTTTTAAAAACCTACTATGTCTGCACATAGTTCTGTGAAGATGCTGAGCTTTCACTTTCAAGCATAAGTGATTCTGAATCAACTTAGAAGCCAAACTCCAATTTATTAGCATTCTATAAAATGCCAGTTATCTGCTTAATTCAGACGTTTATGCATTCAGGTGCTAATTCAGACATCACTGTACTCCTTCCTTTATCATCTACCAAAATCTCATAGATCAGTTCAGCTTTCATCAGAACCCTTAGAAGGAGTTTCCTTTAGAGACATGTTAGATTTAGGCTTTTTTCCCTCCAAAAATCAAGCATGAAAAAACAGTTGTTGGAAAGAACATTAAGCAACTGATAGCACTGAAGAAAAATCTCACTGGATGTCTGTTCGTTTGGTCCTTCCACAAGCTCCCTTTAACAAGTTTAGGTTTTCCAGCGAGGAATCTTTTTATTCAAAACCAGTTACAAAAATAAATCAAAGCTTAACACTGTTATTCTTTATACATAAAAAAGCACTCTGTTTGAAAGATAACAGATGGACAAGCACTCCATATGAATGATGACAGACATACAGTTTAAATTCATGCAAAGCATGTGTGACACATTTATACTGAGAGCGCATTTTCCAAGATCACCTAAAGCTAGACTAAACTTCTCAGTAAATTAGATTTAAATTACATAAACACAATACAGAAGTATAAGATACGTCAATACACTGTACTATGTGTATTATGAACTAATTTTGAAATTAAAGATTATCTCTTCCAGATGAAGTATGTATATTTTCTATTTAGAGGTAAAATATTACTTTTAAAAAAATACATTCTGAAAGCTGTCCTACATACACAGCTAATAAAATTTCACAATGAAAAAAAGGTATAGAAAGTTTAGTCTGCATCCAGTTTAAACAGACTTCCCATTATCCTTGTTGGCAAATATAATCTTCAGGATGGTCTCTGAGTGCCCCTCAAAAGACAGTCTACAAGTAACCTAGAGAAGTTTGCATCTTCAAATGGTTCAAATTCAAAAGGTACAACAAGCTACATTAATATTTAATGTTAACCATGACTGCAATGCAAACCAAGTACAATAGCTCAAATTATTCAGCTAAATTTCCACAGAATGTTTTCTGAAAAGAATTCTTACTTGACAAGAACAAAAAAATGAAGCTTCTTCTATTAGGAGGGAATTAAAAATTTCAGGGGAAAAGTTCCATTGTAAAAAAAAAAAATTCATAAGTGAGATTTCTCATCAATACTTTAAAAAAAACCCCATATCCAAGGCATACACTTAGCCCTGTGTCAGGATAAAGATGGATTTACACTTCTCAAATTGAAACTAAACTGCAATATCAACCAGACTCACTGTGTGTTTCACAGTGGCTGCAGTAGTGTCTTAAAACAGTTTGAAATGAACTCCATGTGGTCGATCTGCTCATGCAAGCACAGCTAACCTGAGGCTGACTGCCCATGATATTCCTTCAACAACAAATGCTTTCATATGCCCTTTAAACTTCTCAAGAAAAAGAAATATGAGTGCTCAAAAGGACACTTGAATGAGCTGTATCTGCTTTGCAGAAAGAAACAGTGATTTTTTTAACCTTTTTGCAACTGGACCCCTGTCCTGAAAAGCATATGAAAAGCAGCAATCTTTTCATATGCTGGCATTGAGAGAAAGTACATACTCGATGACTCTTCTGTGAAGTATGTGAAGCATGGAAGCAGTTAAAAATAGCTTACAGTTACAGTGTATCTAACAAGGTGCAAAACGGCTCTTCATGTCTTTGAAAGTGTCTTGTGTTAGGAGGTCACACAGCACTGAGGGGACTATTAAGCAAAACAAATACCAACCAGCACAATCATTTTAATAAATAACCACCAACAAAATACTGGTGAATGAAGGGATACTTGCAGACGTATTTTCACGTTTCTAATAAAATGTCAAATACAATCATTCGTGACTGTTTCATATAAGAAACCCTCATAATATGGGAGCACAAATTATGGTTTAGCCAAATCAGTATCAGAAAAATGTCAAGCAATCAACCAAGGACAATTATGACTTAAATGACAGTACAGGTAGCTTTAAAAGCAGTTGTGATATGCAGCTACTGTACAAGATCCAGAGTCCAAGTATTAAGAAACATTTCAATAAAAATTTATTTTGGAATGACTCAATGGATGGGATGGAGAAAATGCACACATTTTCATTTTGCAAGAGATTTTACTTACAAAAGGCACTTGAAATTTGAGGCACGCACATTGTGAAAGAAAATGGCATTACCTATGTATGTCTAGACAACAGTTCATTTATTGACTGAAACATTGCTCTCAGACATTCAAGTAAGTTTAGGTACCATGAGCATTTTACCTGCAGTGGTTGAGGATGGATTACAGTGCCTCCAAGACTTATAGATAGGTTTAATATCTCTTTGCTACCATCAAACACTTCTCAAGAGAAAATCTATTCTGATCAACAAGAAAGGAATATATTTTTCAGCTGTATTAGCTCAAGATGTTTAGCAAAGTATGACCAAAAGTGCTTTATGAAGTCATTGAGCTGTGTATGTTTTAAAGTTATTGTGAATTCAACCAGCTTACTAATTTAACCACAGTAGTTCTTCCTGAATAATTCCACATAATAACACCTCTTCTAGAAGAGACATCCTGTGTTCACTCAGCTTCAAAGTACAACTTAACAAAACTTAAAAAGTTTCTATGGGAAGTAATCACAAAATGTAAACCACCCACACATAGGTTAGACCCTCATGGACTGCTGAGACACACCCTTTTGAATACCAAGATGCACTGGGCCCTTCAGACATACAGTAATCTAAACAGAGATAATAAATAAGATCTACTTTTAAACTACATTTTGGAAAATGTTGAAGTACATGATAAAACTTATGCCCATGATAATTTAGAAATTTTTATCAGCTTCTAAGCTAAGCAAATTACATTAGAATGATGCCTTTGATCTTTTTAGATTTTTTGCTTTTTGTAGATTTTAGACGTAATTGTGTAGTAAATGTAAATTTTAATGTAGCTGTATAGTCTGTCATACTTTCGAACACTTCAGAACAGTAGGTTACATTCACTAAACCCTTTTTCCCCATTTCGTGTCAAATTCTCTAAATTCTTCAGGCACGCTTAGACTTCTTTTCAAGGTTGATCTGTAGAAAAAAATCTCTGTTTAAGATAGGCCTGAACAACAAGATACCATGGTAGTCAAAGTAACCTTCAAGAAAAAAGCAACCTCTCCAGAACCTTGGAGAGGCTCCAAAGGACAATACATGCTGTGAAGAAGAGGAAAATGATGCCGAAAGGGATCTTAGGACTCCCAACTCAAATTCCAAAGAGGCATGCCAGGGGAGGAACTAGGGGCGGATAGTTTTGGGATTGGATGGACAATACTATAAAATTGTAGAACCACTGCCTGGGGTGCGCATATCTTGTCTGTACTCTGTGGGCCAGGAGGCCGTCATTAAAGACCTGCTCTCTTTATCTTATCTCTATACTAAATTTGCTTGGAGTATTTTTTGGCTTCTGATCTTAAAGCAACGGCATCACTGGAAAGCTGCAGAAAGGGATTATACCACCTTAATAGAACAAAAACAATTCTAGAAAAACTCAGGCTTTATCACTGTGAGTTTTAAGAATAACCCTTGAAGTTAAATGGAATAAAATTTTGGAATCACATGCATGTTGGCATGAGTACATGATCATTCACTACTTGTTCAATTTCTGACACACTACCTCAGGACTGATGTTTCTTTTTTTCTCCCTAGAAATGTAAATTCCTCCCCCTTCGCACTACTTAACTCTCTACAACCACAGACTAGAAAAGACCCAGCCCTGCAGAAGCAGCAGATTTTCTGTGCTTTGGCAGTATCACGCCTTTAAATCAGATATTTAAGTGCCATGGAAAAGGATAATCTTACTTTTTTTTCATTGTTACACTTCTTTTTTTACACCCTGGTAGACAATCAGCCTTATAGTTGTTACAATTCCAAGATTTCAAAAAGATGGTTTACACCTGCTACTGCAAAAGATGACTTTTCATAACAGTCATGTACCTGTAAGCGAGGCACTAACTTTACAAGCAAACTCTGATGCTGCTTTGTAACACTGCTCTCTGCAATACTGTTGCTTAATTTTGCTATACATTATCGAATTGTGCACATTAGCACACAGTATACAAGACAAAAACACAAACAGCACTTAAGATTTTATCTTCACTTTACAATTGCTGCTATATCACATGTACATACACAAAAGTATTTAGCTGGATTTCTATGAGGATACCATATATTGCACCAATTTCTTGCATTTCATTATAGCGTCTGTCGTCTGTCATAGCCTCAAACCATCTGTCTCCCATCATGTCCTACTGGTCTTAATGATCTTGCATTACCAGGGACATTTCTAAGCCCTGGAAGAGACTTTTTAAGTTCTCCAGAAATACCCTTGCATTAGATCTGTATCGCTCAATTTCTTTGGAACATTTCTAAACATTAACAGTCAGTTAAAATAATTCAGGAAGAAGAAGAAACAACAGAAAAAGAATATTAACAATGACAACAAAATGGTACCTACAAACTAAATAATCACAATTTCATTCCCACTGTTTATTTTTAAAGGCATACAATCTGAAGTTAGGGAGCATCTGGACACAGAGAAAAAGTCATCAGGGTCAGGCTGACTGACACACAGCTTCAGAAGCATATTTAAGAAACAAATATTACAGTACCCTAGCTATATGTCTTCTCTTCAGAACAGTTTCAAGAAATTTTCTAAATAGAACTTAAGGTTCAGTTAGTTCTGAGCAAGAAAATATACTGCCTGTGACCTCAATACACTGGTGGTCCCAGTTAAGCTTTTTTTACTGTTGTAGGTTATTCTGCAGCCATTTCTTGGAAGAGGTTGCTGCACAATTCCACCAGACAATAGTGCCATAATGTGAGCCATCACATTAAGGAGTTAGGGACAATGCCGAGAGAATGTCAGTTTGTGCCACACAAAGTTTTAATCTTGCTTCATCAAGATTTTTTTTATCTTCTTTCATTAATTAATTAGACAAATCTTTTTTTAACATGGTATTAACATTAATGTGAGCTTCACGAGATTTAACACTTTACACAGTTTACACTCAAATACTGCATTCTCCTTCAGAAAAGTTTTGACCATACTGTACATTCAGGTATGTGTTTCCATGTTTTGTTTTAATATCAGGCCAGCCACATCCTGCTGCATGAATTATCTGCAGGGAGAAAACACACATACTTGATTCTCCTTATCTCTTTTATATTTTAAACCTCAATAAAATAAGAAAGAATTGGTAAATAAGTAATTTTATACCAAAAGATCTACTCTTTTATACCAGTCACTTTCTTCTTTCATCCATTAAAAGCTGGAGAGTAGTCTCCTTAGCAGAAAGAACAGATAAAGTAAAACAAAATTTAACTTATAAAAAAGACAATTTCTAAATCATTCTATTGAAAAAGCATGGAAGATATATTATATCCCAATATTCAGCAAGGAGATCAAAGTGCTATACAGACGTATTGATTGGATACCACACTTCCCTCTGGGTATGCTTTGAGTCATACCAAGTGCCAACTGAGAACACAAAGCTTAAACAAGGAATAAGTTTCCCTGAGCTTGGCACACACAGATCCTGAAGGAGGTATGTTAAACAGTGACAGTGATAAATCACTGCAACTGTTAAATTGAATTATTATTTATATTTTTCTCTTTTGGTATGTTCCCTAACTGTAAAATAAAATGGCACCATGATGGTACAAAACTTGGAAAGTTGCCTGCTTCACCCACCTACAGAAGCAAGAGTAATAAACATGCAATATCATCAAACACATTGGCTGATACCACACAACCATTTATTTTAGTAAATTATTGTTAACTTTTTTTAGGAACACTTATTTCTTCATTCTCTCATCTCAGAAATTTTCTTGTAGGACAATGAAGTACTATTTATAAGCAAAATCTTGGGACTGCTACTTAAAATTGAGAATCCTAAATTCATAATTTTAAAATCACTTAATTACATATTGCAAAGTCCACAGACAAAAAATACAAACAAACCAAAAAACAAATAAAGAAAAGCCCCCCAAACCAACAATTAAGGTGGGTTTACTTAAACTAGAAAGATTTTAAAACATTTTTAGAAGTCTTTTTAACTGAGACAGTAAAAAGATGTAGCAACAAGAACCTCACTGGATTTTTCATAAATACATACTGTAAAATTCAACATAAAAAATTAGGCAAAATAAAAGAGTAATTTCTGTTTTGAGTTTGTTGCCCTGCTACTATCTCAAAGAGCTTCCATGCTCTTCATAATTCAAAGCAGATAGCAAAGTTACAGATTTTAGAAGATGAAAATGGTATAAATTTTGAAAAATCTTCCCCTTGAAAATCAGTGAATAACTAATGGAGTGTCAAATTAAATTAAAAGATCAAATTACATGAAAGATAGGCATGGCTGCTGTCATTGTACGTAGCCAAACAGACCAAAGTGCAAAAGTGTGCGTCTCTTTCAGCCTTATGTCAGTCAGATACATACTTAATTATATTCCAATAGGTATTTGAAAGATTGTTACTTACAGTTTCATAAGAAGATATAAAGATCTTTCCAAGTTAACTTCACACAAACAGAAAGGGAGATCATGGGAAAACTTGACTAAGGTGAAAAAATGATGAAGCCCTGGAGAGATCCTTGATAAACAACAGCAAGAAGCAAATCTATGTATAAAGGACTTGTATATCAAGTACATGTACAGTAGAAAGTCCTACACATTGATATCTATACTACTAGGAAAAATAGGGTTTAGAACGTTTCCTTTAAAAAATCACATGCTGTTTTAAAGATCTATTGATCCCCTCTGCACATCTCAAGGTAACAAAGTTACTTTGTAGTTGACCCAATAATATAACAAAGATCTCTCGGGCACTGGATTTACCAAGAAGCCTGTCGGTATTTCTGAGTGAAAACTGAAACATTGTTGAAGGTCTTGAAATAACAGGGATAAATGTTAGGTAAATACATACGCTTAATAACCACACACTGTAATTACACAATAATCTCATTTTTCTTCCAAATTACTTGTCAATAAATCTTTCTCACTGCACCATAAATTCCAAGGTCATGGACAGAGGTATTTATTAGTATAATTACAGTGCAGCAATAAAACCATTAAGCTTTTACATCCCAATATTGTTCCATTTATTCTCCCCTTCCCCCAAGGGAGGAAAATAGTTCCCACAAATGGAATACCCAGAAAATCTTGAAAGTTACTTTTAAAAGACTATTAAAATGCTCTGCTTCATGCAATTACTTTATATAAGTTTTCCTTTTTCTCCATTAACAGAATGTCAGATTTAACATTTATTTTTTTTTAATAGCACAGTGCAGCAAACAGACTCAGGATAAAAAGTATTCTCTGAAATAGGCAATGTTACTATACTGTAAAGTCTAAAGTGTTCTAGATTTCACTGCGTGCCAGTCAGTAATACAGGGGACCCAAAAACCCTAGGTCTTAACCATCTGTGGAGAAGCAACTTGTAGACCAAACTATTACCACTTGTTTCCACATAGTTTCATTATTCCCAGGCACAGTTCTGCCTGTCTTGGCTACTTGCCATCTTCCACGAAACACCTGAAGTGCGCTTAAGTGCATGACTCTAAAATGACTATCAAAATCAGACTAGCATGTCTACTGATTCAGACTACTGATCAGCATGATCAAGCTCATCAAACTTATCCCACAATCTCCTACAGAAGGGTAAACCTATCCTTACTTGGAAACTAACTCCTGGTCATTACTAGTTTTCAAAGATTAACCAAAGTGATGTTATGAAATCACGACCTGTTCCAGGGTTCTATCTCAGTGTCTAAATTACACCAAAATTGCTTTAATGGTGAGAGCACTTTCCTCAGTTATCTTAAACTCTTCAGCATGTTCAAAATAAAATCACAGAATCTTCTAAGTTGGAAGGGACCCATAAGGATCATCGAGTTCAGCCCTTAGCTGTGCGAAGGACCATCCCCAAGAGTCACACCATGCACCTGAAAATATCATCCAAACATTTCCTGAACTCTGTCAGGCTTGGTGCTGTGACTACGTCCCTGGGGAACCTGTTTGTTGCCCTCCTTTGGACGTGCTCTAACAGCTTACTGTCTTTCCTGTATAGTGGTGCCCAGAACTGCACACAATGTTCAAGGTGAGGCCGCACCAGAGCAGAGCAGAGCGGGACAATCACCTCCCTTGGCCATTTGGATGATACTCTCAGGCACATGGTGTGACTCTTGGGGATGGTCTTGTGCAGGGCTAAGGGTTGAGTCCCTTCCAACTCGGCATTCTGTGATATTTACATCTGAACTAGATTCCACATAAATGCAATAAACTCCCAATTCCTTTCATTCTTCTTCCAATGTAAAGTAGAAGCTATTTGGATACTATTTTATTATTTTCTTGCTATAAAAAGATAACAAATAATTTGCCTGAATAATATTCCTTCTAACAGCCAATAAAATATTGTATAGTAGCATAATTTTTAAAAAAACAATGATATGAATACATATTCTAATTCCAAGGTAAAACCTTAACATTGCTCAAATTAAAATGAACTATTACCAACATTCAACTTGCAAAACTGGACAAAAGAAGAAACGTAGAGGAATGAAACAATAACACAACAGTAATGTTTTCTTTCAAAATAAGAGCTTCCCATAAATTATGTTTGTGTGCCTTATACTACAACATTTTGAATTGTTGTATTGACCTTCATGTTAATGCAAACTCGTAAAGAGTTCATAACCACAATTTTAACTTTATTCTTTCTCCCATTCTGTTTATTACTATGGCAAAAATACAATTCTAAAGGCCATGTACTGACTTCACACACTCCAGACTACTCATGTTCATACTGATGAATGTTCTAGATACAGAATAAAGAAAATACACAGACCTAAAACCTGCCTAGAAATAAGTTAGTTCAGGGAGGAAATACAGGGATCAATATTGCTAATGAGGTGATCTCTAAAGCAGAAAAAGAATAAGGCAATCCCTGGACCCTGAATCTTAGAAGCTAACTAGAGAAGCAAAACTAGTAGAGCTGTGCATAACATAAAGACCTGCTTTCAAAGTGCTAAACAGAAAAGACTACAAATATTTATTTCCAAGAGAAGATTTAATGCAGTAAGATAATAACACAGACAGTAAGACAATAAATCAAACTAACCAATGGTGAAGGGCCTTGAGGGGAAGCCATATGAGGAGCAGCTGAGGTCACTTAGGCTAGTCAGCCTGGAGAAGAGGAAACTGAGGGGAGACCTCATTGCAGTCACAACTTCCTCGTGAGGGGAAGAGGAGGGGTAGACAATGATCTCTTCTCTATGGTGACCAGTGACAGGGCCCGAGGGAACGGCCTGAAGTTGTGTCAGGGGAGGTTTAGGTTGGATATTAGAAAAGGTTCTTCACCCAGAGGGGTGGTTGGGTGCTGGAACAGGCCCCCTAGGGAAGTGGTCACAGCACCAAGCCTGCCAGAGTTCAAGGACCATTTGGAGAACACTCTCAGGCATATGGTATAACTCTTGGGATTGTCCTGTGCAGTGTTAGGAGTTGGACTTGATGATCCTAGTGGGTACCTTCCAACTCAGGATATTCTAACTCCATGGACAAACCATAGAAGAGCAAAATTTAACATGAAGTTTAAGTTTAGACATCTGAAATACAGATTAAGTAATACAAAGCAGACTTTACCACAATTGTCTTCTTTTTCCCTTTGTGAAGAAAAGTTCTCAGGTCCAGTCCACAATGTATGCTATCTCACTAGCTGCTCTTTCTAGTAGATGCTAGAAGGAAGCCTAGGAAGCCCAACTCTTGGAAGACTAAGAAGTTAGTAGTAGTGAAAGTAATGTAACAGAGAAGGAGAATGAACAGGTCTACCTATTTTACAAATAGCGTTAATGCAAACTGAAATACCTGACAATCCTCTTTAACCTGTAATTTATTGTATTAAGAAAACACATTACCTCTTTTGACTAAGAACAGGGCAGATGACAATACTTATCCATTCTTACCTACTTTATAAATTATTTAGGTGTTTAGAACATAGAAATACAGAAACTAAAAAAAAAAAAAAAAAAAAAAAAAACAAAAACCAAAAACCAACAAACCAGAACAATAAAAAAAAAACCCTCCCACATTTCATTAATTAATTACAAATTTTAGTTTCTAACCTATTCAGAGGGGAGCTTGCTTCTCTTTAACATGCTAAACTTCATTAACAAAAATTCTCTGTTAAATTAGATGCTAATGGTAATCAGCTATACAGCTTTCTTTAAAGAACAGCCTTATATTTAACCAGGCAATGCACAGAAATGCAGTTTCTTGGCAAAGTGATAAGTTTTCAGAATCAACAGTATCCCTCAGTGCATCCAAGTCCTAACAATCTTTCCAACTGAGGATATCAGATTTAAAAAAGAAAAAATCTTCTTTCTGTTTTTAGTTTTTCCTACAGTCTTAGAGTGTTCTTGCAGTCTTTGCTCTTCTTCTTGAGAAACATGAAAATCACTCAGTCTTCCTCATATAAGTGAAGGCTTTTAGCCTTTCCATAGATTAGAATTGTCAGAAATAGTTAACTATAAAACTAACTTACAAAGTGTGTGTGTGTAATGGTATTAATAAAGGAAATTGTATATATATTTGAAATGGCTTTTCAGGAAAAATATGAGGCCATAAATGTATGAAGAGGAAAAGTAATGAAAAGCAGAAAATTGTGTAGCACCTTCACCTGAAATCCACCCAAGAACTGAGAGCCTGCTCAGGGAAAACATCCACTTCTGACAAACGTAGAAATCCCAATCGTGATCTGAATCTAACGAATTCAGATATGCCTGTTTAGCGAAGCATACTACATTTTCTGAAGAGAGAGTATGTATATAATGATTTGAATGACATAGCTATTGAAAATAAACACTCCAAATCTTCCCATCAGAAAACATTTTTCTATAACTGTTATTGAAGGACTTGGTTGAGATTTTTTTTCTCACTTATGCTGTCATAAATAAATGGCAGCTTCACTAAACTCAGCAAATTAAACAAACCCAATATTTAGGGCACCGTTTTCTAAAACATGTACTGAAGACTATTTTGAAGCATATCAGTAGCAAGTTACATGATTTAACATATATTGCACTTGAGCAATTAACAATCTGTAGGACTTGATCCATAAATAGAACCTTAAAAATATATTATTTTTATTACAGGTACTAACATACCTTAAAGGAAGTAAATATAGACACAGCGTCTGTCAAAAGGAAATAAAAAATACCTCTACCGGATTAAGACCAGTTTGTATGAGGAATAAAAATTATGTCTGTTACTGATACCTGTTTAGCATTCGTGTAAAAGTTTCTCTTCAAAGACTGAGGAATCAGAACTACTGATTCACCTCATCTAAAAAAAAAAAAGTGGTATAAAAGAGTTGCTAGTTCCAACTGACCTTGAATGTAATTGGCTCCTTTGGATGTCTCTGTGGTATATGCCATTATGAAGATAAAAATATACAGGATTAAAATCTGAACTGATAAAGCTAAGAAATTAAGTATTACTCCTTTAATAAGCCTATTTTATGAAAGTACATGAATACCAAAATATCTCCTTACTGATTGCTGTTAAGTGTGAACAAGTTTAAAAATAAGCTATCAAAACTTAAAGTATCTAATATTTTAATTTTCCCTTTCTTACCTGTTAAGAATTATGAATAAATAATTCAAAGCAAATTATTCTTACTGTACTCCACCTGAACTCACTTGTATACCACCACATTCGCCAAATTTTTATATACACTTAGTCTAGATTGATAGATTATTTTGCATTTTAAGACAAAGATGGAGGCATATTTTTTATATTTTACTTTTTTTCAGTGCAACAGTTCTTTTTTTTTCATACTTCTGTATTATTTAAGAGCTTGAAAACCTACACAATTGTAAGAGCACTGTCTTACAAGGTCAAGGTTGATTATTACAAAGATGTGATTGTTTCACTGTACTGCAAACTGAAAGCTAAAAACGCTCACACAAAAAAACCAAACATCTTAAGTCACAATACCCAAGTAGCTAGGAGAAAAGGGTGTGTCAGTTAAAATGCCAAGGCAAAGATAGAGACCGTTACTGCCTGTCATGAATAAAGACATGATTAAAGTTGGATTGTGGTATACTGTGGGAGAGAAAATAAAGACTTTTTTTTTTTAAATTTTAAAAACCGAAACTTATAGAGTTCAAAATAAAAAAATAGTTCTTTTACCCCTTGGTATCAAAGTAGTTTATGTTAGACTGCTATTTGAATTTCAAAAGTACTTATTCAGCACAGATTTGAAACTGTAAAAAGCAACGATAAAAATTGAAGGCGAGATCACGATTTAGGATGTATACATTACAAAATCATATATGCACGATTAAAAAAAAAATCAAGAACCACTAGATTACGAACCCATGTTGCCACACTACCACGAGTGATATTGTCTCCCTGCTTGTTACAGTCACAGATACAGGCTGCTACAACCACAATGCAATTTTGTGCTAACTATTGAAGTAAACCTCATGAAGAAATTAAGAGCTCTCTTAACCGAGGGACAGCACTCAAGTTTACAACTCGAATTTGGTTTAGAATTCCTCCATGGAAAGGATGAAGAATTATAAAGTAATGAACCAAATCGGTGTACTTGTAAGTTGTAAATTTCAAATTTAAGGTTTATTTTGTCAAGTGTCTTAGCCTCCATCCTATCACAACAGCTATTTTATTCCATTGCATTGTATCTTTAAAGCTCCAGAAATAATCAAGCATTTTATACTAAACCAAGTTATTCCAGCAGCAAACAACTGCTAAAGGATTGCAGAAATAGGATGCATTTTAGGATCACGACTGTTTCAAAAGAGTTTATAACTAGCCTTTAATTAATAAGAAACAGAATCTGCAAAATCTAATTCAATATCCAATAATCTATATAATATAGTTGTTTAAAACTTCATACTATATTTTAATTGCCTATAATTGACTTCTTTTTCATTTATTCTGAACAAATGAAAAGATGTGTTTTACATGAAGTAAAACATGGTGAAATACCACATATTAATGTATAAAGTAGACTGCAATAAAGATTTCAAATAGTATCTGTCTTCTATTCCTTCTTTTCTGTACAATACTAGTATCTACTTAAAAAATCTTACATCAGTGTTTGATTTCTTTGAGAAATACAAGACTAATGGCTTATATATACTGCAGCTGTATCAGAAACAAATAGCAACAGTATCAAAAAGCAACCTGATGTAAAACATTAAACAACTTTATTCTTCCATTGAAATGAAACACCTAAAGTTAGACAATTATGAGAGAGAAAAAAAGCCACAAAACCCAACTGGTAAATAGGAAATGTCACTGTCTTTCATTAGGTAAGGCATTTTTAATAAATAATATCAGTAATGAAAACCCTCCTTAATAAATTTAACATCCTTCAGCATCTTCCACTGTGTATTACTTCAAATCTCAACTCTGCTGCAAGTCACCCTCCTTTACACCCATTTTCATTGCTATATTCTCAACAATGGTTTATGAGATTTCTGCTAGTGTCATAGCTTGATTTTTTTTTTCTCCTGCTTCTTGACATTTCTTATTACTTCCTCCCCAAATCTTCCTCAGAATCACAAGTTCTTCTATTTCTCAAAATATGGATGAAGAAGTGTTACTTGCTCAGTTGTCAAGTCACAGAAGAATACTGGGGAATGGAAAGACAGTAGTAAGGATGAAGAGCAGATGCAAGCAGCAAAGCTTGCTTTAAATAAAAAATAAATAAAGCTGCAGAGCTTAGGTCACCAGATATTGGCTTGATATCACAAAGTTTCTTCTCTTCCCGTGTTACATGTCCAGCTGGTTTCAAACCTCTAATACTCTCTCTGTTCCTTCATTTGCTATCAGAGATTCTGATAACAACATCTTTTCCCTCACTACTCATTATGTCTGCAGAAAATTCTAAATCCTGATGAAAAATGATTTCTCTTTATTGTCACCTAGCATATTTCAAACTGACAAATGCATTCTCTACTCTGAGATTACATTGAGGAAACAGCTAATTCAGGTTTTAAAATACTATTATGATCTCTATCAAAAATCAAGGTAACCCTGTATTTCTTCATTAATTTTTCCTATGAATTGCAAACACCTCATGATGGCTAGAACTGCTGTCTCTTATGTCTCCTGTAAATTTCAGACACTTCAAAGACTACATATATTGGTGTACACCACCCAGTTCCAAAAGCAGAGAAGTGATATTATACCTTTAAGTATCATTTTGAAAGTATTTTCTGACTACCCTGAAATTCCAATGGACTAAGTAGTATGTGTGCATTTACTCCTTTAATTTTATTTCCACAAGAATTGCAACATTTGGTTTCTTTACCAAAAGGTAAATTTCAGGTGTCTAATTCAGATGAATATTCATCTTACCTTTACAGATTCACTTAATACTTGGGTTTTATCTGCTTCTTCACTGGCGTGCAATTCTAGTTTATTATTTAACTCCTGTAGCTGTTGTGCCTGTTCATTCAAAAGCAATTGTGCCTGATGCTCCCGATGCAATGCATTATTTAATTCTTCACATACACTTTCAAACTTCTCATGGGTGATCAATTTCTGTTAAGAGAAATAAATTGTGTTTGATTGTGTAGCTATGTTCACTTGTTTACACGCTTGACTTTCCAAGTTCCACTTGCAAACATATCAAATTCTAAAACAAAAGCATGCTAAAGATTATTATTATTTAGTTTAGGTTTTTTAACTCAAAGACAGACCATGGGGCAATAAGAGGGCAGACAACTATATTCACTGTATTTTTTCAAAATAGCATTCAGGCTACTGTAAACAGTATGCATTCATGATTCCATTCAAATTAGTACTGTAGGTTGTAAAGAAACAATATTTCAAAGGAAATATGCAGATCAATGTCCCACATTTCAGTGCATATTTTGTTAACCCTTGTAAATATCTTCCTGGACTCTTTCTTCCCTTCCAGAAATGTTCCAGAAAGATGAAATAATTCTCTAAAGAAAATTGTTGTCCACACTTAAATGAAAACCTAAACTGTGACAATTTTCTCTAACTGTGCCAGAACCGTAAGAAATAAAACCCATTACGAGCAAAACTGAAGATGACTGGATATAACCTTGTTTGTTTGAAAAAAAACCAACATTTTACCAGCTAGGAGCAGAAAAGAGAATGGATGTGACATGAATTGTTAAATATTCTCTGCTTGGAAGTGTTTGATTGGGATACACTGACAGCTCTACCAACTAGACTTCAGTATCAATGTTGGGCACAGCTACAGAAAATGCTGACTATTCTGGGATACAACTCTTTCAGTTATACTGTGCACCTGTAGAGCATGTATAAGAATCCTTATCCATTCACCTTCTCAAATAGCTCCAATGGGAGTTCAGTTTTGAACACAATCTATAGGAAATACACTTAGTAGAAAAGGTGCTTCATGAACCTCAAGCATGCTAAAGCAAGACAAGTTTCTTTCTCTCCATGGATTGAAGGCACAGTTCCAAAAGTATGACAGGGATCAAACTGACAACCCAATGGCATCAGTCCCTCCACCAAATGGCATCAGTCCCTCAATCACCACATCCATTTCTCACTACACTGTGATTTCAAGCAGTTAAGGAACCTTTTTGTTGTGTCTTCTCACTCCTGTCATCAGTGCTATTTAGAGGTTAGTGAATACGTAAGTAAAGTCATCAGTGATAGCCAAGAGTCAGAGGAATTTGGCACACTAAAATTTGTATTGACTAGCTTAGGATATAAACCAGAGTCAAAGATACAGCAAAATGTCTATCATAACATTCAGCAATATCCATGCAAAGTTCTTGAAACGTACTTATTGAATACCCTCATTCCAGCTGACTTTACTCTGTTGAAGTGAAATCTAAAAATCCTTTTCAGGTATATAAATCACATCAACATTTCAAACATACGGAAGAAAACCTGGGTTGCTGAAAACCAAACATGTAATTTACACAGAATAATTCATTGTACAAATCAAAAAGAAAATCTTGTGGAGGGCAGATATTTCTGAATACATCTGACTTCCAGTTCCGTGACAATTATTAGGAAAGTTCTCTGGAAAATTCTTTTACTAGGAGAATGATTTTATACTTGTTTTTCAAAAGAACACATACTCCCCCCCCAAAAAAGTGTAAAAAGAAGGATTTCTTACAAGCAGTCTCCTCTAATCAAATATACCTACTTGTTTAAGCATATTTAATTGCTCTTGCAGGCCCTGGGCTTTGTCAGCTTCTTTCTTCATCTCACTGAAATCCCATTTGAATTCTGCAAGTTGTAGACGCAGTGAGTGGCGTTCCACCTCTGCTGTATGAAGTCTTTGTGTAAATTCAAATATTTGCTCCTGCAGGGATTCTATGTTTTTCTGTGAGTAGTCAGAAATAAATTAATGTACCATGTACCATGTATTTTAGCAATAAGTTAAATCACATATAATACCCAAGCAAAGTAGACAAAGCTCTCATCTTGTCCTCCATCTCTAAAAGACACACCTGAGTGTAAAAATGTGAATCTGTATCACCTACTCTTAGGGGTTACTGAAAATTCTGTTTTCAAGGAAGTAACATTTTCATAAACAGCCCACAATAAAAGACTGATTATCTGAGAAAGTTTATCCTTTCATTTTGGTTAAAAGGAAGAAGGTTATCTTTACTGAAAGACAGAACACCAAGCAGGAGAAAACAGAAAAGAAAAAAAAAAGAACCTTAACATTCACTGAAAGCCACAAGCAAGTTTGTTCTTATAAAGCAAATATAGTTTTGATAGAACTTTAAAAAAAAAATTTCTTGTATACATCAAATCTTTTTTTAAAATTCTTTGACAATAAAATAAAAGAACTATCCATGCCCTAATGCTTCTAGCTGTTACGAATCAGCTTCTAATGTCTACATAGTTGACTTCAATGTAACAGACTCATAAACAATCTGAAACAAACTTAATGGTACTATCAAGGGAGCTTCATCATAAGACTTTATGAATCTACTGCTTACATGAAGTAGCACAATAAATATGCATACCATACTGGATAGTCTGTCCCACAATCCAGCTTCCAGGGCCCGGGTATTTATTTTGTGAAGTCCATGAGCCAGACTGTGTACCAAAGAGTCTTTCTCCAGATAAATAATGCACTTGCTGTGGTCTAATGGAACCGTCTCCATTATTACATTCAGCTTGTCCATAAGTTTTGAAAAGGAGTTCCTGGCTGCACTTACAAGTAACTTTCCAGAAAGCCAGGACTTTGTATCTTAAAAAAACCCAAAAAACAAAAAACAAAACAAACGAAAAAACAAAAACAAACAAACAAAAAACAAACAAACAAAAAAAGAAACATCAAGTAGGTTATTAATTTCAGTTTCTTTCAGCAAAAAAAAAGCAACAACAAATAGTATCTTTAAAATATTCAGTAGGAAATTTCTATTAAAGATTGGAAGACTGAGTTCACAGGTATATCTCAGAGAGACACAGGACAAATTGTGTATTTAGCAATGAAAATTCTACTCTTATCACTTTTTGAATGGAAGGGTAGGATAGGATTCTAAAGAATAGGATTCGTTTGCCAAAGACTATTTTTTCAGTTGTTACCATGTTCTTCCCCAATACTATACTTTCTTAAGACTTTCTTTGGTGTTCTAATTTTGTAATTCAGAAAACATGCAAGATGAATTCATGTAAATGCAAGTCAGGTGAAGTAAGTCAGATGTGATAGCACATGGTAAGTCACTTTATCGCAATATTTACAATGCAAATTTCTGAGGGTTTCCGGGCTCCTCCTCCCTCCCCTCTACAGATGTCTAAGTCATTTGCTGTTCAAAATTAGTGAGGCTTGGTACCTTAACACAGTACTATTTATATTCTGAGACAAGAGAATATAATTTACCTTATTCCAAGGCAATTAAAATTTTACAGCTACAATTACTTATTTTCCCATAGGATTTTGGTAATCATCCTTCTCATATAATGGACTTAAGGCCCCAGCACACCCAACATGTCCTGCTTACTGCTAGATTCGTCAGGTCTGTAATTAATAATTGTGTTTAATGTTGATAAATAAAATTGTCAGTGCTCCTTCCACTAATTGGTATTCCAGATAACAGTTAATAGGTTTATTTATGCCTTAATAAAAGTCTTGTAATTTAGTTTTCCCTCAGCTAGGCAGGTCTTAATCTGTCATTACTTGTCTTATGATACTATCAGTGTAAGATGACAAGCATGGAAGAGCTTATTTACATTCAGTGGTACAGCAGATCTCCTGTTGCTGCAGTGAACTAAAGTATTTACTTAAGACTATAAGCAGAAAAAAATAACCACAGCTTAAGTTAAAAAAGTTTTTTTTAAAGATTGTGAAGAAAAAAAGCCAAAGGTTAAAAGCACAAAAACATGCTTATTAACATTTTTATATTACAATTTTCACCATAAAGATCATTTACACAAGGTGAAATTTATCTATAAGCAAATAACAAAAAGAAAAGCACTTGATAAAGTCAAATATTCCATTTTTAGAGTTATTCTCCTGCTTGGTTTTGAAATACCACCATTCCAATTATTCCAGTGCTCAAATGGAGTATCATTTTTGAATACACATTTTCTATAATCTACTAGTAGATCTGTCTTTTCTTCATGACTATAGCATTCTCTCTATTCATCTTTAAAGTTAAAAATCTTATGAGGCATTTTTATCTTGCACTTCAACTAACAATACATCCTTTGAAATAAAAAAAAAAAACACATTCTTTTCATACCCAGAAAAAAACCTCCTATTGTAATGCTCTGTCTACCTTGGCCAAGAGTCCTCTCTTTTCCTTATGCTAGTTCTCTATTACTGATCACAAAAAAAGAAAAAGCTACCTTCCTCAATTCACCTCTTATCACAGATTATCCTGTAAGAGTTGTCAGTCACCTTCAAAGACCCTCTCTTTACGCCAGTCATGATACATTCATCAGTTTGAATGTTTAATGAAACTAATCTAAAATTAAAACTAGAACATTTATATGGTTTTCCATGTAAAAAACTCTGCCATGATTTCTGATAAATATCAAAACAAGGACACCACCAGTGAGCTACTGTTCCATCATTTTTCCTAGTATTTCCACTTGCTATTCTCAGTTTATAAGATTGTCTGCCTGTCAGAAAACACAGTATTTCTCCATATGTGCAGCACCTAGCATGGCAGCCCCTTTCCCTATGGCTAGAATCTCACCTTAAATCTAAAATAACAGTTCACACAGATGTGTAGTAGCAATTTGAAATGATTATTCTACTTCACAATCAGGACTCCCACTATTCAGTAGAATTCAGCATCCACAACTTAAGGCACTTTCTTGGGATAGGGACTAATCGTTATCTCCTCTATTTTTTTAATGAAGAATAGCTTGGAGTAAATACACAGAAATATGCTGAAGTAAGTTACTGACTGCTTTGAAAGACAAAATGAGAATTTAATACAATTCCACAAGGAACTGTATCCATAATAATTGGGAAGAGAATACACTGTTTAAATATATACATTTTACGTACTTGTCATGAAGGAAAAAGGAATTACAATAAAACCATTAAATTATGTACATTATGATGAGTATCAGAATTAAGTAACACAAATAAATGTATATCACAAAAAGCAATTAAGTCATATAAAATAAATGAAGAAAAAGACAATGAAAAGTGTCAAATCTTACTTCACTGACATAAAAAAACAATTCTTGTTTACTCTGTTTTGCTGAAATTGAACAGTCAGCAGGATTAACTTAGTACTATGAAAGACTAGAATGTTCATGTCAAGCTTCAAAAGTTTTGCATATGTAACAGTTGATGATACATATTGAAAATCTTGGCCTTTACTTTCTCTGGTTTATCACAGTACAGATGCTGTTCTAACAAACCTAGAAAATTAACCTTACAAAAAAACAAAGAAAAACCAAAAAACTCCAACACTGTAATGAAGTTGTATCGAAACTGAAGCTAAGAGATCATTCCAAGACATGTTAGAATGAGAACCAAACTAACAAACACTATGCAGGGAAGTGAACATCAATATCAAAGCAAAACCACATATTTAAAAGTTAAAAGATCAAGAAATGTGACTCGAATCACCAGGACGCACAAGCCTAAATGTTCCAGTATTATCTGAGTGATCTGGATTTGGTTTCTTTCAACTGCCTCAAATGTCTCTTCAAAATCTAGGCATTTTTAAACATAATTTTTAAGACACTGAACCATTCCATCTTGTTGATATAGATAGCACCTTCTTGTACCTACTTTCTCCTGTGATGTGCAGTCTAATCTGGAACTGTCATTATTTAAAGATCTGAAGAGACCAGATGCCTCTCCGAATGCCTATTTACAGTTTTAAAAAATTCCAAATTCTTTTATGTCAGTTTGAAGGTTTAAGTCCTACTTAAAATATTAGTTACAGAACATAAAATAATTTTCTAAGTGTGGAAGCTCTCGTTCTAATTTATTCCTTCAGAGCCTAATTACTCCAATACTTCTGGAAATTTCATGTCAAACTTTAAATTATTTATTACTATTTTTTGAACCAAAGATTCCTAGGAGACTTTTGATCTCAGGAGGAACAGAATTCCAAGTAACACACAAGCAGTTAGACCTTGAGGTTCTGTGCAAATAACTTTAAATAGAGATAAGATATGAAAGAGTCACCAAACTGACTGTGGCCATAACATTCTGAGCTTGGCTTTTCCTAATTCTCAAAAATCAAGCCTCCGTTGAATGCAGAGATATCTAATAAATTGAGCCCACCAGAATTCTCACATATTTCCAATTGGCAAAATATCATGATGTTTACGGTATTCTAACTAGTCACTTCAGCACATCTGTGCTGCTGATGAGTTTGTCTTGATTCTTTTTCAATTTGCTGTTCCTACACAACACTCTATACACAGGCACACTTGCATGATAAACCCTGTAAATATTCTGAAACAGGGTTCAAATTTTGCTTTGTAAGGATGTAAATTTAAGTTACTGAGAACAGGATGATCTAAGAGAGCACCTGAAATTGAATCAAAACACTTTTGATTCAATGGCAGTCTTCTAATACCAGTTTACTGTCTAGGCTTCTGGGAAATGAATCATCTTCCCTCTGTTCTACTGTTTCCCTTTATTCATATAAATTACCCCTCCTTTAATATCCTTTATTCTGTGACAGTAATGTTGGTACTTTAAAACTACAAGTTACCAGAGAACTAAGGATGGCAGCAATGCAGATGAACCAAGTAAAACCTTATATCAGTTCTCACTGCAAATAAATTAAGAAAAATAGTTAACAGCTGGGAATAACAAGGTGACATTTCAAGAAACTGACACTACAATTTTCCATAGGCAGAGTAGAATTCTATACAAAGACAGACTGAGAAAATTAGGGAATATAGACACAAATCTAATTAAAAATAAACTTAGGGAGGGAACACAACAGAGACATAAAATAAGGACTGCTATAAAGTGTGTCAATTGAGACTGTTTACATACTTCTAAAAGCACTCTTCAACCTTCTGTTCCCATGACTCTATATATCAAAAGGATAAAGTATGATATCACCAACTAAAGAAAACTAATTTGTTCCAACACTGTAAGTCTCAGGAGATTTGATCCAAAATAGTTTAGGTAAAATCCTAAAGATGCAAATGATGTTTTTTAATCTTCTACTACAAGAATATACTTTTAAAATTACCTGGTTTGTTAATAACATCCTGCAACTCAGTGACGGAACCGATTATCGCAGCAAGGAGGTTAGAACTAGTAAACCAGCTGAGTTCTTCAACACAGTTAAGCTCTTCCTCTTCACAACCTGTGAAACAGAATTGTACCTAGCAACATTATAACTGAATAACTTAGATAAGGCACTACTATCCCCAGCTTTTTCAGACATTGACTAAGTACATAAGGGAAAGACTAATTCTTCTTTCAGAACAATTTAGACTGTATTAAATATGCTTCCAGAACTACTAAAACAGAAAAGTAGATCAATCTTCTAGTTTGGAAAACATTTTTTATGCCATTTTTCCTTGCAGGGGGAAACATGAGCTGGTTTGGCAACAGAAAGTGACAAAAAGACTACATAATCTCTAAAGAAAATTTAGAAATCCTACACTAGTACTTACCTGAATCAGTAAGCAATTTTTTTGCATTTTTCAGTAAGAAATAAACATTACAAGTTATTAATAAGAGGATATACCTTTTCAAAAAATATGCTGATGATTAATAATGTAGGAACATTTCAAGATATTTACCACATAGAGGAGATGTACCTAGTTCTGAAATCCATAACACAAATTTCAAGGATATCAAACAGTGTGACTTCACATCTGTAGTTGCAACTTTATTTGCAATGTTTAACAGCCTAAGCATTTCCTTTTAGGGGAAATTACATTTGTCAAGTACTCTAAAAATCACAAATCCAGAAATAACATTTGTCAAAATGTCATTAAATTTGTCTTTACACTCCATTAATAGTAATATTATTATATGTTATTCTCTAACCATGAATACTTGATAGATTATGCTTGCCTTTAGATTCTCCTACATAAACTCGAATTCCAATGCCTTCTTTTAAGCCATTTGTCCAGATGAAGAGGGAACTAGAAGATTGGGCTAAAACTTTAAGTCTCTTAGCTGCCAAAACTGCAATTACAGCTCTTCGGAATACATAAATCAGGCCTTGAAATTTTCTTTTCTTTATTTTTACTTCATTTTGACTGTTTTCTTCACCATCAGATAGAGCATGAACTAGGGTCCTAATCTTCTGGTTCACTAATTCATAAATGTTGACCTGATCCTGGAGAAGGTCTCTTTGGGAAGACATAGCACACAATTGGCCATAGAGAGGATACAGGGCACCTGCCAATAGCGCACAGGCTGCCAAGAGAGATGAATGCTCCTTCTGAAACTGTGTTAACGTATTTTTCACAGAAACACTTTCAAGGGCCAATTTCTCCTGACTTTTTTCAAGGACACGCACTTTTCCCTTATTTTTCTCTGCTGTTTCGTGGTATTCCTGGGATAAAACAGAAAAAAAACAAACAAACAAAGCCAGAAGAAATATTAACAATAAGATTTTTTTTTAAGCAACAAAATCATTTTTACTAACACAAAAGCTAAAAAAGAAGAAAATTAATTTTTTCACATTCAAATAACACACATTAAAGGACAAAAATTATTACTAATGATGATGACAGTATCTCTTCTAGTAAACAGTTAGAGATGAAAACAAATCAATAGTACAAGGAAAGTTTTCACAATCTTCAGCTACAAACAGATTCCTGGTTTCTGATGATAATCCACTTCTACTGCAGTACACAAGGTCCAAAAGCACCTGGTTGTCCACAATACAGTTTTATGAGTTGACTTAACAGTTAGCAATTATGCCCTCCAATTTCAGAAAGAACATTGCTCAACAAAGCAGAAAGAAAGTTAGCGTAAGGGAAAGAAAAAAAAATAAGGAAGACCCTGGAACATAAACCTTGACAGATTGGCAGCAGCTGGAAAAGGGGAAGTAAAGGTGATCTCTTAATTACTTTGTAATCAACCCCCTACTTATATATTCACAGATTAATTACGTCTCATAAAGAACTGGGTTTTCAAAGGAACAATGTAATACAGATATTTTTATTTTGACTAGTGCCATTACAGTTTTTCCAAGTTACAGAACATTTTTTATTTTCCTCTATATGTCCTGAAACAGGGAAAGAGGGAGACTTATAATATCAAACTGGTGTAGCAAACTGAAGATGCTAACAAGTCATGGAATGCCAGGACTAAGGTTAGATTATGCAGACTGCAGTTCTTGTAAAGGAATCAAGACACTATGCTGAGAGCTCTAAG
The DNA here is from genome assembly GCF_003945595.2 of Pipra filicauda. Lineage (NCBI taxonomy): Eukaryota > Metazoa > Chordata > Aves > Passeriformes > Pipridae > Pipra > Pipra filicauda. The sequence goes on along the minus strand of NW_024104694.1, from coordinate 45,902 downwards.
TCACCTCAGAGACTTGAGGCATGAGAGCCCTTTGTGACTGGGGGAAGGTGACTACAGTTAAACAGGATCCACTGGTACTAGGAGGTAATAAACTTTAGGCTTTGTTCACAAAGAACTCACAAGATCAAGTTAAATGCGTATGCTCCATTTACAGTCCATGGTCACAAAAAGGAAAACATGGATGGAATGACAAGCCCATATGATGAAGAAAATTGAGGATTATGCTAAGTTTCAGATATCTCTCTTAGAGCTACAGATATTTTTGTTAAAATGGTGTGATATTATTCCTGCTAGCAGTGGTCAAAAGAGAAGTAAAACGATATCATCCAGCCACATTCTCATGTGTTTTACTTGGTACATGTTCCAAGCAAGTGATGAGGGCAGTACCCTAATTTTTTTCCCTCCTCCATCCTGCAAGCACAACAGAATTAAAAAAATATACACCTATCTCTAGAATGAAAATGGAAGCCTCTACACTATATCTTAGTCAAAATGTCAGTTCAAAATGTCTTTGACCAAATAAATATTTTAGCAGTTTTTTAGGAGTGAAACAATTTGTAATTCTATTAAAATACTTAAAGTGATACAAAAATAGAGTAGGCCACTAAAAGACATACTAATTTCAAAATGCAATTTACAGGCCACATACGTCACTTAATGCTAAAATTAAGTATGAACATGTACAATACTTTCAGTGCTACTGCATTATTTACAGTGTTTGATTTTTATAGATAAAAACCCTGATAGCATGACTGGAAGGAACAGAAGAAGTAAGCTGAATTTAGAAAATATCTTAGGTTTCTGGCCATCACAGGTGAAACGCCAATATCCAAGTAAACAAACTGTGATCCCTGCAAGGCTCTTTGGCAGCAATACCAACATTCAGTGCTCTGGCTAATTAACGCTTGTTTTTGTGCTTACGGTCATATGGTAACATGCAAAAGTAAATAAGACAATCTCTGACTTCAGAAATGTAAAAGTTTTGTAAGAAAAGATACCTTCTTGCTTTTATTGGCTAATCATTTCTTTTGTCTTACAACACACTGTTTCTAGTGTTTTCTTTAAAGCTTAAAAGCACAGTCTTTGAAAAGGACACATACTTCTCTTCCTAAACATTGGCAAGCTGTTTTCCTTTGGTGCTTGAGCTTTGACAGGCACCTCACTGGGTTGCAGAGCTTCACTGACTCCAAGAAATCTTAACAAAAATCAGGTGCTACTAGCAAAACTACTTTATCTTACTTCTTATTGTGCCCTTACTCTTTATTCTGGCATGGAAACAGAACTGGAAACTAGAAATATGATGACACAGAGACATAAAAAGGTTATCCTTTTGCAGCTCTGACTCAGCATGGGTGGCAGCACAAAGACAGTGCCTACCCCACATGTACTAAAGCTGTCCCCCAGGGAGGGTAAGCAACCAGAAGAACGATGAACAGAGCAGGCAAACAGGGCATTGGATGCCAGCCAGGGCACCGTGATGCCATTTGCACAGGCAGGGCAAGCAGGAAGGGCACTGAGGTGCTGCCAACTCGAGCACTTAGCTCAGTTGGTGATCATCACTCTCCCTGAGAGAGCTCAGGTGCACTGTCCACTTGGACAAAAGTTGCTTCCTGTGCACACACCACAAAGGACAGTGTGATCCAGACAGAGCACTCACGAAACCATGCAGGGGCCCAGGTCAGAGGCTGTAGAAGTGCCACAGCCTGGTGCTGCTCTCAGAGGGCAGCAGAGAGAACAGTTATGTGAAATGCAATCAGGTCAATGATCTGCTTGGCCTAATGGCAGAGCTGAAAGATGGAGTAGAAAGAATAAGAAGTATTAGGGACTCTGAGGAAGAGATGGAGTGGTGGAGCCACACTCTACCATGCACCAACTGTCCACTTCATATGAAGCAATGGATCCCCACCCTCTCAACACCAGGCAGAAGGAGGGGACCTTAGAGACCGAGGTGAGTGGAAACAGGTTTCTCCTTGGAGTGGCAGGTGAATCCCCTCCCAAACTACCTCACCTTCCCAGGTGCCCTTACACAATAGGCATGAGACCCTGGAATCTCAGAGCCAGGGAAATGAGAACGTGAATGAGAGTCCATCTGGATTGGACAGATCATCCAGGGCAGGGCAGCCTACCTCCCCCATCATGACCTCCTGAATTAGAAAAAAAGAAAGGTAGTAGCAATTGTTTTGAGAGGAATGGAGGGTCCAGTATGCCAGCCAGACCCAACCCACTGGGAGGTGTGTTGCCTCCCTCTGGCCTGGGTAAGAGACATCACAACAAACTTCCCAGCCTGGTACAGCCCACTCATTATTACCAATTACTGGTTTTCCAAGTGGGTAGCAACAAAGTCCCAATAAAAAGGCTGCAGATGATCAAGAGGGATCTCAGGGCCTTGGGACAACTGGTCAATGGATCTGGACCACATGTTGTGTTCTCTTCTGTTGCACCAGTTTCAGGGAATGATGGGGCAAGAAACAGGAAAATCACACAGAATTCACAGGTGTGATTCAAGACTGGAGTTACAAGCAGAATTTGGGGGTTTTTGGACATGGGTCAGTTTATATGACACCGAGTCTGCTGACAACAAAGGAGATCCTCCTGTCTCAAAGCGGAAAAAGGATCTTAGCCAGCAGGGTTCATTGAGAGAACTTTAAACTAGGTTTGAAGAGGGATGGAGATAGAGCCAGGCTCAACAGATATAAGGTGTGGGAAGATAAAAACTACAGTGACCACCCAAGAAGCAAAAGGAGGCTTACGAGGGGATACCTCCAGTGAGTACAAGCACCCAAAGATGTAACCACAAGACAGGACTTAGGGGTGTCCCTCTGCACACCCACTGGGATATCGACACAATCAAATACTTCTATAAAGTGCTTATACACCAATGCACACAGTATGGGGATCAAACAGGAGGAACAAGAGATCTTTGTGCAGCCACAGGGCTTTGAGTCTCATTGCAATTACAGAGATGTGCTGGGGTGCATTGAGGAAGAGTGTGACCAGCAGGCTGAGGGAAGTGATCCTCCTCCTCTACTCAGCCCTGATGAGGCCACATCTGGAGTGCTGTGTCCAGTTCTGGGGTCCTCAGTACAAGAGAGACATGGGGCTCTGCTGGGTTCAGCAGAGGGCCACAACAATGATCAGGGGTCTGGAGCATCTCTCTTATAAGAAGAGACTGCAGGAGCTGGGCCTGTTTAGAGAAAAGAAGGCTGAGAGGGGATCTCTCTGATTTAATGCAGATAAATATCTCAAAGGTGGATGTTAAGACAATGGAGCCAGACTCTTCTCAGTGGTGCCCCACAACAGGATGAGGAGCAATGGCCATAAACTAAAACACAAGAAGCTCCACTGGAACATGAGGAGGAACTTCTTTACGTTGAGGGTGGCAGAGCACTGGAACAGGCTGCCCATGAAGGTAGAGTCTCCCTCTCTGGAGACATTCAAAACCCACCTGGGTTTCCTGGGTAACTTGCTGTAGGTGATCCTGCCTTGGCAGGAAGGTTGGACTAGATGAGGTCCAGAGGTCCCTTCTAACCCTGAGTGTTCTGAGATTCTGTGTCCTCATCAGTGTCTATAAGTATCTGAAGAGAGGGTGTCAAGGGCGTGGAGCCAGACTCTTCCCAGTGATGCCAATCAACAGAACAAGAGGCAATGGGCAGAAACTGATGCACATGACACCTACCTGAACATGAGGAAGAAATTCTTTACTGTGAGGGTGACCATATACTGGAACAGATTGTCCAGAGAGGTTGTGGAGTCTCCCTCACTGGTCACAATCTGGTCACAATCTGGTCACAATCCTGTGGAGAACCATCTGGTCACAATCCTGTGCCATGTGCTCTGGGATGACCCTGCTTGAGCAGGGAGGTCAGATCAGATGACCCACCGTAGTCCCTTCCAACCTGACCCATTCTGCTATTCTATGAGTTTCTGATTCCTGTATTTCAGCTCTTGTATTTTTCCAAATATAGACACCTATACATATAAATAAACAACATCAAGGGCCCTGTCCTCCCTTTGCTGTGGTTTAAGTACAAGGGCCAGACAAGTCTACCAAAGACACCTAGTGGGTCAGGACCTGTATAGTTACACATACTCCTCCTCCTCCTTTTGCACTGACTTTTGATACAACTGCAATATATTATATCCTTTATCTAATTTACCTGCCTTGCTATAAAAGCAAGGCCTCCAAATAAAGAAAAAAAAAATAAACCCTTTTTTTTCTCTCTAGGGGACTTTTTCTCTTTCTTATTCAGCAAACCTTTTATTTTTCTGTTGGAATTAACATTTTTAAAGTAGTTACAGAATTTTTCTCTTACAACGTGTTTTTGCATATCAGAACAAAACCCTTCTATTTTAAGTGGTTGCCACAAAAAATTGGGGACAGATTAATAAATATCTAAACAATAAGCAAATAACAACTGGTAGTTAAAATTCAGAGGATATTTCCTATGAGACTGGGAACAGCCTGAATAAATAATTTGTGTGAGTATAAGGAACAGGCACAGTAACATTTTCAAAATGGAACACTATCAAATCAAGAGGACTGGACTCCTGCTACAAAAGGCAAGGAAAAAGGATATGCACTTTAAGCTCCATTGACTCTCCAAACATGGAGACCACTGACAGAGAGTGATATCTATAGAGTGCCTTGGTTATTGCTGATCTGTGATAAGGCTATACTCTGGGAATTTCTGCCCTACAGAAAAACAGTGAAATTGCCTTCAGATTATAATCCATTTGATCTACAGTACCAGCTGTGAAGTAGTACCTATTAACATTCATAGATCCTACCTTGGAACCAGGGACCCTGAACAGTACTGGCTGGGCACTGTTAAGTAGCGGGTGTCACTGCTACTAAAACCTCCAGATTTTGGAGTGTTACATTTTAATTACAAGAAGATCATTCTGAAAAGGCCTAACTCTCTACTGGAGTTTTAATAAACCAAAACAATCATTTTCAAGATACATTACTGATACTGCTGCACAGTTAGAGCTCTGTGTTAACTCTTGAGAGTATGAATTAACACACTTCAGTTTGCTTTCACACATGTAGCAACAATTCAAAAAACTAACGAAGTCTTGACACAGGATTTCTGACGAGAAAATACCTAGAAGTAGTCATGGAACACTGGTTGAAGACAAAGTAACAATATCATTAGCTTGGTGCAGGACAGCAAAAATCACTCATCTTTCCTTTTTAGAAAGGAATTAAACCCTACAAGGGGTTAGTTCACTAAAGTGCTTGCAATTACACTCAGATCTTTGGATGGAAAATGCAGCAAATTGCTACAGTTTCCTTGTAGTGCTAGAATAAGTGTCCTAGAGTGAGGAGACCCCCAGTTGCACAATGAAATACACAGTTGCACAGTTGCACAATGAAATACTCCACTTGCACTGATTATAAAATTTAATTAATAAAGTCTGCTAAAATCATTAAATTTAAATATTGCATTCTGTACCTTTATGTAAACACTGGCAAGTCAGTAAATCTAAAAGATCTTTTTGAAGACATTCCGTAACTTGTGGCACATTTTTCCTTGTTTCCTTTGGTAATAAGGCTATGACAGTCTGTCTGCACACCTCTGATCAAACAGAGCCGAGACCTTGCAGACAAATATGGCTAGCAGGCTCAAAATACAACAGGTCAAATACAGTTTGGAAAAACAGGCAATCAGGATTAGGGCAGCTCTAATAACAGACGTCCATGGATCCCAGGGAGGGAAAGTCTTAATTTAGTATTTGCAAATCCAAAGTCAGTCATGAATTAGAATTCCAGAAGAAATTAGACTGTCTTCTTGATAGTTTAACACCGAATGGTAAAGAAGACAAACTGGAACATTGGATGGAAAAGAGATTGTTGAATCACCTAAGTGTATACAGACATTGCACTACCTAGATTACACACTACCAGTTTGCACTACTCCAGCTGTGTTAGAAAACATGCCCAGACTTTCTAAGGGAAAACAATTCCCTTTTAGAAACTCAGTAGTCCTGTACAGTAAGTTGATAGATAAAGGTTTTTTCCAAAAGACATGCCTAATTTGTGCTCCACAAAAGAGAGACACATTTTCAGTACATGCTCTCCATGCTCCTAGACAATTCAGCTGGGAAGACTGGCAGGTTCAGCACTATGCCAAGGAATGGCACACTAAACTGCACTGATTTTTCACAAAACACTAGAGTTCTGAAAGAGATGACTCAGACCCTATCTTTATTGCAGAAATCCACTTTTTCTTTAGGAAGGAAATCTCATTTTTAAAATTAAAATTAAGCTTCCTTCATTCACTATTCTTTTTTTTGGCAATGATTTCATAAAAGGAAACTACAGGTGAAGTTTAATATAAATCTGGATGCCACTTATTCCACTCACAGGGACATTTTTACAATTGCAATCTCTGACGTAAAATGTAAATATCAAGCAAATAGTATCTACAAGATTATAACTCATTCCTAATAAATTACCATTGAAAGACTTCCAAGCCTGAAATCTGAGTCAAATACAGTATTATTCTGATGAAGTAAGTTTCAGATGGCAGTCACAAATAACAAGGCATATCTTATTTCTTCTATTTCACAACACTTTCAATCGAAACACATGTAAAGGAATGTGATTGAAAATATAGTGATCAGTGGTTGTAGAATAACAGCGAACATTCTAGATTGCAATTAACCTTTCTAACAATCAGTGGCAACAGTTTTACACTTTTTACACTTTTTCACCTTTTTTTCCTTTTGTAACAGAGTCCTTCAACAGCATTGAAATCTACCACTGTAACTGCTAATTGCTTCTTAGGGTCAGAATGTATATACCTAAATTTATCCCCCAATGATACGACATTACTGTTACTCTACAGTCTTTGCAAAGCATGACATTGAAAAAATAACTGCTGCCCTATATAATTCTTAAAGTTCAATCTTGCAGCCTTAATATCCTCAAAAAAAAAAGAGTCCCTAGCAACTGTAGGTAAAATTAGGCAGTTCACCTCTGGAATGTTTTAACAAAGTTATTTATTTCTTATTATAAATGAACTTAATACACAGGGTTTTGGGTTTTGTTTGGTGGGGTTTTTTCTTAATTTTAAACAACCTTAAACTGGTTAGGGGCTTAAACTACTGAAATAATCCACTAAATATTTACAAGAAAAAAAAATCAGAAGTTCACAGCACCATACCTGTGCCCTTGCATGAACTCCCCCAAGGAGACATGAGCACTGTTGTTCCAAATACGTTTTTTCTTTCTGCCAGCAGCTTGCCTGGGTTTTCATCTGTTCAGCCATTTCGTTAAAAGCATCTTCCTGGCTCTGCCGAAGATCCTTCAAAGTATTGGACTTGTTCTTACAAATATACTCTAGGTGAGATATCTGTGTGACAAGCATTTAAAAAGAAATTCTCTTACTTCTCTAAACACCTTTTTACTTTATTGTACATATTAATTTAACCACAGACTATTCCAGCAGAAAACGTAATCTGTAATTTCTTCAACATATTCATTAAATGACAGATTATTTATTTGAATTGTGCAACAAATGAACAAAAATTTGGTTTCAGTTTTGCCATCCTTATACAACCTTGCAGATATTTGGTGCTTTTTTTGTTGAAAACTTGAACCGGACACTTCCTGTATTTTTTTTAAATAAGTGTATTAAATCTTGTGCTGCTAAAGTAGTAATCTGAGTATACCAGTCCTTTAGCAGTTTGCAAGAATTGCAAATAATAAGTAAAAAACCAGCCCTTAATTTAATTTTTGTTTTAGTGGAAAGCCAAGACATTCCAGATGTTATTAAGTATTGAAAGAATTTCAGGAAATTTTAGCGTACAGAATGTTTTTCTCACAAATAGCTCACTAGTTTATGATGTGTTTTCAACAAGTGTGAAGGGATTCACTCTGTGGATAACTTTGCAGCTCCCATGCAAACTAAATGGAGAAATTAATCAAGTTAACAATGATCTTTAAATACACACATCTACACACTTTTACTTCTAGGGAATGTCAGATACCTTGAAAATAGGTCACACAGAAATGCAAGAGAAAAATTTTGTTCTCAAGAAAGCAGGTACAACACAGGTAACAATACTGTTCAAAATCCCTGAAAAGCTAGTAAGTACATGAAAAGAGCCCTAGAGACCTCACAGTCAATATCAATAACCATACTAAATTAAAAAGCAAGAAACAATACGACACAACACCCCCAAACACTCTCAACAATGTTTACTCCCTTCTCCTCTATTCCCTTTCCTCTTTTACTTCAAAAGGAAAATAGAAATGCACATCAAATCTGAATAATCCAGATTTTATCCTATCCCTCTTTAGTAATTTCAATTGACTGCTGGGGTATTTATTAAATGATGGGCAGAGTTAAAACAATTCACCGTAACCATCCCTACATTTTACTTGAGCCAAAAGAGTGGTAACAATTCCAGAAGATGATAGTTGTTCAAAAGAGCTTTTCCCTTTCTATGACTCAAACCCAAAATGTCAAGGCAGCCAGGTTCTGGAGTCACTTTACTACGTTTAGGACTGGCCTGATCAATGGAGCCAGAAAACAAACTGAAATTCTGAAGACTGGCATATGTTAGCCTGTGAAGTCAGTTTAACTTATTTAAAAACTTATTTTCTTTCCTAAAAATGCAAGGATTTCTGTGGAGAAAGGCCATGAAAACTTGCTTACATCAAAATAATTCAGAAAAGTACAGCTTCTTCCTATAACAAATATTGACATGTTTTATAAAATAGGTATTTTCTATTTGTGTTTCTGAATACAAATTTCATAATACATAAATTACAATTAAATGAAAAAAATACATTGGCACAGCACCTCTGAATCATAAACATATAATTTAAAGATGATATTCCTAGAGTAAGTGTATTTTGTTTCTGTTTTACGGTAAAATAAAGACTTGTTTTATTAGTGTAAATGACTAAGTTCTTTGAATTGCTTCATCAGTAAGATTAATTTATTTTCTTTTAATTAGGTCCCTGTGGCTAATATTGGCTAGTACTATTAGCATGTCCTGCACTGAAAGTGGAGCTTAGAGACTTCATACCGACTTCAGTCACATTTACATGCCCACAGCAATGGCATCAAACTGAGTTGTAGACAAGCCATAATTAATGGTATTGAATTATTAACGTCCAAATCTTTTTTGAAACAAGATGAATGTCAGTCCTTTTTAATGATACTGTGATGAGGACAAATGTCACTGAATTTAATAGAGGTAGATGGTGCCTAAGGACACTTACCTTCTCATTAGCCCTGCTGAGGTCTAAGATCAGGGCATCAACATTTTCCTGCAAGACTACACAAAGCTCAGACCAAGAGAATCTATCTAGGATGCCTTCTGGTTGTTTTATAAGTACACGGCCTGCTACCAAACACTGGTATAAGCTATGGAGGAAGGTTAGTTTTTCCTGAAACAAAAAGAAAAATTTACTGTTGTACCCAAACAGTGTTAGAATCTAAATACATGCATCATATGGATGGTAATACAAGCAGGTGAAAAAAATCCCACAAAGCTCATTCTCAAACCTTTTATAAAATTCCTCAATTGCTAATATTTGCAGTCATGCATATCAAAACAAGTGTAAGAAAACACTTTTTACAAAATTTGTCTAATTATTTTTTATACTTTATGTCTAATTAGACATAGAGTATACAAAGAAAGACCAGTCCTGCAGTGGCCACAACCAGGAGCTGACACAGATAAAAAATTCCATGCTATTAGTACATGCAATTTATTTATTCATGTTAACACTTCCAGTTACATTCAAACTGTACCCACTTCCAACATTTGCACAGCATGCAGAAAATTGTCTGATTGGTTTGGCAGCACAACACACCGTTTATACAACTATCACTCTAAAGTCTTTTTAAAACTGTTTTTGTATGGATCATGAATGAGACTAAATGGCCAGATAAAACGGGCTTATAGCTTCATCAGCTACATTCCACAAGCCATGTCTAATTTAGTTACACTGATTTTAGCCAGTAGTATAATAAATTGATGCAGGTTATAAATAAACTTTAGCAACAATAGCATGCAACAGAAATTAAAGCCTTCATGGTTTTAGTACATATATGCAACTTAGCAACTTTGATTAAGACAACAACAGACAACAACCTCAAAAGTCAAATTATTGTAAATGTTCCCATTGTTTTTCAGGGGCCTTGGATGAGGTTTTACATTAAGAAATTGTGGATAATGGAGATGGGGAACTAGGGTTTTTCTGAGCCCTTTCCATCACACTTAGGTGCAGTTGCTCACAATTATTTCATGGTATTTTATGCAATTAAAAAGAAATTGTAATTAAACTTTTTTTCTAACAGATCTGCAAATTCCCCAAGGAAAATCCAGTGTGCCACCTTCATTACATTTTTGCTTGGCTGTGATAAACCGAGGATGATAATTATCCATTTGGGGTAAAAAAGGGGATTCCAAGACCCTAAATCAATTCACACATGTTGAATGCAACCACAGTGTTGTAGACATGCAGACTTTACAACAGAGCCAGACTTCTAGTTTCCTTCACTTTAATCATTATCTGATGTGTGTAACAATTTCAGCTGTTTCATGTGGACCCTATTTAAATACCAGACTGTAAGAGTGATGGAAAGAATGTTTCCTTTTCACTCAGTTGGCATCCATATCCAAATCTGTGGAAGTAATGAGCTCAATATGCACGACTAAAAGTACATCATTCCCAATGCTAGTACAGAACCACTTTACTGGGGGGGAAAAGCAACAAAATTAACATCTCTTAATATATATAAGGAGAGAGATAATAGTTCTGAAATAAGATGTTGTGAACTCGCTCCTTCATATAGCACACCACAATGACTTAATAGATAACAAATAAGAATTTCTAGGTTTTGTGGCCTGCATGCAAAACTACCTCAACGATATGTGAATCAGTAATAATGATAATGACACTACTCTATGTTCCAATTGTAAAACATTTTTGTTAACTTTTAGTTTGAAAGAAAGAAAGAATTGTTCGTCAGGTGTAGCTCTTAAATATACTCAGTTGTTCAAAAATTCAAAATGCTGGAATGATTAAGCTACTAGTTCAGATACAGAAGAAAGGAGAACTGATACGTCCTGAGATCTCATAGATATTAAATACATATTTCAAAATATGTATCTTAAAATCATATTTTAGAGATAAATATGTTAAGACTAAGAGTAACCATCTGATGTATGTAAATGTATAAAGTTGAGATTAAATAAAGACTCTTTGACAGTCATCTTGTCTCTAGTAATACCTCCATATCCTTCTGGTAAGCCCTGGTAAGCTTCTGGATTTCATTTTCTGATTCTGTGGCACGTACTTTCTCCTTCTCCCAGCATTGTTGTACATCCTGTAGTTTCGTTCTTAAAGTTTCTATTAAAGTCTCTCTGTCTGCACACTTAGTGTGCAGATGATTTAACTCTTTACTGGCATCAGCCAGGGTATCCTGAGCTTCCTGTAAGACAGAAGCATGGAACAGAAAGGCTGGTAAGAATTTTAGTCTGTGAAATGTTACCTTAGTCTAGCGGTCATCATCTGAGGAAGTAAAGCCATATAGCCACATGTATTCATAAGATTCCAGGCTAATTCAATATCTGAATTTCAAAATTGACAATAGGCCTCTTCTACAGCTTGTAACTAGACAATATGGGCATCCCTGACTGGTAAAAGCTCCACGATGCAGTGACCTTCAGAATACCCTCTACCCCCACAAATGAGATGCAGAATGCAGGGACACAACTTATCCTCTGCAGAGTGCAAAGCTCTCAGAGCTAGTGAAAACATACACTATTTTCTTAAGTAAATCTCTGATCTGTTGCAGTTGAGTCTGTAAGCAACACAGCTCTTGTTCCTCACTGTATTTTTATTGCCATGAAAAAAAAATGGGAGGACCCTCTTTGGAGGTTTGACCATGGGAAGTAACTGAATAATCAGAAATGGTCATAAATAGAATCATTATGTTACCAGCACCAAATTTCACCAGGTAAACAAAGAAATTAATAAACTACCCCTTTACAGTCAAAATATTTGTGAGACAGAGTGGACAGATACACATGCTTTGCTCTCCTATAAGCACTGGATTTCCAGCACTGCTAAAGTTTGCAAAAGGTCAAACTGAAAGCATTGTTCATTTTTCACAAAATCGTAGCTTCTTATATGGAAAATATAATAGAAAAGATACTCCCAATTCATTAGACAATGACTTTTATTCTTCTTCATGAAAACATTAAAATATTAAAACAATGTTAAATTTCGAACACAAATGTTTTCACACTGGATCTAGCTTTTGCTTATCTCTGCAGTTTTATTACTAAAAATTTAAAGAGATTTGAAACTGGCATACTGCATAAAAACCAGCACTCTCTGTGTGTAGCAAACTCAGTTTTTTCAGGAAGAATACAAATATCACTTGCAATGGGTTGCAGAAATCTTAGGTGTCTTACAAAGGTGCTGGAACAGAAGCAGAAGTCTTAAGTCTTCCAAACATAAATTAGTAAAGAAAGTTCAGATCAGATGACAAGACATCATCTGCAAGTAGCCCTTAATATGAAGATTCAATGAATGTTGCAGAAAAACACTGCATAAAAACATAACGCAGCATATTCTCAGCAAAAGAGACTGAAAAACACCAGGTTTAGAGAAACACTATTTTGGTAATAATACAATACACTGCCAGTCAGGAGATTAAGTTTAACCATAACCTCAGGACTTCCTCACTCCCTTGGCCGTTGATGTAACCAGACAGGACATCACAGAAGTGCTGTCAGCCAAAAACAGAGACAAAAAAAAATTCTTGTTCAGAAAGTAAAGAAAAGAATTCTCAAGTGTTTTTATCAGTTCTCAGGTAGATTTTACTCTAAGAAATTTTAGGCTGCATATTGTATAGGTGTTAAAGACAACCTTATGCATTACATGCATTGACCTGATAAACACAAACAAAAAAAAATTAATAAAGGAATGGATATGTTTAAGAAAATATACCTTCATATGAACAGAGGTAATTAAATTCCCCTTTTCTTGAGAAAAATATTAAAAGAAAAAATATTGATGCCAATTTCAATACAAAACAGTATTTTGCAAATTGATAAATGTATTTCAAGTTATTTCAGAAGTACAATCATCGAAACGACCAGTTGTGTAGTCTACAGTGGTAACCAGAATAAAGCAGCATGGCTTAACAAGCTTGTAAGGTAAACTAGTCTGCTCAACAGAACAGAATGATATGGAGACTTATTCTCATAAGAAAGATACCTTAAATCCAGAAAGATAATTTTTTGAGAACTTTAAAATTCTATGCTAAATTCATTAAACATACCTTAAGGTCTTGTCTTAAAGTACACACTTTCTCCTCGGATATCTCAAGGTCTTCTGTCATCTTTTTACACAGAGCCTTCATTTTCTCAAACTGTAAAATATATGGAGGTCAAACTGGTTTTCACAGAAAGGTTGCATGACCCCTTCAATATAAAGGAAGAACTTTGTATATAAAAGTAAAACAACAAAATTGATTTCAATTCCTTTGACAGTTTTTGTACTCCATACAATCTAATTAATGTGCCATTACAAAAGCACTAAATAACTCTTTTATAATGATTTAAGATACAGAGTAGTGGCAGAATCCCAAACTCAGTCCACTATTAACTATCTTATTAACTCTCAAAATATCTGACGAGAACATAGAAATGCACTGAAATGCACTTGAAAGTGTAATAAATTTAGATTATGATCTGAGGAGTGGTTTAAGAAAACAAGTTTTCCACTCTGTGGCCATTCGCAGAAATTGTCCAGCTATAAGCATGGGTCTTCACTGAACACTCACATACTGTAAAAGCAGCAAAGCAGCAATGTTCCCGAGAGGCACAGTGACTACTGAATCTTCGTAGGATTACAAGCAACTATCTTAGAGGTAGCTCATGACCATAATGTGTACTTTGCACTTTCAGAAAAGATAACATATCAAAATAATATGTCTTTGTTTACGTGATTATGAGGCTAGCAATACAAATGCCTGAAAGAAAGTATGGATTAGAAATGTATTCTAGTACAGGTTACTGAAAGCACCTGAGATTTAATGAACAACTCAGAAGCAAAATACTCCATTGATAAAATTTACAAATTACTTTGGAAATTATATTCTTGTTTATTTTTATATTTTGATGTCAGTAGACCTGGCAGAACCCTTAGAAATAATTACAGTAAATTACAGAATGCTACTGGAATATTTCCAGTCTTTTTGTTGGTTTACTATTCTTTTTGCTCTCCCTAAACATTCTAGTGGTCTGCACTATACAAAAAGTTAGAAGCTAGTTGTCTGCAAAAACCAAAACATTTATACACCTTTCAGTCACACGAATGAACTAGATCATTTAATCTAATGTTTAGTACAGCAAGTTAAAGATGACACATGACAAGTTTACCAGCATATTTCAAGTATACATCCAGGTGTACACATACATTAACAAATTCATCAATATGTGGAGTCTTGTTGAAAATCTCTCTATAAAGAGAACATCTAATAATTGCTCAAAACTACACCCTTACTGTTATGTATTAAAATATCCTGGTTTTATTGCACAGTGCCCTTCATAGTCCCCTTGTGCATTATTGTATTATTAAAAAGTTTTATTATTAAACATATCTAACATAAAAACCCAAAAGCAGCATTCTCTGTGGGGGCGAGGGTAATCAAGAAGGACAGAGCATTGCCCTTTCTATGCACCATAAAGGTGCTCAGTGATCTCTGGCTCCATATGACAACTTCAGGGTCAGTCACACGCAGTCCTACTGGGAAGTCTTGTGGCAGGTTATCTGTCGGTCCTGCTCTGCTTGCGATTTATTTTCCTTGACAGTTCATTCTTCTTTCTGTCAGAACACTGTCTTTGCTTTCTTAGAAGCCACCCCCTTGGTCTCCCCACTGCTGTCTCTGGCACAGTTTCACAACAAAGCACATCACTAAGCCAAAGCCTGCTGAGTCGACTTTTCAACTGTGCTGCCTATCACGTGACATTCCTCCTCCCAAATAACAATTCGCTGTGGGTAATATGTTCCTAGTTACTCTTCAGCTTCCAGACTTGGGTCTCAGAAGAGTTTCATAATGACTATACACATCAGTTTTCTTATCTCACTGGGAGAGACTTAACAGAGCTTGCTGTTTAAAAAGTATAATTGTTTCCATGGTCACTTATTTTTGTGTCCATTAAACACATTCAAAGGTCTTGTGGGAGACTGTTCTTTTCACAATAAAAGGGGCAAAGCTGATATACTTCTCCTTTTTTTTTCTTTTCTTTTTTTTTTCTTTTTAAATGTTGTGAGTGACTACCTAGACTATGCATTTGTCAAAACAAAAGACAAAACCTAGAAATGAAATATAGTACTGACATTTTTACAATCTTATTACACCTTGCCTTTCTGTATTTGCCAATTTTATTCAAACATAAGCTAATTACAAGTTTGCACAAAAAGTTTTAATGGTGTAGTTAACTTCTCTCTACAGCCTTTAAAGCCACAAGTTTATAAAACATTTACCCACAAGAGGAGTAATTTAGTCACTTTACCAATACAAATAACAAAATAAATGCAAGACTCTGACTTCTCAGCCAGTGAAATAAAAGGACAGTAGGACTCAAGGAAAACATCTGGTTTTTTTCAACCGTAAGAATCCCAAAATTGAAATATTTCCATTATCCTCTCAGATAACTTAAAGAAAGTATTGTAGTGGTCCTATTTTAAGTGAAAGGACAGCAAAATACCTCCAGAAGAGATTCCAGGGAAAACACACTCTTTTCAAAAAATTACACTGGTTTTTAAAAGTACAGAGGGCATGATCATTTGTATAACTGATAGCAATGACTACTGAGGCTCAAGCGCCGTGTATTTAGGAATATTGCGGTATATGCTGCCACACTCTTAAATCATCACCTTTTAGCTAAAATCTTAGATATGAATAGTTTCTTATCCTAAATATTTATTGAAAAATAATCCCAAAAAGGTTTAACAAGAAAACAAAACTAAATTAAACTAGAAAGACAAAAAACTCTACTCCCTGTCTCCACAAATATAAGTGAAACTTCACTGTAGGGCAAGCTTAGAGAAATAGCAGTGACAGAGATTATTTCTTTAGGTATACTTGAAGCTGTCAACTCAACATTCCCACTCTTCTGCCCTTTTTTACAAGCAAAGCATATGTACTGCTGCAGGCCAAATGCGATACATATAGAGCCAAACATTGCAAGTGTTACCTCATTAGAGGTATCTTCCAGCTTGTTCTGGTAAGCTGTCAAGATACACCTCAAAGTCTCAAGGACAGAGCAACTTGGCGGTTTATCTTTGTCGTTGCAAGTGCCTGAAGGAAAACACAGAATGAAAATTAAGCCTTAAAGCCACAGAGAGAAAATTACTCATCCTGGATGAGAAGTATTAAAACTAGTCAGGGCTTCAGTGACAATACAAAATACCGAACAGTAGCCTTGTTTGCCGCAAGAGACGCAGCTGAATAGCCACACTCTCACAGCAAATGTAGCTGAAAGACTATAAAAGCCTTAATTCAAGATATAGACCTGTAAATTCTGGATTACATTAACACTTTATGTATTTGGTATGCAGTCTCACATATAATTCCTACCACGGTCAAGTCTGTGTTGTTCAGTCAGACAAGCCAACTTCAAAACCACATAATTAAACATTTTGAAAAGCATGTAGTCTGAAAGTCAAGTATGTTATACTTTTTCTGACATTATTTTGCTGTTGTGACTAAGCATGTCAATGCAGTACTTCATTCACTTAAAGCTTTACTGAGCCAAAGATCAAATCATTATGTTATGCTTGGAGAAACATAACTTAAAAACATTTTAAATTGTCTTGAATTTCATTCCAAAGGAAATAATTTTTAAAAACTATTATCTGTCTACACAGTTCTACATAACTTTTCATTTATAAATCTGATATATCCATTATATACACACTACACTTATTTATTAAACATTTATACAGAGACTTCTGATCTGGTTGCCTTAATTAAGGACATATGAACAAGTCTGAGCATTCCATAGACCGTACCACAATGCACTAAGAGAGCAAAACAACACTATATTGATCAAGAGGTCACAACATGTCAGCTAATATTCAGTTTCCAAGAACAAACTTTTCTTTTTTTTTCTGGTGTTACATGTCAATACCAGATTATTGACAGATCATTGTTAGCATTGTTTATACTACTATGCAGCATCTATAAACTTATTTTTACAGAGTCAGGGAAAAGCAAAATCTTAATAAGGGGACACCAGAGCCCTCTGAATCCTAAAGATGACCCAAATAGCAATGTTACACTTAGAATCAATGTAAGAATTCATAAAATCGGACCTTTTATGAGAAGTTTAGATTTCACCTTGAAGAAAGTGACAAGGGACACGTTACTATAATTTTTATCACTTAACCACAGCTACAGCTATACACAGGGCTCTAGTCCAGTCTCCTCAGTTACAAGACCACTTTCTCAATGCTACCCATTGTAAGAACATTTTGCAGTGATCCTGTTGCACAGAAAAAATTAACTACTATTCTTCCATACTTGTAGCTCTGGAGAAGCAGTAACTCACAATTCTCATTTAGTTTCAAATAATACCTATTAAGTCAATAAAAGCATTTTCTTCCATCCAACAGTTTCTATCAAGGTGTCTAAATAATGGGTCTTCATTTCTTATGAAGTCCCAACCTGCAATGCTGTCAAAGAAACATTAATTTACATCATGTTTGCCAAAACTGGACTTTTGCCAGTAAATTCTCCATGCTGTCATTTCATACCTTTGCTGCAATCCTACTTCCAGATAGCTCAGTCTGCCAACAGAAATACTAGATTCAACCTTTCTGCACTAGCTGAAAACAAGTCTATGGTTAAATGTTGTCCATCTTCGTACAACTATTCAGGAGACATGCAACATAATCCAAATGGCACTCTGCTGCTGCAGAGGCACTCTGTCAGCAATATAAAAAAAAAAAAATCTGGAAGCATATGCCCAGTATTGCCTAAGAGTTTGAGGGTAGAATTTTGAGAAAATGCCAAGTTCAATAGAAGACTATTAGGAAGTATACAAGTGAGTAAACTCTTAAACCTGCTGCTCTGGACTTTCTGCTAGTAGTACTGGGCCTGGCTAGGATAGAGTTAATTTCCTTCACAGAGGCTCATATGGTGCTGCATTTTACATTTTTGGCTAAAACAGTACTGGTGGCCTGCAGTAAATGGTGAGGCTAACTCAAAGCAGCTAACACTCTTAGAACTTTATACCCATTTCACTTTTTTTTAATATTACTACAACCATAATTACTTTTTTCCTGAAATGGAGACAAATTTACCTGAGAACAAATTCTGTTGCTGAATAACTGCAAAATATGATAAACTGAACAGATACAAAAGGAAATCATGCAAACGGCCCAATAACAATGCTGTGGAAAATTTATAAAGGTCACTGAAAAAGGAGAAAACATGGATTTATGCTTGTTATTTTGGTATGTATAAAGAAAAATAACTTTCTAAAATTCTTTAATCTCAAAAATATAAAGTCTCATCTTCTCTTTCCTGTATAGCCCAGTAATCACAGTCCAATCAGCACTTAAGGGGTCGGATCTCTAGTATTGACAGATTTTTAAGTAGATCTCTCAACCCCTTGAGTTCAAAGTTGGAAACGAGAACAAGAAAGACTGCCAGGTCAGGTGTGGCTCATGTAGCCCCTCACCTGCTAATCAGAC
Organism: Pipra filicauda; assembly: GCF_003945595.2. Classification (NCBI taxonomy): domain Eukaryota; kingdom Metazoa; phylum Chordata; class Aves; order Passeriformes; family Pipridae; genus Pipra; species Pipra filicauda. The sequence goes on along the minus strand of NW_024104694.1, from coordinate 27,157 downwards.
TACAAAGATTTATTTAAGATTTTTACTTTTACTGGCACCTGGACATTCTCATTTCAAATATAATTACAATAAATATTTTTTTTAAAAAATTTGAAGAAATATTGCTACATAATACATTCATAAGTACCCCAGAGTAATAATATAATAATGAAAAAGCATTAAAAACTAGATTTCACACTTAGAAGCATAGTAAATATGTAGAACAAATGTCTTAGTCAATATCTATTTTAATATTAGCTGTAAAGACTCAATCCACAGCACAGCTAAATTTTACTATCTGCCTCAACAAAGCCTCTGCAGAGATGCTAAAGCTTAAAAAAAAAGATCTCTTTAAATAAGATTTTTTAAAAGTTTACCTCAAACAAAGCAAATTAATACTGAAGTTACTGTTATAGAAACAGGTCAAAGCTGTTCTCTGCAAAGTTTACCACCAGGGAGAAAGAAAACCTACCTGAAAGACAATTACTGCTTTGGAAACTGCACTCTGGCAGCAGCATCCAGCTCCCGCCAGAATTGCTTAAGTCCCTCTGAGCATGTGGAACTTGGCAAGAATGTGGAAAACATACAGTCTTAAAGAGCTTATCAGACTGATGTATCTACGGTAAATCTATAGGTATTGCCCACAGGAATTACATGTATAATTACAGAATAAAACTGATACCAGTTCCCAAACAAAAAAAATCATATAGCCCATGTGAGGAAACAAATGCATCACAGATTCAAAGACTTTTAAGGACAACAGAAATCTCAGGAAGTTGTTCCTTTATTGAAATTAAACAGTACCAGGCTGAAAAAAAAAAAATCATTCTGTGAAGACAAAAAAAATGCATCTTCATTTAATGATGTTATACAATCTATTTATGTCTACTGCTCCTAAAAAGTGCAAAAACAAATCATCATGATTTATATAAAAGAAACTTGTTTGCTCTTTAAGCCACATTCTGCCTGTTTTCTTCCAGTTTACTTTCACTCTAAGTTGGAAGCATTTCATGTCTAGTATGTGTTATTCTAATAGGAATTACATAGAAATATCTTTTGTACATTGTTTTAAATGAAGATTTTAAAAAGTGTACAACTTCTACCTGTAAAAAACTACTAGCTTGATGTTAAAGTTCAGTTTGGTTTTGTTAGCCACTAATTCAAATGTCTAACCAGGCAGCAGTTTGTTAAGTTTGATACATTACATATAAAGCCAAGTAGCAGTGACAACCACTGACTTACAATTAATTTTAATGAAAATAGAGAAATATTTGTTCTGTACTAAATCAAATGAAAGCAATACAGTACTGGTCCACAATCAACTGTAAAAGTATTGTGTTATATCAAGTGTCCTACACAACCTTTTTGAATTTATGACCTTTAAGTTGCTGAAGGTTGCCTGAGAATTTGGCTCAGTTCAAGCAAAACATCTGTTCCCTTTGCAGGTATACTGTAAGGACTTTTTTCTCAGTTGGATTTAGAGCACAGCAAGTAAGCCCTTTTCTGACCGGCATATACACCCCAGCATTTGTATATCGAGTTCTGGGCTGACAACAGCAGGTCCACATTCCGTCACCCTCTCTCAGCTAGCAAGGCCATTTGACTGCTGTGAGAACTGCTCTTATCATGTCATCAAATCAAAGCATGGTGAGAAGAGGGAATGCAAGAGGCATCTGCAGAATTCCCACAATGTAGTGACTTTGGAACATTGACAGATGCATCTGTCATTTTATACCTTCAACTAACCTGCTGTCCGCTGGCCTGACATAGCAAAGCTGTCCAAGAGTAACTCCAGCTCTCTCATGTTGTTTTCATACGTCTCTGTTAGAAAGACCTGGTGTTTCTTGGCCTTTATTTGACAGGAGATACAGACAAGACAAGGGGGGGCAGGGAATGAAACACATTAAAACAGTAAACAGAAAAAATACATCTCACAACGGTATATTTGTTCCCCTTTAAATCTAAATTCCTGCCATAATTCTTATTACACCTCTTCTTGACCAAGATACTTAACATGACATAACAAATAAGTAACAAAGAACCCTGAAACACACTTAAAATAAAACTAAAGACTTCAGATACTCAAAAAAACCCAAAAGATGTTTGCAGAAAAACTTAGTCTTGATCACCTTCTGCTTCAAAAATATCTTAATGAACATTAAATTGTGCCCATCTATGCAAGCAATGAAATCTATTGTTACACCCTACAAGGACATCCAGAAAGACACCAAACTACTGGCAGACAGGCTAGAAATCCATGATTTGGCACTCAGTCAAATCCCACACCTACCCTCACTGCAAACCTGCCTACTTCAATTGTTAATATCTTCCATGCTAGACAGTGATTTCTTCAATACCAAAAACTCACCCTTATGCACGGAATATAAAGCAGCAGAGTTCTTCAACACCTACTACTGTATTTTCTGAAAGAAAGCAGTCCACTAAGTGCAGCCTAATGTTCAAATCAAGACACTGACTTTATTCTGAGGGCAGAAAGGTACTACAGCAAATTTTTTAATTGCTACAATAGAAAGACTGTATCAAATCATTCCTTCAGTCTATAACCAAGACTATAACTTGCAGTTTTCAAAGACATGCATCCGTCATTCCAGACAAGACCAAGGTCCTTTTGGGTATATGCAGTTTTAACTTCTCAAAGAAATGTACAACTTTAGCTGCTAACTGACAAAAAGTAATACATTTCAATAATTTAAAAAACAACCCCAAAAAACAGCAATAACAAATGAAAACCAACCACCTCTCCCCCCAGATCCAGAGGAAATCAGATTTAAATAATTTCACTATTTTCTTATGACAAAGGTTATGCTCAAAGATGTCTCATAACTTTTAACTGCTCAATTTATTTACATTCTAAATTCTAAAACCTATTTGAGTAATTTCCATTTCTACTTGGTAATGGAAGATTAACCTTTTTTTATTGAGAAAAATCCTACTGTTTTCTAGTATATCTATAAACTATCGTTTTAGTTATGCTTCACTGCATGTCAAAGGATGCAGGCATTTTCTCATGTGTGGGAAACATCCTCCCCATGAAAATTGTTACATACTGCTAGCATATAACTGTCAGGATAAAAACCCAAGAAATGCATTTAATTCTCTGCAGTGTTCTTCACTATTGAGCTAAATATTTTATAAATTTGCCTTACTCTTTCAATTTTAATTATATGTACTGTATATCAACTAATATATTATTCATATGTGTATTTCAGTGTTAGGTCCCCTGTAGCATTTACATGCCTTTCCTTCTGTGAGAGTTTGTACTACAGTTCATAAAGATTTTCCAAACCATTTCTATATATTGAAAAATAACTAGGTTTAATTCTTACTCCATAAAATTACTTATATGAATAGAGCTTGTAAATGTTAAGATCCAGTAAAAATATTTTATGGGATGCAAGCACACTAAAGTTTGCTCTCATGTACTGATATCATCCTAAAGATCTCACACACTAAAACCAATAAAATATAGCAATATATAACATCACGATAAAAGAAATACTTTTTACGTAAACTATGCCAGCACAGAGGTCAGAGTAAATCTTCCCAGGAAAACATCTTCCCATGGAAAAGTCAAATGTGAGAATTTCTTTCAATCTCCACATCCAATTTTTCTTTTTGTTTAGTTAATTTACCATAATTTGGTCAGTGTATTCCAGTCTTTTCAGCCTTCACCACTTCTCCGTGCTTTATTTGCTAACTGCTCCTACACTTCCTAAGCCAATTTCAGTCTCTTTCTCAACAGCAATAAAGACCAAAAGGAAACTCCTTAGACTAGTCAGTTTCTCTACATTTTAGCTGCAAAATATTTGGCATCTTTCCATTTTGACTTCCATTTTCAATCACTGTCCCCATTATCAGAAATTGAAGAAAAAACACTGTAAACTACAGTGCTGAAAATCCAGGCACAGGTTAAGAGTCCAAAGGGTCTAATATTGATCTGATTTCTTATGTCTCATTGGTAGGTATCTAATAAGAATGTATAGAGTCATAAAATCATGGAACAATTTAAGCTGACAGGACCTATGGAGATCATCTGGTCCTGCTCCCCACTCAGAGCAGGGTGTTCTCCAAGTCAGCTTAGGTTGCTCTGAGCCTCGTCCAGTCAAGTTTTGAGTATCCTCAAAGACGGCCCTCCAGGAAACCTGCTCCAATATCTCACAGTCCTCACTGTAAAGTTTTTTTCCCCTCTTACAGGTAATTAGAATTTCCTTGTTTTCTCTCATACTTCCACTGCATACATCTAAGGAGAGTTCAGCTCCACCTTCTCCATAAGCACCCACTTGACAGTTCATAGCAGTAGCTGTTATCCCTTAATCTTCTTCAGTCTGAACAAACACAGGGAGTATGCATAATGCTTCACTCTGAAAAGGAAAATTGAGTCCACAACTGTTGAGTCAAACATAATCTATGTCCAGATTCAACTATTCCAGGAGATGCAGTTACATCCTTCTCAACAACTTCATCCATCAACATGTTTGTGGGGATGCTGTTCCTATAGAACTACTGGAAAAGTAGTGTGTTTCCTAGATCACTCCAAAAGGGAAATCACGTAACAAAATTGCTAAAGCCTTTACTTAAAGAGAGTTTGCTTCACAGACCACATTAATAGAAAGAGATGAAAGAATATTCGTGAAGTAAGGCTTCTGCTGACTTTGCTCGACTTCCTGCAGAATGGACCGTTCTTGACCTTGGAAGTGATCCTCGAAAATGACCTTGAAAATCAAAGGCAAGAGGTCTGTACGGATACACAGGGAGCTCCTGACTAAATTAAAATATTAATAGGAAGCATAAAGAGGGCCGATCAGACATAGTGACCTGGGGAAAATACCTAGAGGGATAGCCTAGAGGGATATGCTTAGGAATGCCAAAATCCACCTAAAGTTGAATCTGGCATGGGACGTGAAGAGGAAAAGCTTCCTGAAGTGTATCACTAGCAAAAGCAAGCCTAGGCAAAATGTGGGCCCACTGCTAATGAGGCAGCAATCTGATGACTATGATGCAGAAAAATCCTTTTCAATGCCTTTTTCATCTCAGCCTTTACTGGTAGAACCTGCCTTTAGGAATCCCAGGTCCCTGAGACCAGTGGTAAATTATTCTTGTGAAGTTTACATGGACACTTGAGAATTTAAAATTCTCAAAATATACTAGGAGTGTTTCCTATACTCCCCAAAGACAATTCCCTCCTTCACAAAATATTCCACACTGGAGGACAGAAACCAAACATCATGGGAGCAAAATCATACTTTCTAAACGCAGAATATATGCTGAATTTTAGTATATATAATGCTTCCCTTCATATCCTTAAGACGGCTCCTATTATGACAAAACAACACGAAGGACAAAATACTTCTGGTAGAAAATGTACTTGGCAACATATTTATTTAACCATCAATTTCAAAACATAACTGCACTTCTAAAGAAATTAAATAGAAGTCAAGCATTTTTCATGAAATGTACTGTATGCCCCCATCAGGAGAAAATCTTTTTTCCAAATACTTTGTATCCTTATCTATAAGGATAACCAGAAAATTATTCCACTCAGTGCCAGAATTGAGTTAGTCTTCCACAAGAAGGTTATTTATATTTATCTGGGCAACTTCGTACTACCTTGGTTGTAGACATATTTTCCTTAACAACCAGTATTTGACTTTGGTATCTTTCCATAACCTATTCCAATACAGAAATGATGTTCCATTGTTTTTTTCAGCATTTTACAAAAGCCACAGTTGACTAAAATAAATGCAAACTCTATGCATACTTCTAGGACAGTCCACAGAACGTGATGCTGCAAATGTGCGTATGTGCGTCAAGTTAACAATTTTAAAAATAAACATGTGGGCAAGAATTTGAGGTCTTACCTTAATAAAACTCCAGCAGTAGTACACAGGGAATTAGGGTCCAGTCCTACAATGAACCGCCATTATTCCTGAGGAACTTTCTCTACTTTGTTTACAGGTACAAGGTGCTCTAAGGGGCTCTCTTGCACATGGATTAATACGCCCACTCACTTTGCAGTATAAATCCCATGTGGTGATGGCAAAGTAAATGCCAAAGCCAGAACTATCCACACAGCCACCAAGGAACAGTATGTTCAGATACCTCTTGAAAAGCACTTACGTCAATTCTTTACAAAAGTATCAGAATGTTTACCAGGCCTAACCCGGTACAGAAATAGGTTCCAAATGACTGTTCCACAGTTCACAAAAAACAGGTTTTACTCAAGTGATGTTCAGTAAAACAGAATAGTGGCACAAATTTTAAAGAACCAGGCATAAATTGTAGTATAAAAACCAAAACAAAAGAAAACCCTTACTGACCATCTCCCTCCTTCAGCTACTGTTTATTTTTGCTCAAGTTATCTAACTACTGAATCCTTAATAGAGTTTATTTTTTATATTAGCTAGAAGATTCAAAATTCTATAGAGGAGTCTATCCATGTGTACACTAAATACAATCTCTCAAGAAATTAAATATCTCTGAAATAAAATTAATCAAAATGCCCAAGTTTTATTAGAACTATTCTTGTCTCCTAAACAGAGATTTGCAACAACCTTTGGTGGAAGAGAATGTTATGAAGTATCTCTCCAGGGTTTTGGGTTCGTTTTTTTTCAAGGCAGAAAAAATTTTTTGAAAACTGCAACTTTAAAAGCATTTTTTAGATGTCTGTCGTACAACACTGGGACATCACAGCTTGAATGACCTCTTCCAGAATAAACTACAAAATTAGTTTCTTTGTAGATCATTTATGCTTCAGATTGACTAGTCTTCTTAAATTAGGACAATAACAGAAATAGCATCTAGGAACATTCTACCTCTGCACTAAGGCAAGAAAAACAGGAATCAAGGTAACACAACATTTAATGGTCATTAGTGAAAAATTAATGAGGATTGTGTACTGGGGGGATTTTTTTAGTTTGGAAAAAAAAATGCTCTGTCCACTATAATTGTCCTTTATATAATTATTTACAATAATTGACATTTACATCTTTGCCATCATGTACCAGTTTCTACTCCACAGAATTTGCAGAAAAGAATCACAATCTTCAGGGTGATTCATTGTCTCTTCAGTCAAGACTTAAGACACTTCTGTTAAAGAACATTGGTTAATGCGCATGTCCAGGAAACAGATTTTCAAACACTTCTGTTCTGACATTCAGTTTATGATAACCTACAAGGCTTTTACAGACAGCTCAGACATAAACAGTGCATGACTGCAGGCATGGCTGTAAGAGAAAGATTTATATGCCACAGGGAAAAAGACAGGCCGTGTGTAATCTATTATATCACTTTGTAATCTATTATACCACTTATACACAAATCATGCTGGTTCTGATAGAATCTATACAAAAGGGAGGAAATGAATATACACTTCTTCCAAGTTAAAGGAATTTATACTAAACTACAATATTTTAATTATTTCACTTTCCTAATATGTATTCTGGTGTACTGGCAAGTTCTCCAAATTTCAATATGTGTTTCTCTTAAAATAAAGGTTTCACATCTCCTGCTTGGCCGCTACTAAGAGCATTCACTATTAGGTTCTAGAAATGTAAATATCCTGAGTAACTTAAAACTACTAAAGACATCTTTTATTCTTTTCTATGGGACAGGAATACAGCTGAGGTTGTTTCAGTTTAAAGCAAGTCCTGAATCACAATGGTTACCCTTCTAAATTCCTATTCTTGGAGCTAAACATTTCTAAAACCCTAGCTAGAAATGATTACAAGCTTGAGACCAATTTCCTCAGAAAAACATAATGGAAATCCTGAGAGCCTGCTCATGCTGAACATTCATAAGCAATTTTGTTTGATAGCAACAGATCCTATAACATTTGATCCATGCAAATTTCTGGCAAACTTCTGTCGCATGCTGATATTTAAAATTACAAGCATCATAACTACTTTACTATACATTCAACTGATCCATTAAAGAAAAGAAAAGTACTTTTTCATATAAAGCTTCAAAAGAATTTTTTTGGTATATCTTCAAATTATTTTACAAACAAAAACACTAACTTGTGTGGTAACAGTACTGTGAGAAACCAATTGAAGATTATCAGCCTGAAGTGGAAAGGACATATTCAGGATGTCTAATAATAGTACAAAATATAAAAAAGTAATTAAGAGATGAAGAAACCAGGAGGGGGGAATTAAGGCAAGAGAACACACTGACATTTTCACACAATTTTAGTGTGGGTATAGGGAAGCCTAATAACAGTATACTGAATTAATTTTTGCTATAGCCTTCTGCTTTTTGATTTTGGGAAGCAAAACAACAAAAAAGCTGTCCAGACTGAGTAAACAAGACCACACACAGGCACTCCTGCTTCCCAAATAAATACAAAAGTCTTCAGGAAATATATAAAGCCGCCCAAGGTGATAAAAATCTAATCCCACATGGACCACTAATAGAACTCCTCAGAAAATAAGGATTTTTATTACCTGTTCAAGACAGTCTTGTGGTTTCAAATCATTCCAGTAAAACAATTAAAACAACAGGCTCTATGAACAAATGCCATGAACATGGCATTTCTTTCAAGTGGGACAATTTGTTTTGCTTTTACCTTTCAATAACATAATGTCCATTTTGAATATACCACTTAATACTGTTGCCATTACCAGAAACCTTGAACATGAACAGAGTTCTGTCCTGAATTCTTGTCAGGTTTAACATACTTTACTAAGAAATTCTTCTTTTTATTCCTTTTTTGCCTGATAAAATGATTTTTCCCAGTTGACTTAGGGCAGCAAATGTCTTTAACACTTTAATGCTTGCACTGAAGAAGTTTTGTTCTCCCAAAAGAAAAAGGGTTCTTACATTTTATTTTTCTTCAATTTATTTATTACCAATCTACCTGGAAAGTGGCAAACACTAAGACAATGTATGGAATAAGTCCATCAACTGAAGAGAAGACACCAACAAATCTGAAGACTCTCTGTGAGACGCTGGTTTACTATATTAATTATTGGCTCAAACCAACTCAAGTGTGTGTGTGGGGAAGAAGGGGTAAGACTGAATTTCATGAAGGTGAGGTGATGCCCTGTCCCACACCCCAGCCCCTTGAAGCCTCCTTGGGCAGCCCCAGAGCAGCTGTCAGTCACTGGACACCAGGAGCACTTCCCACATCACACTCCAGAGCCTTTAACCCAGTTCCACATGGGCTGGAACAGCAGGAGTCCCACTTGGCGGGGGGGTGTGGCCACGGGGGCCAAAGCAAATACAGGCAGCAACGTGCACTGGCCATACTTGTTCATACCCTGCCACCTGGACACATGGGAGCTGAACTTTCACAGGACCCTGGTGGTAGCTATAAATTTTCTCTTTTTCTCTCTTTCTTTACTACTACTTCTCTTAATCTCCTTTCTTGATATTTTAGGTAACTTGAGAGCAAATGGGTTGGATTTGGCTAAGTTATATGTATTAGCATGTGCTAAGTCAAGCTTTGTGGAATGCTTTAATTTGGTTGTATGTTACCCTCTAAACTTTTGCCAAGATCTCTTATTTCCTAAAGTTTACCAGCAAAGTACCTCCTGAGAAAACACGTGTGGCTTTTCTCCTTTGCACTCTCTCTTAAAGTGTTAAAAGAACCAAGGGTTCTTTCAATATTCCAGAGGGTGGATATTGTTGGAGCATTGCATATTTTTAAAGTAAAACCCCTTGGTGAGCTCACAGCTCGGGGCCTGGGGTCTTACACTCTCTGATGCAGGTCTCTGCTTCTACTCACTGATTAGCACAATGCCTGTCAGTAGCAGGGAACAGACCATGATTACCTTCTATACTCACAGCTCCAAGGGAAAGGAAGAGGAGAAATTTGCAAGTTTACATTGGCTATATATAGAAATACCGCAGATGATACTACACAATGAAAAGAGAAAAGGTTTCCTAGCTCATACAATCATAGAATCATAGAATGGCCTGAGTTGGAAGGAACCTTAAAGATCATCTAGTTCTAATACCCCTGCTGTGAACAGGGACACCTTCCGCTAAACTCAGAGCCCTATCCAACTTGGCCTTGAACACTCTCAGGAATGGGACATCCACAACTTCTCTGTTGTGAAAACAACCTGCTCCAGTACCTCCCACCCTCACAGTAAAGAATGTTTTCCTAATATCTCATCTAAACCTTCTTTCAGTTTGGTATAATTCCCCCATGTCCTATCACTACATGACCTGTAAAAAGTCTCTTTCCATCTTCTCTTCTTCCTTTCAGGTACTGGAAGGCCGCAATTAGGTCACCCTGAAGCCTTCTCTTCTCCAGGCTAAATAATCCCAATTCTCTCAGCCTTTCCTCATAGCAGAAGTGCTCCATCCCTCTAATCAACTTGGTGGCCTCCTCTGGACTTGCTCCAACAGATCAATGTCCTTCCTGTGCTGGAGACCCCAGAGCTGGATGCAGCACTCTGGGTGGGGTCTCACCAGACCAGAGCAGAGGGGCAGAATCACCTCCCTCGACTTGCTGGCCATGCTGCTTTTGATGCAGCCCAGGATACAACTGGCTTTCTAGGCTGGGAGCTCACATTGCTGGCTCATGTTCAGCCTCTCATCCAACAGCACCCCCAAGGCCTTCTCGGTAGGGCTGTCCTCAATCAGTCCATCCCCCAACCTGTATATACTGGGGGTTGCCCTGACCCAGGTGCAGCACCTCGCACTTGATCTTGTTGGACCTCATGAGATTCCCATGGGCCCACTTCTTGAGCTCATCCAGGTACCTCTGGATGGTATCCCGTCCTTCAGGTGTGTCAACTGCACCTTTCAGCTTGGTGTCATCTGCAAATTTGCTGAAGGTGCACTCCATCCCTTCATTTACATCATTAATGAAGATATCGTAAAATTTTTTCTTTGATCCTACTGCTATAAAACAGGATGGCAAAACTTGTAATACAAAGTTCAGGTGGATAGAGACCATGGAAAGGCCCCAGCTGGTCATATAAAAGGAAGAAGATTTCAGAAAATAAACCTGTAAGATACATCCAAAATGCCAAATGCCCACCAAACCAAACCAAAAAAGAACTAAACAAAAAAACCCTCTGTTTTGTCACCTTCAAACAAGTAGTTTTCAAACAATTTTTGCAGTCAAATGCTTGCACTAAAACTGTGTGAAATAAAAGTAAACAAGCCCACAGTGGTAGCTAATCAAGCTTCAGAGAAAAAAGACTGGTTAGAAAGATGGAATATTCTTTGCACAAAATCATAATCCATACCTACAAACTGCCTTCTTCATTAGGTATGCAAACACAAGTTACACTCATAGCCATACTTTCAAAATAATTGTTTTCTGCAAATAACTGTTCAGTTAAGTACACAGTGTGTCACTTAACGTGCATTTTTGAATTGGCTTCTCCAGTGTATTAGCTATATTTACTCATGTTTTACAAAACAAAGTAACATAAATGAAATCAGAGTAACACAAAGGCAGATTTATTCCACAGCTCAGCACAGCAAATGCAGATTATGTTCACGGTATGTTTAAAAAACCCCAAACAAGGAGTGCTACAGGCCTTTTGTCTTACCGTTGCAAGCTCCTCCTCTAATTCTTTGCAGGTTTTTTCAGTATTCCCTAGTCTCTCAGAGAGGTCTTTAATTACCACCTTCTTTTCCTCAATGACTTCTTTCATTTCATTGTTTGAGGCAAAACACTCTCTTTCTAATCTGAAAAGTTTGAACATTAGAACATTTTTATCAAAAATATTTTTGTCAAGTATACTGTATACTTTTAAAAGATAATCTACGAGTATCACACATATCAGGTTATCACCTGATTTATGTATCATACGGCTTCTGAAGCTGCTTGCCTTATTTTTTCTTTAACTGAAGAAACTTACATATTCCTTCTAAGAAAGACTTTTCGGTTATGGTTACATTCTTTTCCAGTATCAAGGCTTGCATTAGACTTCCAGTCATTAATTAGTTTGATCATTTGGATATAGCTTCCAAATTACACATAACAAACAGAAGTCATCATATTTCAATTAACGCTCTAGTTCTCTTCAAAGACCATATCACATCTTGCATCTTCAACCCTGATTTCAAGTACAAAGCTTGCTTCTAAAGTTCCCATGTACTTCACTATATTCTTGCCCTGGTTCTGGCCACAACAGGGTTAATTTTTGCAGTAGCCAGGAGGGGGCATGGCTAGGACCTGAAGGCTATCCTATATCACCTCACCTCATCTTCCAGAAACAGGGAAGGGCTCCCTTCCCTGGCAGAGGGAATGGTAAGGTATGGTCATGGTCTTCCATAGTGAGCAATTCCATATGAATCATTCACTTTTTTTTTTTCCGGTACACTCTGTCATTAGTACTTGCTGCTGTTACAGTTTGTTGTCTTATTTCATTGCTGTTTCCAGTATATTGTTCTTATCTCAACCTGTGATCTTTATGTTTTGTGCCTCCAATTCTTCTCTTCAGCCCACTGGGGGTGGGCAGGGGCATGTGGTTTGGAGTGTTTCAGTGGGAACACTAAATTGGGAAATACCATTCCTAAACCATGACAATTCCACTCAGAATGGCATGACTTCAAAAGCAGCGTATCCAAATTTTCAAACAGCTCTTATTTGTATCAGTCCTCCTGGTACTCAGGAAAACAAATGATACAGAAAGCCTGGCATGGATAAAAAAGGCAACTCATGAGAAAACTACAAGGTCAAACAACATTGTATAGAGCACACAGCCAGGGACAGGAATCGAAGGAAAAATTTAGGACTGCCTGAGTATGTAGGGCTGGTATCAGAAAAGTCACCTAGAATTAATTTTTGCAAAAGATGACAAAGACAACTAGAAGAGATTTTACCACTCTGTTAAGGTAGGAAAGAAAACATGGACAGGCTTCTAGACAGCAGAGAGAGAAGGTTACTACACTCAATGCCTTTCTTGCCTCAGTCTTCCCTGACAAGGTCTCCTCCCAAGCCTCTACAATCAGTAAAAGGGCTCAAAAAGGATAATAATTGCTAGCAGTAGGTGAGGATTGAGTTTGGGATAACTTGTGAGAACCCAACCCATAGAAATTGAAAAGGCCAGTTCACCTACACTCAAAGGTTCTGACAAAGATGGCCAATGTCACAGTGAGATTGCTCATTATCGCTGTGAAAGGTCAAAAATTGGGGGAGGTCCATGGCAAATGGAGAAAGGCAAATGTCACACAGACATTCGGCAAAGGGCAAAAGGAGAAGCCAAGGAACTATAAACCAGTTTGCTTCATTTCAGTCCCTGGAAGGTTATGAAGCAAGTCCTTTTGTAACAATTTTCTGGGCTCATGAAAGAAACAAAGATGATTGGGAACACAGGGAGGATTTACAAAGGTTTAATCACGTCTGGCCAACCCAGTTATATTCCATGATAAAATGATCAGCTCTATAGACAAAAGGAGAGCAAGCAGATTCCTATAGCAAGGATTTTAGCACTTTCTCACAGAGTATTTTTATAGCTAAATTAGAACTTCAGTGTAGATATGTGAACTACAACACTGATAAAAAATGATTTGATGATAAAGCTCAGATGGTAGTAGCCAGTAAGAGGTGCCATACTGTAGGAGTCTGTATTACAATCTGTTTAACAGCTTCATTCATCACCTGAATTAGGCCAAGAGGGCAATCTCACAGAGCCTGCGGGTAACAGTGAACTGGGCGTGAGTAGATCATGACACAATACAATTGATATACTCAACAGAAGAGCTGCTGTTCTCTAGACATTGAGAAAGAACAGGACAGCATGAACCTTCTGAGATTCAACAATGACAAGTGCAAAGACCTGAATTTAGGAAGCAAGTGATGTGGCTGGTAACTGGCTGGGGAGCAGCTATGCTCAAAAAGGGCATGGTAACCATGGTACACAGCCACAAATCAGCAGCATGGCATACAAGTAGAGAGAGCTAACAGCAACCTGGGCTGTATTAATAGTAGCGTAGCCAGATCAAGGGAAGTGAGTAATCACCTTTTATTTGGCACTCATTATAACATGTCTAGGCCAATGACCAGTTTTAACTACACATATTCCCCCTAACACAGGAGAAAAGCTGGAGCGGGCTAAGGAGATGTCCATCACCATACTCGGGGGCTGAAATACATGTAAGAACTGAGGGAACTTGGTATGTTCGACCCAGAGAGGAGATAACTTCGGGGTTTGTAACAGGCCCCCCAATATCTAAAAGGAGATTATCAAGAGGATGCAGCCAGTCACTTCACTGCAATGTTTGGCTACAGAACAAGAACAGAATCCAAAGTGGTTCAGCCAAGGAGAAACATTTTCCAACATAATGACAATTAAACAGTGGAACAGGTTCCCAGAGAGGTTGTGTCACCGCCATTCTCCAGGTTTTCAAGACCTAACTGGATGAAACCCTGAGCAGTCTGATCTCATAACTAATCCTCGTTTGAGCAGCAAGCTGGACTACAGATCTTCTGCAATTCCTTTCAACCTCAACTAATCCTTGATGTAACTCTCAGCAGTAGAAACACCCAGGTCTCACTCATTCCTTTTCTCTTCTCCTATCACTCCTGTCTCACTAGAACTGAAAGTAACACAACAGGCTCAAGGTTCTTCCAACTTTGAAGCTTTTGAATCAGTATTGTCACTTTCTGACTCTGATTTATTCCTTATAGATCAATGTGTCTTTTTAGCTGAAGGACTGTTTCAAATAGTCCTCCAAATACCTATGTGCTTCTGCATCAGCCTGGTTGATTTTTGGAATTAGCTGTAGATGGTTACTTCTTGTTCTTCTAGAACTTGCCTGTTTCAGCCCCCCAAAATAGCTTCTACTCTCACAGTTTTTGGAAAAACAGCAAAAGCAGTTCCAAATTATTCTATGTCATGCTCTCACTTTTCTTGAAAAGTTAATTCACACAGCGACCCAAATCCCATGTTGCTTCCAATTTAAATAGTGCTACTGGGTTCAGAGCTAATTAATAAATTATGCAACCCAGAAAAGCCTGTTAGTTTGGTTTTAGTTATTACGATTATCTTTTTTTGTGAGAAAAGAAAAAATTATGCAACCCAGAAAAGCCCGTTTGCTTGGTTTCAGTTATCACAACTAACTTTTTTTCTGAGAAAATAAATTCTCATAGCATTACAAAGCTTCCAACTTTGGTATTATTTACGTACATCAAGTCCAGCTAAAGAGATACACAAGTGTTCTAGCACAACAAATGAAAGTTTCTAATACTTTTATTTGGCTAAGGCTTAAAGACAAATTCGTGCAACTCCTCTAGAAAAAGAGAAAATATGTTTGGATGCCAAACTATGGCTTAAAAGAAAAAGCCAAGATCCTGACATTGTCTGAAGTCCAAGGACCAGAGCCTTCAAAGGTAAGTAGATCAAAGGCTCTTGTATTCTCTCTGAAGGTGTCTGGTGAAAGCAATCACTGATATTCACCAGCGTTACTGAGACTTGTATGCTTCAAAGAATAATAAGGGCACAGGAAACTGATGAGTCAGTACATGCCCACCCCACATAATTACCTCAAGAGAACTGAGTAGATTAATGTCCACCTCAGAGAAAGCTTGACCTTCACTACCTATCTTTAAAGAGGTCTGGAAATCTAGGCGCCTGGACTAACAAAATTTTAAGGATAGTCTGTTCATGTTTCTTCAAGTTCTGTTAACAAAACCACTAACTGTTTTAATTGTGTTTTAACTGTGTTTGCATTCTCTGAAATTACAAAGGACAATTTGCTCTCAAAAACTCAGTTGGCAAAAGTCGCTAGGAATAATTGCCTGAATCAACACATGATTGCAAGTAGTGAAAAGTACTGTTTGGATATTAGGCAACATTTGTTCTCATATCCAGTTAACACAGAACAGTTGCTCCAAGCAGGCATAAATTCTGTTTTATACCAAAAACCTCCCTAAGATAGGGCAAAGAAACGTTGAACATAATTGTCCTCTTTAGAGGAAGAAGGTAAGGTTTTTTAAGGTTCATGTTGTATTTTAGAAACACAAGTACTTACTTCTCTGTAAGCAGTAATATTGACACTTCTATGGCAAATGCTATCATAATTGTAAAAACTGTATTTCATAGTCTTAGCCACAAAAAATACACATATTCAAGTATTTTGTGCAGGAATTCCAAACAATGAAATACAGTGCTGTGGAAGTTTGGTCTAGGCCTTCCTTGGTGACCAGTTTGTAACCAAGGAAGGGTCCAGATTTACCCAGTATTCCCTACGATTTTTATGTAAGCTGGGCTATAAGAAGAAAGGAGGAGAGGCCTTCGCTCTCTTTCCTTCCGGCAGCTTGGAGGTGCAGGTTCCCTGCTGTTGAGTCTCTCGTGTTGGGGAGCGAGGCCTGGTAAGGCCTTGTCGACCTTGGGAGACGGAGGTTGCCGGTGGTCGTTCCAGAGCGACTCTCGGCTGTCCCAAGGAGAGTAGTGAGATATTTCTTTGCTAACTCTTCTAGTTGCTAGATATTGGGCTACTAATCAGGATATATATATATATACATATATATATATATATATATTTTATTTTGGTTTTGTTCCTTTTCCCTTCCCCCTTCCCTTTCCCTTGTGAAATTGTATATATATTTCAATTGTATATAACTGTAACATAAGTGTAAATATATTTATATATATATTGCTTTAGCTCTCTCTCTCGTTTCGGTTTTTCTTAGTTGTTTTTCTCCCTCTTCTCCCTGAGGTTTGGGTGGGGATGGGACTTCTTGTGGTAAGGTTTGGAGACTTGGCAGGGAGCCAGCTTCAAACCATATCAAGTGCCTTAAAAAACCCTCTCTTTTTCTTTTTTGAGGGTAAGGTTTTTGTTTAAGATTTCTTCGCATTTTTCAAAAGTATAACTTTTGTGCATTAAAAATATCCTAGAAATAAATCCCTTCAGTTCTCAAAGAAATAGCTTTATACATGTAGATAAAATATTCTCACAAGGAACAAAACATTATTGAATGCACAATGCAATTCAATATCTAACCATTATCCTTACATTGGTCTGAATAATCTAATACAGAAAAATGTCTTTAAGAGTTTCTCAAAGACTTAATTGGAAAATTACTACTTATGGATGTTCACAGTTTTTAACCAAAAAAGTTAAAAAACAGATTTTAAAATTTAAAAAACACATCTTGTTTTTGGAAATGGTTTGGAAAATTCCTCAACAGATGTTTAAGCTACTATTAAAAATGCTGCTAATTAGCTTATACTTTATCTCTGTAATCATCTCTTGATTTTCAGAACATATTCACACTAACAGCTCCCTGATTTACTACAGAAAGTGATGCTATGGCAGTCATGTTGAAAAGACGACAATTTTTTTTCTAGACTGAAAACTACTCCAGCTTAACAAGCATTAGACAAAAAAAAACCTAAAGAAGCTCCATGTTTCACTTGAGGATGATGAATTTGGCTAATCTAACCTCAAATACACAGATGAACCTTGGAACATTAGACCTTGGGAGAAGTGAAGAAGTGGTTCAAGAACAAACACAGGAAGAATGTAGTTCAAGAAAACTTCTGTAACATCAATTTTTTCATATTTTCTGTACCATGTAAATATGGAAACCTACCAGAAAAAAAAAAAAGCCACAAGACCAGACTAAAAACTAAAAAAAACTATAACAAAAAGAAAAAAAGAACAATAGTCCATATTCTGTGTAAGAATCGGAAGTTAGCTACCAGAAAAACTCAGACAGTGGAAAGCAGCCTGTAAAAGTAGTCAGTAAAACTAGTGATGCAACAGCCATTCCTCTGAAAATGGCTGTTTTGAACACAAAGGAGCTTTTTTAAAACCAAGCAACCAAGAAGGAATAAAATGTCAAGTCAATGGTATAGGCCTTCTCCAGTTCAAGAAAAGGCAAAGAATTTGGTATCAGTTTAGTGTCATATATTTGCTGACAGAGAACTCATGCTCAAAGCAAAAACAACCAGGCAGGATAAGATTACAGTTTAATTAACTGACGTTATTTCAGGACAATAGAGAATCTTGAAATACACATACTCGGTTTCCCACCTGTGAAGACTGCAGTCTTCCTGAAGCATCACTTTAGATTACTATCATAATGTATTTCATACATTTTCCCAAATTTTTATCATAAAAACTATTTCTTTTTCTTTGAGAAAAAAGTTTTCACTTTCACTCTGGTTTACCTAAATGCACAATCTTACATTCAGACCTCTTTTGATCTTATTTTAATGAAGAGCTTTAAGGTGTTTATAATACAGCACGTTTCAACTATGTAACTAAAAACATCTCTGTAAACACGAGTATAGAAAGACTCTCTCAGGCCACAAACTTCCTTTTTTGTAGGGAAACCAGTTTCTTTTTTCTCCACTACTGTTCTTATGAATAAGTCACCATAAATACCATTGTGTACAGACCCGCATAATCCTAGATTGAAAGAGATGCCAACTCTGTCGTTTCCAACCCATTCTACTAGCTTGAGTCTCTTCCCACACCCCTACTGTATTCCACCCACTTTATGTCTTCTTAAACTCCCTCTTTCCCTAAATTTAACCAATTGCTATCCTTTATTTCACCAACTCCTCAGTTCTGTGTCTTCCAACACCATTCTTCTTCCTGACATTTTCTCACCCCAATATAAACTTGGTTCAGCCAAGGAATAAGACTCAGTACAGTGCATCCTATATCTGCCAGGGGAATGTAGCAAAGCCATTCTTCCAGAAACCATCTACTACCACAGACACAGCAGATTGTGCTGAGTATAAAGGAATCCCATGTAATTTCATCTGCTCTCATACACTTAATTCCTTTTTCTAGTTTTGTTACCTAGTTAAAACTTCCCACCATCATTCAAAAGCTGAAAATGAAGACAATCCACTATAAATTACACACAACTTCTAGGTAGGACTCTGAAAGATTCATCTAGCTCACTGAAAAATAGTATTTTCATAATAATGTAAGTTTATACAGAAGAAAAAAGATCCGTTCCAACCCTGCTGCGTGTGCTTTCCCACACTCCTACCAAACATACAGGAGACAGGACCCTATTATTACTATCATTTTCAACATTTCTGCTTTGGTAAATAATCAGTAACAGATCAGTTACTTTATTTACCAATCTATACTATGTATGCTTACTGATATGGACCTATTCTTATTGGAACATCAGGTTCTGAACCTTGGTTTGGTTTGGGAAATTACATCAGATTCTGTTGTTTTATACTGACTGAACACTACACAAAATGTAAACTATAATTGATAATCAAGCTGCCTAATGCTATTTTACAAAGAATTTAAAAGGAAACTTACTCATTGAGTTTTTCCAAGTTCTCCTGGGCATTGTGTTTTTCTCTCTCATATGCATTTTCTAACTCTTTGAACTCTTTCCTGATCATTTCTAAATCTGAAAGAGCTTCAGCTCGTCTGTATTTTTCCACATGCACAGCTTCTTCAAGTTCTTGAATTCTTAACTACCAAGTGATAAGAAAGCAATTAAAGCAAGTTAGGAAAGATTACGATCTTTAATGCTGGACTGTTTTGCTTTACAGGAGTCTATATTCTATTAATTCTACATAGAAGCCTATACACACATAAAAACTTTGAACATGTGTAAAAATGTAGGAATACATAAAGTTCAAAACCGAGACAATAGATATGCTAACCAAAAGTACCTTCTGTTCTCATTTGGAAGTGTCTGGCTTTTCCCATTTTCCTCAATTTTTCCAGTAGAATTCTGTTTTTTAAATAGACATGAAAGTGTGGGACTAACAGTAAGGGCTACACTTCCTCTCAGAATAAAGCACACTTTGAGCTTGTTCATGTATACAAACAAGGAAGAAAAATTCATCAGTTATTCACCCATAAATGACAGGTCTCTCATTTGAAGAATGTTATCCTCCCAGTTCCTTTGTATGTTGCAAAAATGGAGAGGAAATAAAAGAAACTAAATCTTTTCTACTACTTGAATCATCACTTTTAAAATTTAAGTGCCTATAAATACAGAAGATCATGAAAATGAGAAAATAACTGACGGAATAATGGCAATACCTATTTTTGTTACTCAGAAAATAGAAGAAAAATATACCAAAATTCCCTTTTTTTTTTTGCTTAATTTTTCAAAAGTCCAGTGTGAAGGGCTTGTTAGTACTAAGCAATCACCATTTATCTTTCTCAAAAAAATTTTTAAATAAACCATAATTGCTTTATTGGGTTAGACACTGTGTGATACAGTTTAATACAAGAACTTAATATGTAGCATATATACTACATTTATTCATTTAATCCATCTTTACTGGTAAGTCTAGATATCATAACTTTGAGGCTCAAATGTACTCTGAGTAATTATATAACTCACACTCCTCAAGAAGCTAGATGTATGCACTGTATGTCCAAATTGCTCTAAGTGCCCATTCAAAAGATACGGGGCAGGATATTTAAACAGTAGTATAGTGCTTAACTATTGTGAAACATTGCCTTTTCCCTCACTGTTTAAATGCTAGTGGGAATTCTCAAACTTACAAATCTGACGTATTTTATTATTTATTCTAATAACTTTAAAGTTCCCTGAAAAGCAGATATTCTTCTATTCTCTCCTTTCATATATTAGTCTTTACAATTCTGACACTTATTGCAAAAAATCTATTCAGTGTTTTCACTGGAGCAAGTAAATGGTCTTAACATTTTTGAAGCACTGTACCTTCAAAACTTCAACTGTTTTACTGTAAACTTGAACAAAATATTTACCAAAAAGTTTACCTGGATGATCTTTGAAGTGAAATTGGATTCTAAATGTGCTGCTCTCTCTGCTTCAATGCTTTCTTCCAGTTCCTTTGTTCTCACTGCAGCTGCCTAAAAGTACCATTTTGAGGATATTTAAGTCCAGAGAGATGATAACATGACAAAGTCTGCTCAATTCTGCTCATTCATACAGCAACCTGATACATTTGAACTGCTTGCACTTTGGCACTGTGAAAACCCATACCAAAAAATACATATATAAATAATTTTTACATATATAGAATATTAAATTAATATTTTCTATTGAGGTAAATAAATTGATGTAGCATTATGTTATTCCTGCATTTTTTATAATCAAGAAAACTGCAGCCAGGGTCAGCAAGTGGAAAGATCAAGTTAAATATTCTACCTATTCCCTTACTATTTGCTCACCTCAGGCAACATAACCACACTCTGTATGTTCCAAAATACAATGATGCATCAATCAAGCATTTAAAATTTCATAAATGAGATATGAAGCACAGAGAAGATTCTTCAAAAATATGTTGGCTCTGGCACCTGATTTCCAATTAAGGTGCCCAGAACAGAGTGCTTTGCAGCTCTAGACTAGTCACAGTTTCCCTACAACAAAAATTTCTGAACTCTGTAATGTTTTAAAGCACTAAGTTATTGATTTTGGAAAAGTAAAACAAATTAGTAAGTATGTGAGAGTTCATGTTGTACATTTAAAAGAAGAGAAACATTAGCAGATCTTAAAATAAAAGCTCCTGGCAATAAATTAAACTTTGTATAATCACATACACAAAAAAAGGAAATACTTTTGAAACTGATATCCATGGAAGACCTATTAAAGAAAAGATCAGCAACAGCATAAGAGCTTACCAAACCTACTCCGTACTAAGGTCTGTCAAAAGGCTTAAACTTTGCCTCCTGCCATGAGTTTTATCTGTTTAACGCAATAAAAAAATGCACAAATCCTGCACAAATACTCCCACTGTACTTTCATAACACTAAGATTATTCTCATAAATAAGAATGTCACCCCAGTCTTCAAAAAGAGGAAGAAGGAGGGCCCTGGGACCTACCTGTCAGTCAGCCTCACCTCAATCCCTGGAATGATGATTGAGTGGCTTCATTCTAGAGGCCATGTCTGTCCACATGGAGGACAAGAAAGTGACCGGAGTAGTCAGCATGGATTTAGGAAAGGGAAATCCTGCTTAAGCAACCTGAAAGCCTTCTACAATGGTGCAACTGGTTGGATGGATGAGGGAAAAGCACTGAATGCCATTCCCCTGGACTTCAGCAAGGCTTTTGACAGTCTCCCATGACATCATCATAATGCAAACTCTGGAAGAGTGGGCTGGATGAGTGGACAGTGAGGTGGACTAAGAATCATCAGAATGGCAGATCCCAGAGGGTTTTGACCAGAGGCTCAAGGCCTGTAACCAACACTGTCCCTCATGGTTCAATGCTGGGCCCATTATTGTTTAACTTCTCCATCAGTGACTTGGAGGGGCAGATGCCTCCTCAGCAAGTTCACTGATGACACAAAGCCCAGAGGGCTGTGGTGCCCTTCAGAAGGACCTCAACAGGTTGGAGAGACGGGTAGAGAACTGCCTGAAAATCAACAAAGGCAAGTGTAGGGTCCTGTACCTGGGACAGAATAACCCCAGGCACCAACACAGTCTGGGGGCTGACCTGCTGGGGAGCAGCTCTGCAGAGAAGGACCTGGGGGTCCTGGTGGACAACAATCTGTCCATGAGCCAGCAGTGTGCCCTGGTGGCCAAGAAGACCAATGGGATCCTTAGGAAGAGCATTGCCAGCAGGTCACCAGAGGTGATCCTGCCCCTCTACTCAGCCCTGGTGAGGCCACATCTGCAGTGCTGTGTCCAGTTCTGGGCTCCTCGGTACAAGAGACATGGAGCTCCTGGAGCAGGTCCAGCAGAGGGCCACAAAGATGATTAAGAGATTGAAGCATCTCTCTTATGAAGAAAGGCTGAGGGAGCTGGGCCTGTTCAGCCTTGAGAAGAGACAACTGAGAGAGGACCTCATCAATGTGTACAAGTATCTGAATGGAGGGTGTCAAGAGGATGGAGCCAGGCTCTTCTCAGCAGTGCTGAGCAACAGGACAAGAAGCAATGGGCAAAAACTGATGCACAGGAAGTTCCACCTGAACACAAGGAAGAAGTTCTTTCCTGTGAGGGTGACCATGCACTGGAACAGATTGCCCAGAGAGGTTGTGGAGTCTCCCTCACTGGAGATATTCAAGAACTGTCTGATCCCTTCCAACCTTACTCATTCTGTGACTCTTTCAAAAATAACTTGCTTAAGACTCTCAATATTGTCTAGGCTCTATTCCTTCTAAACATCCTAATCTGCTTTGCCCCTAGTGAAGAATCAGCAAACTACCTCCTGCTTTAGTTTAGAAGGACTCCTTAGCATCCTCCAACAGGTGAACATCTGCCAACAGGATGTTTTTACTCAAAAATAATGCCAGCCTATTAAAAGTGGTCAGTCAACAATAAATATATGTGGATTTCATTTTTTTTTAAACATTTAACAACTCCATCTAAAAGTAATTCTATTTTAAGCTTGATGAGAAGATAAAGGAAACAGTGAGGAAGGTACCTATTACAACATTTAGAGTGGGAAACATAATTTTTAAAAAAATTAAATGAAGAAATGGAAACTTCACTGAAAATATTTCACTGCATACTCTAAAGAGCAAAAACACTTTTTTTGTCTTTGTCTGGTTTGTTCAAGTGTCTGTTCTTAAAGTAAACACTGAAATGAAAAAAGTGATTCCACATGTAAAGTTTTCAGGAACAACATACTAATTCACATTTAGTACTTTGTACTGAATTTGACTTCTAAATATCATTTTATTTCCTGAGCACCTCTCCAAAGTACAACTGTGCCTTCATCTCAGCCTCTCTTCAGCTGAAACCAGAGCTGGAAAACACCATCAAAATGGTTTACTATCCCCTCAAATGGAACCCCCTAGACTTGTCAGATTTTATCAGTCTAAAGATGAAAAATAAAAAAAGAAATAAGAAAAAATAGCTTGAATGAGGGCATATGAAAGAATTAAAAACTGGAGTAATCAGATTCTCTCTAACAAAATGTGCTGGTTTAAAGGTAAACCAGCAGGGGAAATGAACTCAACTCAAAAGAGAGATTATAAGTCAGAATAACAATTTAATAAAATAATACAATAAGTACAATTATACAGACAAACAATTGGTTTTAACCCACAAAACCCAAATATATAACTCAGCACTCTGGGGCATGAACAGAGTGGTGTTCTTTGGGCCCCCTGAGTCCAAAGGAAAAGGAGAGGGAAAAACCTGTTGGTGAGAGTGCTGTTGCAGTCCGGTCGAGAGTGATGGTTGCAGTCTGGTTGAAAAGCAGTGGTTGCAGTCCAGTCGAGAGTGGTGGTCTGCAGTCTGGTTGAGAGCGGGTGATCTGCAGTCTTCCTCTGGAGTGGTTAAAAAAGGTCCCAAGAGTCCAAGATTATATATTCTCCAGTTCAGGCAGGAATGCTCAGTACTTCCCTCAGGGCAAGGGATTCCTCAATGGGCGTGAGGACAAAAACACCCTTCTATCTCACAGGCCTCTTAACACCCAGTTTATAGCCTGAGGAGTCAGGCTGCTCTGGGCAGAGGGTGTGAATAGTCTATTGACAACAGTTTCTGGGAAATGGCATGGAAGGCTATAGAATACACAGTTTTGGCTTACACCTATCCAGTGATGAACTGGGCCCAGCTGTTCTAACTAGGACACAGAACACATAAAGATCAGTTCTTGGTATAGTTTTTTAAAAGTAGCATCTATCTCTTTGAGCTGACATGATGGACACTGAATGCAAGAACAAGCAATGTGGTCCAAAGGAAACACAAACTCTCAAAAATACAGAAACCTCAGTCCTAAGAAAATCCTGAGACAATAAAGGAAGAGAAGCAGGATCAGGACCTGTAAGAAGTGCCAACATATCGCTCCTTTGCTGACTGAAGTATGCGGATCTTTGGTTTGCTTGAGTTGTCACAAGTCACTGAAGAATTAACTTGTAGAATTAGCAGGTGTACAAAAAGAGAAGCACTGGGAAAATTAATGTTTCAGCTACAGACATTCCTGATGATCCCTGGAATAGGAGAAACAGCTCCTATTTGCAAGCAGGACAGTGTCTCTCGCCTACTGTCAAAGAGTTATGACATTAGACACCAACCAAAGAAGAGCCAGATGCACCTGATAGGTGTCCAATGGAAAGTATTCAAATAGATTCAAGACAATATACACAGAAAAATTATATTAGAAACCAGAAATCAAACTATCTGTTTGACAGGTAAGTATCATTTTACAGATCACATCCCCATACAAAGGTATGAGAAAACTGACTTTTTCAAAACTGGAGTTTCTTCACGAAGTTAGGAATATCAATGCCCAATTCTTGATTTTGAAGTTCCTCTTCTTCTGGAAATTGATTCTTTAAAGCTTTGCCTCACTTTGTTACAATTTTGATTTTTAAAATCTTGTTTAAGTTAGTTCACTGGATCTTCAAAAAACAAAGACCCAGGGAAAGAAATAAAATGTCTTTTCGTTCAAGACAAGGGCTCTGACAGAATCTGCCACTAGTTTCTTTTATTGTTAGAAGCCAAAGATGAAGAATAAACTGTATTCTTCCCAAAAGTCTCAGAAGATCAGTCATGCAAACCTTAGTCTTATCTTACCAGTATATATACTACACCCCAAAGACTCACATGCTTAAAGGAACTTGCAGAAAAATTACATATGTGAATTGAGGAAGTCATGTAAATGCTGTGTCTGGTGAAGCAATGAATACTCTTTTTCATCTGCTCTATGATTTTTTGCTGAAGCTTATGGTTCACCATACATCTAGCAAATACAAAAACCAAATCAGATGTCAGCAAATTTTAACCTGCCGGATATCTGCTGGGAGCTTCATACTGCAGAGAAGAGGCAGTCAAGGAGGTTCCTGGAGTGTATAGAGGATAATTTCCTTCGTCAACTGGTAAATGAGCCTACCAGGGGTAAGGCCCCACTAGACCTACTGTTTACAAACAGAGAGGGGCTGGTGGATGACGTAGTGGTTGGAGGCCGCCTGGGGCATAGTGACCACGAAATAATAGAATTTTCAATCCTCAGGGATGTAAGGAGAGCCATCATTAAAACTTCTACTCTGGACTTCCGGAGGGCAGATTTTGGCCTATTCAAAAAACTAATTCAGGGCATACCCTGGGAAACAACCCTTAAAGGCAAGGGGGTCCAGGAGGGATGGACATGCTTCAAGCAGGCAATTTTGAGCGCACAGGAACAGGCTATTCCAGTGTGCCGAAAGGCCAGCCGGAGGGGAAGACGGCCGGCTTGGTTAAATAGGGAGGTTCTGAAAGAAATCAGGGATAAAAAGAAAGTTTACAGACTGTGGAAAAAAGGCCTGGCTACTTATGAAGAATTTACGAAGAGAGCTAGGTCATGCAGGAAAAAAATTAGGGAAAGAAAAGTGGAATTTGAAGTTAATTTGGCTAATTCAGTTAGGGATAACAAAAAGTCCTTTTATAAATACATTAATAGCAAAAGGAGGGGCAAGGGAAACCTCAATTCTCTGTTGGACTTGGAGGGAAATATAGTTAACAAAGATGAGGAGAAGGCTGAGGTACTTAACACCTACTTTGCCTCAGTTTTTAGCAGTAAGACAGGTGGCCCTCAGGACAACTGGCCTCTAGAGCAGATAGACAGAGACAGAGAGCTGAATAGCCCTCCTGTATTCCAGGAGGATGTAGTTAGCAACTTACTGAGCCAGCTGGATCCTAACAAGTCTATGGGACCAGACGGGATCCATCCCAGGGTGATGAGGGAGCTGGCAGAAGAGCTCGCCAAACCGCTCTCCATCATCTTCCAGCAGTCCTGGCTCACTGGGAAGGTCCCAGATGATTGGAGGTTGGCGAATGTCACCCCAATCCACAAAAAAGGCTGCAAGCAGGACCCTGGCAACTACAGGCCTGTCAGCCTGACCTTGGTGCCTGGCAGGGTTATGGAGCAGATCATCCTGAGTGCAATCACACAGCACCTTCAGGATGGACAAGGGATTAGACCCAGCCAGCATGGGTTTAGGAGGGGCAGGTCCTGTCTGACCAACCTGATCTCTTTTTACGATCAGGTGACCCACCTGGTGGATGAGGGGAAGGCTGTGGATGTGGTCTATCTGGACTTCAGCAAGGCCTTTGACACTGTCTCCCATAGCATACTCCTGGAAAAGCTGGTAGCCCATGGCTTGGACAAGTGTACCCTCTCCTGGATTAGGAGCTAGCTGGAGGGTCGGGCCCAGAGAGTGCTGGTGAATGGAGCTGCATCCAGCTGGCAGCCGGTCACCAGTGGTGTTCCCCAGGGGTCTGTGTTGGGTCCAGTCCTGTTTAATATCTTTATTGATGATTTAGATGAGGGGATTGAGTCCATCATCAGCAAATTTGCTGATGACACCAAACTGGGCGGGAGTGTCGACCTGCTGG